>NC_090935.1:608212468-608515130 GCF_040938575.1 Ambystoma mexicanum
CATTACAACTCAGGCGTTAAGGGTTAACGCCAACCCTTAACGCCTGATTCCGATTTTAACGGCTGCTTTTAGCAGCCGTTAAAATCCATGGCGCTAAACCGCCTTGGTGCTAATTACGCCACCGTAATTTACGGTGGCGTAATTAGCGCCTTCCCCACTCCCATTATGCCCTATGGGGCAAAAATGGGAATGGGGAAGGGTAAAATGGGGATTTACCGCCCCACTCACCTTGGAATGGGGCGGTAAAACCGCCATCCACCATGGTGTAAACATAGTTTACACCATGGTGGTAAAGTTGGCGTACTTACCGCCTGGGTCGTAATGACCCCCAAGGCCTGGATGCAGATTGAATTTCATTCATTTCATGGTGTCTTGTGCTGTGCTAAATGAGCACATTATGGGAAGGGGAAGCAAAGAGAAGAGGGAATGGTGATCTGGGAGAGGTTGTGCGAGTGAAGGGTAGGCATCTTTCACAGCCTTGCACAGTGGGCCAGTCCAGTATCTAACAATAACGACCATATGGGTTTCACACTTTGATGTGAGTTTATATTTGCTTAGTTTACACACCTAGATCCCAGTGCTGGCAACTGGTTTTAGCTCAGGAAGGATGAGACGATGGGAATGATTTTAGCATCTTTCAGTGGCCCTCATTACGACCCTGGCGGAAATCGTGGCGCAATATGCACCATGGAGCACGGCGGAAAGCTGCCGATAGCGCCATGGGGGTTGGCGGATTTACCGCCCCATTCCGACCTTGGCGGGGCGGTAAATCCCCATTCCCCATTTTACCCTTCCCCATTCCCATTTTTGCCCCATAGGGTATAATGGGAGTGGGGAAGGCGTTAATTACGCTACCGTAAAATACGGTGGCGTAATTAACAACAAGGTCCCGTAGTGCCATGGATTTCTCCGCCCGGAAAAACCAGGCGGAAAACGGCTCCATGGCGCTACGGGAACTTGTAGTAGGGCGGACGGGTCCGCCGCGAATACCGCTGGCGTAAACCCACTCCGCCAGGGTCGTAATGAGGGCCAGTGTCTTCCTGAATTTCAAGTGGTCTTCTGTATCGGGTCTATGTGACGAGAGCTCCAAAATAATGGGCCTGTTTGGACCATCGTTTTCCTGCACAGATATTTCTCCTGAAACTAATTGGGACACGCATTTCTGCTGCTGGGCTACTGGGTGTCTATGCCCTGTAGCCAGTAGGCTGAGTGGAAGGTGAACCGTAAGTATGTATCACGCACGCAACATCAGCTATCACTCTAATACTGAATGATTTCAGCTGGAGTAACACTGTTTGTTCAACATTGACAGTGACCAACACATGGTTTAGGCAATATGTTGGAGGACTGTATGTACCCGAGAGACTTACTCATTTGCACAGTAATTTGCTACAGTCCTCCTTCGTTGTCAGTCCTCTATCACAGTCCATCATTGCCCTGCTCCTTTGTCACAGTCCATCTCTTTTGCAACAGTCCTTCAGTCCTCCTTTGTCACAGTCCTTATCCTTCATCAGTCCTTCCTCACAGCCATTCCCAATCATCACACCCCTTCTCCTGTGTCCAAGGCCTTCTCCTTTAACACAGTCCTTCTCATTAGTCTCTGAAATCCTTCATCACAGTCCTTGTCCTTTGTCACAGTCCTTCTCCTTCGTTACGGTCCTTCATCATAGTCCTATGCAATCGGAGTCCCTCTTTTATCACATTGTCACAGTTTTCCTCCTTCATCACAGTACTTCATCAGTCCTCCTTTGTCACATTCTTTCTTCCTTGTCACAGTCCTTCTCCTCTGTCACAGCCTTGCTCATCACAGCCCTTCATAGCAGTCTTTCTTCTTTGTCACAGCCTTTATCAGAGCCCTAGTACTTCAGCACAATCGTACTCCATAGTACTTCTCCTTTGTCGCGTTCCTTTTTTGTAATAGTCCTTCTCCTTCATCCTAGACTGACTGTGTCAGATAGACTCTTCTCAGTCTGTCACATTCTCCCTTTCTCTGCGCCGTCTGAAATGCCTGATCTATCTTTTCTTCTTTTCCCCATCATATGTCCTTCTTCGCATGTCTCAGTTTCTTTTGCTTGCTATCTCCTTCTCTCCTTGTCATCAGTATCATCATTCCTGTATTGTGTAGCAAAGGCCAATACAAAATCGCACAATACAATACCATCATAGACATATACACCATACATACAACCATCTCCGGTTCCGGAAGCACCTCAAAACCTTCCTCTTTGCCTCCACTTTCTCTCCCTCTCTCCCCTGCTAAAATCACTGAACCTGCACTGAATCTGCAACTGGGCCACTCACCGATCTCATGTCCTGGCCCAGCCACTCTTCCCTGCACTGCCTACCTGCACTACGGGACTGTCTCTGTATCCTACAGCCCTTTCTCCCGGCACTTACCTTTGCACTTGCCACCAGCTGGCCCTATTATTTATCTCTTATTCTATTAACCATGTACCGCACTTTCCTTGCACTTGCCACCAGCTGGCCCTATTATTTATCTTGTATTCGGCTAACCATGTACTGCACTTCCCCTCTCCCCTTCCCCTGCACTTTTCCCAGTCCCCCTACCCTTGCACTTGCGCGATCTGAATGACACCTGGCCTGGTAGGATCGTTGTCTGTCTCCCTTTGTTCCCCCCACTGCCTGGTCGCGCCTTGAAACACTTGTGTATAGGCGCGTTACAAATGCCATATCATACATATAAAGGAAAGACCACACTCCACAGAGGAAGACATAACCATATAAAGACAAAAGTAGATAAAAGGACATATTGCATAACATGACCCCCATGTTACTTGCTCTCAGCTCTCAATCTCTGTCTTAACAAAGCCCGCAAATCTAGGGGACAAAAGTCCCAGGACACAGTGTGATATGGGGTTCACGTATTCCATTGCCCTATCAACTTTAGGCACTGGGCAGCATTCCCTGGCCTCCTTACTTTTTAAAATATTGTGTGACCTTAACGGGGGAGAGGAGCCCCTTCCGCACCCAGCAGCGATAACTGAGCCATAAGAGTTAGAAGTGCACCAGGCTCTCAATGGTCTAATATAACAGTGGTATGAAAAGTCATATATGACGCGCATGTACACACGTGTTCGTCCATGGGGGCCTTGCCCCACTTAATATTTGGATAGCCCAGAGGGAGACATACCATCTAAACTGCATACATTGCTCGCTGGCCGCCTTGTGTTTGCTTGCGGCCCCCTAAGCTTACATTCCCTGTACATTCTCATGTTTCCAATAGCATGGAAATGGGGCACTTTTGCAAGTTACCTTATGCCGCCTGCCTGCACACATTTCAAATGGATTCCCTCTCTTCCCAAAGGGAATCTCTAGTAATCATAGTTGGAGACTCCCACAGGGTTCCAAAGCCCACTGCATGCACATGGCTCTTCACCAGGCGAGGCATGGAATCTGCATACAAGCAATCAGGTCAACAATGCCTTTTAATGAGGCATGGTGTGCTCCAGCCTCTGGGTTACCTCATAGCCTAATTCAATATGCAGTTGGCACGAGGGTTGTGCGATCAGTGATAGTGCACACCCTAGAAGCAAGGATCTGGTTGGAGTTCCCTTTGACAAAGCATAGAGGCTTCCAAGGAAGGACTTTTCAGCCACTGTACCCACAGCACATCGTGGATGGCATTAGACGTCAGCACTGTAGACATCAGGGGCCTGTGTTTGGAAACTCCCCCTGTTAAACCTCAGGACCATGTGGACGGATTCGCCCAATTTATTCCCACCCCTCTCCTCCTGGACTCCCATCCTGGTTTTTATTATCCAAAGTGGATGCCCAGGTAGAGGAAGAGAGCTACTATATCCAAAGCGTCTACATTGCACCTAACATATCCCCCAGGGTCATTTGACTGGGTTCATCGCCTTTCTTTTGTTTTGCTCTCTTTAATGACCAGCCTCTTGCAAATGCTGTAATTACCAAACGTGCCCACTAGTTTGTGCATTGCTATTTCAATGTGAGATTTGCACGGCATTGCCTACAAGTAGCAGGATCGAACGTTTTGACTTCCCACTATGGGCCTACAGGTGCCGGCCAACCATCAACCCCTCCAATTCATTCTGGAACAGACTAAAATGAGTGGGAGATAGCACACACGTGTCTGACCCCCATCTTACCAGACATTCTGCTGTCAGTTCTCCATTCATGTCATCTCTGTCTCTTGACACATTACCATTGTGACGTGCCTCTAATACCTATTAGTACCCGGCAAGGGTCAATCAGAATGTAACAAACATTCTGATTGGCCCTCGCTGGGCCTTTACCCGACTGGGAATCCCTCGGCTGGGATTCCTATCCTTTGTTCCCGGCGGGGGAGCGTGGCAGCCGCTCAACCAATGAGGAGGCTCGAAACGGGGCAATCACCGCTCCGAGCCTCACACGGCAGGAGGCTGCCATCGTCTCCCGTCGTGGATTCAGCTAAGTATTTTCTTTCATCCACCCCCGACACTGCAAACTGTCCCCACCCCACCCTCCCAACCCCACTTACCTTCTTTTTTCTCCATTTTCGGAAACAAACGCGCTAGGAACACTTATGTCCCCAGCGCGTCCGTTCACGATGGCCACCATGGAAAGGGAAAACGGACTCTGTTTTCCCTTCCCGGCGGCCATTTTTTGAAACATATTTTTTTCTGTTCCAAAACGCTGCAGCGCTTCAGAATAGAAAATATGCTATTAGTACCATGGTCTTGTGGGCCGGGGTACTAATAGCAATAAGCCCCTCGCTGCGGGGGTATTACCGAGTCAGGTAATGCCCCTTGGGCCTTCGCTAAGGCCCTCACTTTGCTCGGGCCTATAACTATGGGCCCTGGGGCATTACCTTATTTGGTATTGCCCCCGCAGCTCGGGGCTTATTGCTTAATTAATATAGCCTTCCCACATCAGTGACCCGCACAATAAGTCCCTAATCATGGAATCAAAAGCAGCTTTCACAACCAACCATCTTTTTGTCTCTTTCTCTTCATCTCACTGGGCAATGTGGTGCTGGTCGACATGGAAATAGAGACGGCTATGAAAGACTAAGTTTGTGATGGAATGGATGATGAAAGCAATCTATTTACCCATTTTGCATGAACATGAGTGGTAAAATGGGCTGGGGTTTGGTACTACAAATGTTCTCACCTTGCTGCAAACAGTTGTTATCAAACTGTACATCCCCCCTTACACATAGGGCCTCATTACGAGTCCGGCGGTAACCTGCCGGTTTTTCTGGCTCAGTTACCGCCAGACTCGTATTACCATTCCGCCTCCGTGATTCCCAGAATTACCGGGGCATTAAAACCCTGGTGACCCGGGAATTCCGGAGGCGGAATTCAGTAAATTCTCACTCCCATTGAGTCCTATAGGACTCAATGGGAATGAGGACCATGGAAACACCGGCACCATCTCGTGATGGTGCTGGTGTTTCCACGTCCGCCTGCAGGCGGGAGGTGTTCAACCCGCCAGGTCAGACCTGGCGGGAATGACACCTCCGCCTGCAGGACTCGAGATCACCCGGTATGGAAACAACGGTGGAGGCGGGTTTATCGCCACCGTTATTTCCATACCGGGTGACTCGTAATGAGGCCCATAGTCTCATAACACTTCTATTCTCGAGTGTGGGGAACTATTTTGCAGAATAGTGAACACCGGTGACACTGCTCTACTGCACATTCTTTATGGCCCTGGATAACTGCAGTTTAAAGGTGTGCTTTAACATGTTATTAATGATGCTACGCCAGATGATACAGACATCATGTATTGGGCTGTAGTTGCAGGCCTTATGTCTCAGCTGCCGATGTAAAATCAAGAGAGTGTTTAATCGGTTCTAGGTGATATTTCCGCATTTTAAAAACCGAACACAAAAAAAGACAGATTTTTTGCGGCCGATTTTGTGTTGTTTTAAATTGCGAAATATCACTTTCTGCAGTCCCCACCCCTCGCAGGGTGATCCCCAGCCCACCGTCAATCCCCCACCCACCACCCAGCCCTTTCCTCTGAGCATAACACACACTCACTATATACACACACACTTACCTGACACTCCCGTGCCAACACTTCTCGCTGTGCCTGTCAGCCCCTGCGTGTACTCGTGTGCGTCGCAGGGGCTGACGTTTGGTCTCTCTAAATCGATCTTGTTTTTCGGTATATCTTAATACCATTTAATCAGCCAGCAGAGGCCAACTGCTTATTTAATAATTATAGCCCGGTGATGACTAGCCTTTCACATTGTTTGTTCTTTTTATCTGGGTCGGTTCTTTATGGAGTTCACACAAAATCCTGCCTTAAATGTATAATGCAAGGAACTGCAGTTCCCAGAAGTATTGCCTTTCCCAATGCCTGCTTATCGTTGCATTCTGTGATTCGTAGCAAGGAATTTAAAATTCAAAACTACAAGTTCAGGAATGCAAAGGCTACACCCAGGTGGTCTAGGTCACCAACTCAAATATTGTTGTGGGCAAACTTGAGAGCTGTGGCCTTTCAGATGTAAGTTATGAAAAGTCATTTAGACCAAAAACAGGAATCTTCCTGAATATGCTCTTCAGTTTTAATGAACGTGTTAAAGTAAGTAGTGGCTTCGGATTTGTTATATTAAAAGGAATCCAGTTCATGATACTTCTTTAACGTTAAACAAACTAAGGGTGTGAAACTCTGGAGCTGGGTCCTTGCAGGCAATACAGCGTGGCATAAAACAAAGCAGAATATAGAACATTTCAAGCCGTAAATTCGCCATTTAAATTCCCCACGAGTTGCTTTAGAAATTAGACCATCTTATCAGTAGCAGGGTGATTCTCTTCCCAGCCACGACTTCATATATTTGCGAAAGACATAACCCTTTTCTCTGCAGCGAAAACAACTCCCGGGCCAGCGCTGCATAGATCTGCAAAACGTATTATGGCCGGGAAATTGGTTTTGGATAGAGGCCTCGGGTGCAATTTGAACATCTGAATCCTTAGAGAAGCCTAATAACTTCCCATGACATCTTGGGGTTGTTTCTTTTGTTTCCATAAATTACTGTCAGTAAAGAGATTTGGTCTCGCTTTCCTCTCTCTTTATTAGAGGCAGAATCCAATTTGATAGCTGTCAGGCATGTGGAAAGGGTTTCATTTCTCTGCAGTGATCAGAATGTGTCAATAAACCTAGACCCAGGGATTTGGGTGTTTTTCTAAATCCTGATTTCATGCATTATTGACCCTGGAAAAGGGATGAAATATTGTCAACAGTACAACAAGATTTGTCGAATGTACAGCAATCTCCCGCTGTATGATCTTAAGTAGAATATTGTTTTGTTTGCCTTGGTCTAGTATGTCCCTGGTCCCGGCCACCGACAGATCTCTCTGGCATCACTTGGAGTTATAGGGCTGCAGCATGAACAACAAAAGTACGACCGGGCCAGGTTGAGAGATTTACAGTATGGGCACCCCACCATTTACAAGCATCTTACAAAGAAACCTACCTCTGGGCCTCACTCACACATTAAAGTGGTTTTCGACATAAAACCCAGATGTAACTTGTTATTGTCAGACAGTGGCAGCTGGTGATTTTTTTAAGTGGAGGGGTGTAAATATTTCCCCAAATATTCACCAACCTCTTAAGGGTGGTTCGGGGGTTCTCCCCTGACACATTTTTTTAAATAATGGATTAAAATGGTGAATTTTACAGAAAACTTGTTTGAAAACTTGGGTAAAAGGGGGACCCTGGGGGGAACGCGAAGCATTTCCCCCCGTGGAGTTTTTGGTGCTGCACACGGCCAGCGAGTGGCCGTGGGGGGGGGGGGGCAGAGCGCCTCCCGGGGGTATTTAAGGGCTCAGGGAAGGTTCGGGAGGCAGGCGACGGTTAGGACTTGGTGATTGTAGATCGGTCCTGTCGCCTGCTCCCGAGCCTTCCCTGAGCTAGCCGGGCCTTCGTGCAGGATAGCGTAGGTGAGAGTTAGTTAGGAGAAGGAGAGAGGGAGTTGGGGGGGAGATCTAAAAAAAAATAAAAAAATAAAAATGTCTTTTAATTACATCGTAATTATTGGTTTGTCATAGCTGGGGGTACCGTATATAAGGTACCCCCCCTTACTGTTTAGTTCATTCTCCCTCGGCGTATCCAGGGGTCCGGTAGATTTTCTCCGGTCTAGTTAGCAGCACGTGAATTTCGTCAGGAGTGATTTAGGGTGAAGGAAAGGGAGGCTGTCAGGCAGCTGTTCCCTGTCCTGCGTTCGTTAGTTGCAAGGGGCGGGTTTGGGGAGAGGGAGCGCCGTGTAGTGTAGCTTCTCTTAAAGGGGCCGCATTTTTATTTGTGGCCAGTGGGTGCGGTGGGGCTCAGACGCCACCAGGGGGCAGTGCATTATTGTCACATCTTTCCACAGTTGCTGGCTTCTGTTTTTAGGGCTAGATTTTCCTGGGCAATTTAAGTCATCAGGCTGGGGGGTTTTCTTAAGGAGTTTGGCGGTATTTTAGGGGTAATTTCATAAAATATAATTAAAAAAAAAAGATTTATATTAAGGAAAATATACAGCAGTTAATTAAGAGTTCTTCTGGGTATTTTATTAGCGTTTTGGGTTTTGTTAAGGGCATAGTTATCCATTATCTAGCTAGTGCGTTGCATTTTGGGCACAGGTCCACGGGTAGTTTTTGGCTCGGGGGCTTAGGTTGCTAGGTTAAGTAGGAAAGGGGGAAATAGATATTAGTGCTCGCCCAATTTGGTAGTGCACAATGGTGGGCCAGGGAGTGAGCAAGAAGGGTCTTGTGGATACTAGGGCTCTAAGGGAGGCCTTAAAATTAATTAGTAGGGCATCTAGGGCCCAGTTGGAGGGAGCAGTGGGGGAGGTCACTGGCGGAGAGGTCACGGGGGAGGGGGAGATAAGTGGGGGTAGGCCGCAGCGTAGAGCAGCGGCAGATGGGGCTCTCGCGGCAGTGGTGGCTTGCACCCCATCGGCGGGGAGAGGGGGGGTTTGGGAAAATAGGGGCAGGAAGTTGAGGAAGGAGATAAACAGGAGGGTGTCAAGGGGAGAAATGATTTCGGGTGGGCAGCCATGGAGGGAGGGAGCGAGTAATAGTTCTGGGGAAGATAGGAATTCTCAGATGGAGGGGGCTCAAAGGAATCAGAGTGGAGCCAGTGAAGGGGTGCAGAGGGGGGTGACAGGGCAAAGGGGAAGAGGGGGTAAATACCTGCAGAAGAGCGCAGGTGGGAGAAGGAGGGAGAGGTCACCGTCATTTGAGGAGGTTAGAGTGGGGCGCGGATCGGCCCCCCCGGGTAGGAGGAGTGAGGGCGGAGGGCGCTGCGCAGCCCCCGCTGGTCAGGTGGAGGTAGAGGGTTTCAGTACGGCCCCTCCTCGGTCAGCGCAAGGAGAGCCTAGAGGGCGCAGCACAGCCCCTAGCAATGAGGATTCCAGGGTGGAGGACGGAACGCCTCGCCCGAGAGAAGAGGACCAGGCAGGGGTTTCCACAACCCCGCCGAGAAGACGTCAAAGGAGTGGCGGGGCGGACGGCCCGGGCTTGGAAGAAGATCATCAACTCAACTCGGACATGAGCTCGCATCCGCAATGGTATTTAAGGGGTGATGAAGTGGGATGGGAGGAATATGTGGGGCAATGGGAAGTGGAAGATAATGGGGCGGAAAGGGAAAGGGGGGAGGAGAGAAGAAGCTTGAGGTGGGATATGGAAAGGGAAGTGCAGGGTGGACGGGGAGGCAGGGGTCAGGGGAACTATTGGCTGGGTGAGTGTGCTGACATGTTTTGTCCCCGCAGTAGGAGCCCTCTAAGAAAGGAGAGGAGGAGCATCGGTTTGGACGCCAGACCACAGGCGGCACGTGTGGAAAGAGGTGAGCGGGAAAGGGAATGGTCATATGCATGGCAGAGAGGGGTCACAAGAAGGGGGACAGGGGATGAAGGGTCTGGACTGCAAAGTGTAAGGAAAGAAGTTGGTGTGCAGGCCATTGGAGCCGCAGGGGTTGAGAAGAGCATTTGCTCAGTGGAGGTCCAAACGGACATGGTGGTGGAGCCATTGGTGCTCGAAGTGCAAGCCGGAAAAGATAAGGAGAGTGAAGTGAAAAGAAAGGAGAAAAAATTGCCATACATGGGGATAACAAACCATTCGAGGCGCACTTGATGGCAGCGACCAGGGAGAAGATTCAGGCGGGGGAATTTGTGGATGTCTTTAAATTGCTCCATAGGGAAGTGAGAGCAAAGGAGGGGTCTAAGGAGGAAGAGAGGGAACTGGCTTCACGCCCAAGGGTCCCGGTGACTATTGAGAATTGGACGTCGGCGTTTATCATTTATGCCAGTGTGTACTGTGAAAAATTCCCGGAGCGTTGCGTGGCCCTGCTTAAATATATGGATGTAATAAGGAAGGCTTTCACGAGTTTTGGGGGCTTTGCCTGGGTAAGGTATGATGAGGAATTCAGAGCGAGAATGGCAGAGGACAGTCAGGCGGTCTGGGGGGAGATAGACATGGATCTCTGGCTGCAATGGATGGCCCCAACGAGGCCTGCCCGACATTGCACACAGCAAGTGGGCTGCCTGTGCCTTTCCGGCCCTTTCTTGGTCGCCCCGCCCACGAGGGGGCAGGGGGAGGAGGCAGGGGTCAGTCCACAGCAGCGTGCTGGGGGTATAATAAGCACGGCTGCACAAGGACCCTGTGTAGGTTCAGGCACGAGTGTAGCAAGTGTGGCGGAAAACACCCTCTCACTCAGTGTTTCCAACAGGGAGACAGGGGGAGGGGGAGAGGTTCAGGAAAAGGAGTTGTGGGGAAAAGCTTTTACTCCAATTAAAGTGGGTGTGTTGGAAAAATGGTTGCAATTTTATCCGGATAGGGAAGGGGCTAAGATTTTGAGTGAGGGGTTTTGTCAGGGGTTCAGATTAGGTTACCAGGGCCCAAGGGTGCGTCGGTGGGCTGAAAATTTGAAGTCGGTGAGAGAGAACGTGGAGGTGGTAAGACAAAAATTGAACAAGGAAATAGCGGCAGGAAGGATAGTGGGCCCATTTGATGACATTCCAGGTGATTTAGTGATATCCCCATTGGGGGTGGTGCCCAAGAAAGCTCCGGGGGAGTTCAGACTGATTCATCATTTGTCATGGCCGGAGGGTATGTCAGTTAATGATTTCATTGCCCCGGAAGAATGTGGGGTTGTGTATGCAAGTGTTGACCAGGCGGTGGAGCTGATAAGGAAGGAAGGGCGAGGGGCCTTCATGGCCAAGTGCGATATCAAGGTGGCTTTCAGGTTATTGCCGGTGCACCCGGAGGATTTTTGGTTGTTGGGTTTTCAGTTTGAGGACCGCATATACATAGACAAAGCATTGCCAATGGGGTGCACAATTTCCTGTGCTTTGTTTGAACGATTCAGCTCTTTTCTACAGTGGGTTTTCTCATTCAGCTTGGGTTGGGAGAGTGTGCTGCACTATCTGGATGATTTTCTGTTCATTAGCGGGGCAAAAAGAGAGGAGGACTGCAAAGAAATGCTAAAGTTGTTTCAGGAATTGATGGAGGAGCTGGGTGTACCCTTAGCCGAAGACAAAACAGAAGGGCCGGCAGTGGTGTTAACATTTCTAGGAATTGAACTGGATTCAGTGGCCATGACCTCAAGCTTGCCGCACGACAAGGTGAGCAAATTGGTGGTACTGTTGGAGAAAGCGGTGGGGGACAAGAAAATGATGCTGGTGGAGATGCAGAGATTGGTTGGGCATCTGAATTTTGCATGTAAGGTGGTGGCCCCAGGGCGGACGTTTTGCAGGAACATGGCAAGGGCCATGGCGGGAGCAAAGTGCCCACATCATCGGATAAGAGTATCGGGGGCAGTGAGGGAGGATTGCAGAATTTGGCTGCGTTTTTTGGAGAGTTTCAATGGAGTGTCAATGTGGGTGCAGGGAGACCCGGTGGCATGGGAAGTTCAGATATTTTTGGATGCAGCAGGGGCCAGAGGTTTCGGAGTGTTTTGGGGGGGAAAGTGGTGTGTGGAGAAGTGGCCAGCGCGGTGGTTGAAGGAAGGGAGGAGTATAGCATTCCTTGAATTTTTTCCATTACTAGTGGCATTGGAGTTGTGGGGGAAGGAGTTGCAAAACAAGAAGGTGAACTTCAATGTTGACAACGAATGCGTGGTCCATGTGGTGAACAGGCAGTCAGCTAGGGATCAGAGGGTGGCAAGACTGATGGGAGAATTTGTTCTGCGTTGCATGGAATGGAATGTGGTGTTTAAGGCAACACATGTGCCGGGGAAGGATAATGGCATCGCTGATGCATTATCTCGTTTTCAATGGCAGAGATTCCGTGGATTGGCCCCAGATGCAGATCAGGAGGGGCAGCAGATTCTGGAGGAGCTGTGGAAGATAGGAAGCTGAGAGCGCTGGCTTTGGTGGAGGGTTCATTGGCCTCGGCGTCTAAGAAGTCATACAGGAGGGCCTGGGAGGATTTTATTAGAGTAGGAGCTTGTAGTTGGAAGGGTAGATGGGATGCGGAAGAGCGGAGGAGGGATGATGTTACGAATTTCCTCCTGAGGTGCATGGACAGGGGCTGGTCAAGGGCAACGATAGCGGGAAAGCTAGCAGGGATTGCCTTTTATGGGAAATGGTTTTGGGGTTTTCAGCCAAGTGGGGGGGAAATGGCGAGTAGGATGTTGGAAGGATGGGCAAGGGAGAGTAAGAGGGACAAGGATAAGAGGAGGCCGATATCAGCGGAATTGCTGCAGAGGTTGATTGAGGTGGTGGGGGGAGTTTGCTGGTCGGTATGGGAAGGGGAACTGTTTGCGACTTGTTTTACGTGGTTATTCTTTGGGGCTTTCAGGGTTTCTGAGTTGGTCGGGGGAAAAGGGGGGTTAGGGGGACTGCAATGGGAAGATGTTCAAATTACAGAAGAAGGTTTAGACATCAAGATTAAAAGGTCTAAGACGGATCAGAAAGGAAGGGGCTCTTGGGTTCTGCTGGGTCGAGGGAGCAAGGTTTTATGCCCAGTTCAGGCAGGAAAGGTGTGGAAGGAGCGCTGCGGGGGTAAGACAGGCTTGGTTTTTCAGCATGCGGATGGATCACCGGTTTCAGTGGCCCAGGTGCTAGGGGTATTGCGGAAGGTGCTTGTGGCAGCGGGAGAAAAGGCAGAGGATTTTGGGACTCACTCCTTCAGGATGGGTGCAGCATCTGAGGGTACTAGGCTGGGTTTTTCAGAAGACAAGGTGAAAAGATTGGGGCGTTGGAGGTCTGGGAAATACAAGGGGTACGTCAGGGAGTTTGATAAAGGGGAATGTTGAAGAAAGGTGGAGTAGGACTTTGTGGGCCAACTGTTTGTTGTTAAATATTTTTGACTTGTCAGCGATTTTGTAATTTCTTTTTCAGATGCTGCGCGAAAGAAGGGGGAGTTGGCGCAAGTTTGAATTGTTGGCCATTCAATTGTTAAGTGGGCTGGGAAAGAGGCGGAGAAGAGGGTTTTTGGAAGGCAACTGGGGTGCAGTTACAAGGAAGTGGTGGTGAGATGGCACGGGTTGGGGGGCCTGCGGTGGGATCAGCTGCTTCCTATATTGGAAGGGATGAGGGAACACTATGGGGTTCCAGAGGTGGTGATTATGCATGCAGGGGAGAATGACCTGGTGAGAGATACGGGGGTGGCTCTGCTAACGAAAATGAAGAGGGACTTAGTGTGGGTGCGGAAAATGTGGCCTCAAGCAGTGGTGGTGTGGACTAAGTTGTTGCCGCGAAGAGTTTGGAGGGGAGAGAGAAGTGAGGGAGCAATAGAGCGGGCCAGGAAGGGGATAAACAGAGAAATGGTCAGATTTCGTGCCTCGGTGGAGGTGCAGGTCATGGACCATAAGGAAATAACATATGAGGGTCTCCTTATCTTTAGAGAGGATGGGTTACACTTGTCCGTGTATGGGAATAGTCACTACCTGGCGGACTTGGGTTCTTGGCTGGGAGAATGGGTAAAATGTCAGAGGTAGGAAAAATTGGGGGTGGGGGTGGGGCAGAAAGAACTCCTCGGGGGAGGGTTTTTCTGGTGCCGGGGGCATGGCCCCTTTTGATGTGGGGGGAGGGAAGCACAATGGGGGAATGACACGGGAAAGGATGGGGTGGCGCTGTTTGCACAAGCAGGTCACCCCGGGGGAACAGGTATTGAGCCTGGAGGGGCATGGCCCCTGGGAGAAAGCGGGACGCTTGGAAAAGGGGCAAGGAGACGGTAGGGTCCAAGGGATAATTAGGGAGGAAATAGGTTATTTAATTATTTAATTGTTGGGGGAAAATGAAAATGAAAATGTTTAATTTATTTAATTGGTTGTTAAAATATTTCTGTAGTTTGTTAGGCCATGGAGCCAGTTAAGCGTTTTGATTGTAAGCTTTGGTCTGTCACATTAAAGCGACCTTTTCCACTTTTAATTGAGTCTGGGTTTTTGAGCAGTAAGCCAAAAGGCCAAACAGTTTGCAATTGGTTTTGTAGGATAACCCATGAAAAAATCTAATAGATGCAAGTCACCAACAGTGTGCTGGAGCATTTCTCCAACACATTTTCATGATGTCTTTGCCCACAATATGTACTAGTATAAAACCATTTTCGTGCTGGCTTTGCCCATACTTTTCCATGCTGGCTGCACCAATATATGCTAGTAGTCCCATATAAAACCATGCTTATGTATGCTTTATAATGCCAGTAATGAAACAATAAGAAATCACGTCCACACTTGCTCTGCCACTATATGGTAGCATCCCCACATAAGGACCTACTCCAGTTGGCTGTACCATTAAGAAATGCATACCATAGTGTGAAAACATGTCCAAACTGGATGCACCAAAATGCCTCTACCATAGTTGCTTTATCAAAGATGCCCAATACAAAATGTCATACAACTATAAGTAAAAGCTAGACTCGCTGTATCAAAATCCCAGTAGAGCCACGTAGTAACACTCATTATGCTTGCTTTATCAAAGGATGCCCTATACAAAATGTCATGCCACAGTAAGAAAGGGCTAGACTAGCTGCACCAAAATGCCAGACTAGCCACACAATAACACTTATCATGCTTGCTTTATCATATATGCCCAGTACAAAATGCCATGGCTGCCCCCGAATGCGCCAGCGTAATCAAATTGTGTGTGTGTGTGTGTGTGTGTGTGTGTGTGTTCAAGTTGCTGCAGGGCCTAGGAGGGCAGATTCTGTGTGGAGGTGCTGGGGTCCATGGGAACAACCATGTCATTTTTTTTACTGGGTATAGATACCCAGGAGAGATAGGTTTCAACAACTGTGACATCACAACACTCATTTGTACTATATAAACTCCTGCTGTCTGTCCAAATGGAGAATTCTGGAGTGGGAGCTTGGCTTTTATCATTATGATTTTTATCCCCAGTCTATTACAAGAAACTGGTTACCTTGCATTCAGCATACCGCACTCTATGTTGTCTCTTTTTGACATATGCCAGCAAGAGGGCAATTTGGCCTTTTCTGACCCTCTTATAATTGTGCTCTCCCTCGCTCTTCTGTTCTTACTTTTACTTCCTTTATACGGAAACGTCCATGCCTCCTTCCTCGCCAGTGCTGTTTTCTTGTTGGATTCTTTCCATGCATCTTCCGGCAGTATTTTGATTCCACCTAATCCTACACTGCAAACTACACATATTATCTGAACTTCACTCTGCAGCCTAAAGAGTCAACCTACCTTTGCATTGGAGTCGTCGTTTAAGTCTGGACTCTGTCAACCAGTTGACACAGGGGTGTTATGAGACATCCAGGCTTTTCCCCCTATCTCAGTTGTTCCAGGGAAGGGGCCACCTGCCTAGGCAGTTCCATAGTCAGGCATAGTCGCTTTCCCTCGTGGAAGACCATATCTATTCATGGAAAGAAGAACCACCCGAAGAACAAGTCAGCCGGTCCCATGAGAGGATCTCCCCCCTCCGTCATCCATCGAAGATTCAGGTGAGGAGGAGGAGGGCGTACCTGAGAGAAACTAAGAAGCAGGAAGAGATGTGAAATGAAATTGTGGAGGTAGGAAGGCATAGCATGAGAGTCGAGGGACAGCAGACAGCGAGAGGAGAACATCTTGGGGACCAGCGCAGACAAGGGTCAGGTGAGACTGTGTGTGAAAGGAGAGCAATTGGCACAGTGCAGAAGAAGGCACCATCCCTAGAACACCCTGGGAATATTAAGAGGGATAGCTTAGGGGCATGTAGAAGACCCCTAAGGAGGCAGGTAGCCATCGGTTCAGTGAGCACACCATTAGTCCCAGCAGGTGGCACCATTCAACAGAACTAGCACACATCAGGGATGTCTGGGTTAGGGAGGTGAGGAAAAGACCAGTGAAGTGGAGAGAGAGAGAGAGAGTGAGAGAGAGGGGCGGTCCTATTGAGAAACATCCCTAGAACCCGGCAGGCCCTAAACACCCCTTTCGACAACCTAACTACCACTGTGTCTGTTGTAAGATGACAATACACACCCTTGGAACATTATTTGAGAGTCAGAGTGGTTATTTGTAGAAGACACCCCACCACACTTTATAATAAGTAAACACATGACAAACCTTTGGCATAGCCAATGCGTGTTAAGTGTTTCTAAGTGTTGCCCTTTTTATACCACTTGTGCCATGTTACGGTTGACTATGCATGGTCTCAGTAAGTCTGTGCTCCTCACCAACCTCCCCATCGATATCTCTGACTGCTTCCTGCACTAACACACTCAAATTCTCCTTGACAACACACAATACACCAATACCACCAACTGAAAGACCACAGCCTTGGCAAATGCATCTTAGCACCATGGACGTCTTAGTTACTTACCTGTAACTGTATTTCTCCAGCATTGGTATCTTTCATAGATTCACATGCTTGAATATTCCCCGTCGTCAGACTGGGAATCCTCGGTGATAAATTTAATAATAATTTTTTTTTTTTTTTTTTTAAATATACACACACTGCTACCTAGCAGTGCATGTACATAGCCCATTATGGCCTATGAGTCATTTCATTGTGTAGTCCCTCCACCTCACTTTGGTCCTTTATGGCCCCAGCCAATGAGGTGGCAGGGCTTAAGCTCCGCCCCCGGCAGCCATCTTCAGATTTTGAACCGTAGAGAATACAGTATGATGGATGCCGAGCATAGGAGCAGCCTCTCAGGGGAGGCGGGCGCATGTGAATCTATGAAAGATACCAATGCTGGAGAAATACAGTTACAGGTAAGTAACTAAGACTTCTCCAGCATTGGATCTTTCATAGATTCAGATGCTTGAATAGAATACCAAGCAGTTAAAACATGCCACCATAATATACATATATGCATAAATACAGAAAAACATATTTCTGGTCAAACCTTTACCATGCAGCAACACAACGGCTACAAACTTCGGGGAAGGTGGGAAAGGAGGCTGATCCTACCTTATACAAAGAGATGGCGGAGCACTGCCTGTCCAACTGCAGCTTCTTTGTTGGTATCTTCAGTCAGGCAGTAGTGTTTCGCGAAAGTATGCAGAGTGCTCCACGTGGCGGCTCTGCATATGTCCTTCAAGGCCACCCGTGCGTGGAATGCTGTTGACGCCGCTCTTCCTCTGGTGGAGTGCGCAGATGGCGGTCTAGTTAAAGGGTCGCCTTTAAACTGATGGCAGTGGGTGATGCAGGACGATACCCAGCGTGCCAGACTTTGTTTAGATATATGCTGACCCTTGGTACGGCCAGAGAACGAAATGAATAGCCGGTTTGAGGAGCGGAACTCCTTGGTTCTTTGCAAGTAAAACTTCAACACTCTAGCAACGTCTAGAGAATGTAATGTCTTTTCCGCTTCAGAAGCGTAATTCTGGAAGAAGGTTGGTAAAACAATGTGCTCAGTGAACGACATCTCCGAAAGTACCTTGGGGAGGAACTTCGGGTGAGGCCTTAAGATGATGCGGTCCTTCTGGAACAGAGTAAACGGAGGTTCTGAAGACAAAGCTTGCAACTCACTGATCCTTCTGGCTGAAGTGATGGCTATCAGGAAAGATGTCTTCCAGGACAAGAATTTCATATCGCTTCTGTGTATGGGTTCGAAGGGAGGTTGCATGAGGGCTGTTAAGACGGTGTTGAGACTCCAGTCTGGAACTGGTGTAGGTGTAGGCGGATAAGTACGCATCAGTCCTTTCAGGAAGATCTTAACCGCTGGTAAGGAAAGTAAGGCTTGAGTCTCCGCGGTTACTGTGTAGGCCGCTATGGCTGACAGATGGACCTTGATAGAGGACAGTGAGAGCCCTGACTTAGCCAGGTGCAACAAGTAGGGCAGAATCTGATCAACCGAGGCCGAGAGGGGATCGATCGCAGAGGTCTCGCACCATTTGGAAAACCTGGTCCATTTCCTGGTGTAGGTAAGTTGCGTGGACGGGGCTCTAGCGGCCCTGATGATATCCCAGCATTCTGATGGTAACTTTAGGTGCATCAGTTTGCGCTGCTCAGGAACCATGCTTTGAGAGACAGGCTCCTCGGGTCGTGGTGGAGGTGCTTGCGGTTCTGTTGTGTCAGTAGATATTGATGTGACTTGAGACGAATCGGGGGTCGGCAGGATAGGTGCCTCAGCGTCGGGTACCAGACTTGCCGTGCCCAATCCGGTGCATTAAGAATCAAAGAACAATCCTGTTCTTTTACCCTGCGAAGTACCCTCGACATGAGGGGAATGGGTGGGAAGGCGTAGAGGAACTTCCCCGACCAATCCACTGAGAACGCGTCTCCCAGTGATTGGTGCTCCGCGTATCTTGAAGCAAATCTCTTGCATTTTTTGTTGTTCCTGGTGGCAAAAAGGTCGATCTGCGGATGGCCCCATAAGGCAAAGATCCGTTGGGTTTCTTTTTCGTCCAGCTCCCACTCGTGTGACGCTGTGTACTCTCTGCTTAGTCTGTCCGCTAGGACATTGTCCACTCCTGGAAGATGCTCTGCCCTGATCTGTATCCCGTAGCGCAAGGCCCATGCCCATAGCTGTTGGGCTTCTTGCGACAGGATCTGAGACCTCGTGCCTCCTTGCTTGTTTGTATAGTGCATGGAGGTCGTGTTGTCTGTCTGGACTGTAAGAACTTGACCAGCTATAACCGGTAGGAAAGCTTTCAGCGCTAACCTTACGGCCCTGAGCTCTAACACGTTGATGTGGAGCTGGGACTCTTGTGCCGACCAAGACCCCTTGGTTTGGAGGTCCGCCAGATGAGCGCCCCAGCCTGATAAGGAAGCGTCCGTCCGCAGCAGGAGGGTCGATGTCGGTGCTTGAAACGGCATTCCCTGCAGAAGATTCCTCGGAACATTCCACCATCGAAGGGCCTTGTGCAACGCCGATGGAATCTGGACAATGTCTTCCCAGCATCCGAAAGCTTGTTTCCATTGGTGGTCCAGAGCTTCCTGAACTGGTCTCATGCGAAGCCTGCAGTTCGGTATGAGGAATATGCATGATGACATCATGCCCAATAGGGATTTGTAAGAGCGTACGGATGTTGTCTCTTTCTGTAGGAAGTTCGAAGTTGAGCGTAGAATCGCTGCTATTCTTTCTGTGGATGGCCTCACTCTGGGAATGCTGGTGTCGAGTTCGGCTCCCAGGAAGAGAGCTACCTTGCTGGGAACGAGGCAGGACTTCGTCTGGTTTATGGAGAAACCTAACTCTTTTAGGAGGTTGACAGTCCTCGACACTGCCGAGCGAGCCTTTGCAGCGGAACTTGCCTTTATCAGCCAATCGTCCAGGTATGGAAAAACGTCCGTTCCTGCCCTCCTGAGACTTGCCGCTACCGGTGCCAAGCATTTTGTGAAAACTCTCGGAGCCGATTTTAGCCCGAACGGGAGCACTTGAAACTGAAAGTGGAGCTCTCCCACTGTGAACCTGAGGAACTGTCTGTGCGCTGGATGGATCGGAATATGGAAGTATGCGTCCTCCAAGTCTAAAGTGGCCAAGAAGTCGTGCTTGTTTAACCAAGGTAGCACCCCTTGTAAAGCTACCATCTTGAATGTTATGCGCTTGATGAATTTGTTGAGTGCCCTCAGGTCCAAGATGGGTCTCCATTGACCGTTTTTCTTTTTGACGAGGAAGAATCGGGAGTAGGAACCTTTTCCCCTCTGAGAATAAGGTACTGGTTCTACTGCTGCCTTCTGGAGCAGTTTTTGCACTTCGGACATGACCTGTCTTAGCATATGCACTCTGCGAGATGTTGGAGGCAGAGAAGGAGGTTGGTCCAGAAATTCTAAGGTGTGACCCTTTCGGATCACCTGCAACACCCATCTGTCCGATGTAATTGACTGCCAGCGCTGGAATAACTGGCTCACCCTTCCCCCCACCGGGGTGTGGTGAAGGGGGGGAGAAAATTGGTCGTCAGTTTTGCTTGCCTTGTGACTTCCCTTGGGCGGAGCCACGTCTGCCTCTATGGGCGTATCTGTTGGATGACTGATATTTATTGTCTTGGTACGTGCCGCCTTGTGCTTTTTGACCATAGGAGGAACGACCGTATCCTCTGAACTTGGAAGATGAACCTCTAAAGGGACGAAAAGACTGATGGTCCTTACTTTTGTCCTTTAAAGAACTGATGGCTCTGGCTGTGTCCGTGTCTGTCTTGATTGCCTTCAAATGGTCGTCTATCTTTTTTCCAAAGAGATCTTGGCCATCAAACGGCATGTCTAATATCTGCGCCTGGACTTCAGGTCTAAAGTTAGTAGCCTTCATCCAGGCCTGCCTTCTGAGCACTGTGCCGTGCGCCATCTGCCTGAAGCCTGATTTGGCCACATCAACCGCTGCGTCGATCATGTGATCCGATGTTGCTTCACCATCCGCGATTATCGATTTTGCCTCCTCCTGGAGCTCCGGTGGTAATTGCTTCGCCAAGTTAGACATGCGGAGCCAAAGCTCGCGATCGAACCTTGCGGTCATGGCCAGCGCATTGCCCGCTCTGATTGTAAGGGATGCAGAAGATGATACTTTCCTGCCCATGGCTTCCAGTTTACGTCCGTCCTTATCCGGTGGTGCCGACAACGGTGAGGAGGGGTTGGTGAGTTTCTTTCTGGCCGCCACTGTAACAACCGAGTCTGGTTTCGTATGACCCCTCAAACAAAACGGTGCCGAATCCGGAGCTTTATATTTCTTTTCTGGCCTGGACACCAACGCCGGAGTCGATAAGGGCGTGGATAGGATCTTGGATCCGGAATCCCAGATGGTATCGAGGAGAGGAATTGTGGTTACTGTCCTCCTTTGTTTGTCCCTGTGCTCATAGAGCACTGATTGCCTTTCCTCCGAAGAAACCTGAATTTTAAACAATTCTGCGGCTTTACCTATAATGGTGTGGAAAGAGACGAGATCATCCGGCGGTGAGGCCTTGCCCGGCGAGTCTCTCCTCCTGGGCTTCTCGACTACGTAGTCATCCCACTCACTGGGTGCGTCTGGCTCCTGTGTTATTTCTCCTTCTTCTGGTTCCGAGAATTCTCCAAAAGGATCCTCCTGCCAGTCTGATACCGAGATGGTGGACGGTACCATCGTAGGATCCACGTCCGGAGATCGCGGTCTGTGCGATGACTGTGGTGACGGGACTCTTGTAGGTGAAGCACTGTGGGTGCTGCTCCTCGGTCTTCGAGCAGGTGATCTCATCCGTTTTTGCGGTCTACTCCTGTGAGGAGAGCAACCAGATGTGCCTGGAATCGGAGATGACTCTCTAGGAATAATTCCTGCTTCTAAGGGATTAATCGGGATTTGCTTCTCCCTTTGCCGTTTGTAAAATTCTTCTACAATCCTCTGCACGGATAACATGAGTATCGGGTCATGAGGATATTCGGATTCTCCCGTGGACGGGTGCCAAGGAGGGCTGTATTGTTTCGGTAAGGGACCGATGGACTCTTCCACCACTTCCGCATCAGAGAATTCTTCCTGAAGAATTACATCCGGAAGTTCTGCCATGTGCCCCAAAGGTGAAAATTGCTGTACTAGTGGTTCAGTCTCAGTATTCTTCTCAATGATATTGCTTTCAATGACAGGAGTTTCAATTCCTCCGTAACTGCCGAAATTTGTGGTGCCTCTGAAGGTGTTATGGACGATGCTATCTTCGTCGACGACTGAGATTTTCCCGTCGACGAGGGCTTCGCTGCTGACTGAGATTTTCCCGTCGACGACTGAGATTTTCCCGTCGACGAGGGCTTCGCCGTCGACTGAGATTTCCCCGTCGACGACTGAGATTTTCCCATCGACGAGGGCTTCGTCGACGACTGACATTTTCCCATCGACGAGGGCTTCGTTGACGAATGTGGAGTATGTTCCGTGGACGACTGCGTCATGGATGAATGCTTCGTGGACGAGTGGTGTTTCTTGCTCGTCGACGATTGCTTCGTGGTCGACATGTCCGATGACGATGATCTAATTGTCGACGATGTCTTAAGCGTCGTCATCGTCGATGATGGTTTCGTCGACGGTATGGCCGATGACGGGCCTTTACCTTTCCCTTCATTCGTGGACGGTTTACCCGCCGACGACTGCCCCCCCCGTTTTTTGCAAACTCCTCCTTACCTCTGGAGGCAGATTTTGCTGACTTTTTCTGGCTTGGTAAGTCAACTGGAGGCAGAAAGGGTATCAATTCCAGCTTCCTCTTTTTGGACTTGGGAGAGGAACTCCTTTCCACTGAAGAGGCCCTTCTCTTTGAAGTTTGTCTCTCAGATGGAGTGCTGGATTGGACAGGAGCTGTTCTGACAGACTCTTCGTCCGAAGATTGATCCCTGGATTCCAGGTATGAAAGGAGTCTTCTATGCCTGTCATGAAGGGTCTTGTTGGAAAAAGTTCTACAAATCTCGCATTTTTTAATGTCATGCGGGTACAGACAATAAATGCAATGCTTGTGGGGGTCTTTGTAGTAAACCAACTTCTTCTTACACCTTGTGCAGTCCCTGAACAGGGAAGGCTTCCTGACAGCCTGAGGTGCCTCTATTTCTGAAGAGAAGTTCAGTCGACGATTTTGAGAGGAAAACAACAAGTTTTGTCTCCAAGGGTAATTGAAAACAAAGCCCCTAAGAAGGGGAACAAGATGGAATATATTTTTCCAAATATATTCCACACAAAAGTAGAAAGAATTTGAAAATGCTCAGAGAGCTTGAGGATTCCCTGTGTCTGTTAGACTGCGGTGAAAAATCTGAAGATGGCTGCCGGGGGCGGAGCTTAAGCCCTGCCACCTCATTGGCTGGGGCCATAAAGGACCAAAGTGAGGTGGAGGGACTACACAATGAAATGGCTCATAGGCCATAATGGGCTATGTACATGCACTGCTAGGTAGCAGTGTGTGTATATTAAAAAAAAAAAATTTTATTATTAAATTTATCACCGAGGATTCCCAGTCTGACGACGGGGAATATTCAAGCATCTGAATCTATGAAAGATCCAATGCTGGAGAAACACAATGCTCCCTTTCTGACACATGTACCTCTATGTTTTCGACAGAGAGCACCTTCCAAATGACCCGCACACGGAGCTCAGGGAACCTTTGGTCTGCGTACATCACTGCAACAGCAAAATGATCTTGCATTTTCCCTCTGTCCCCACTCATGTAGCCTACTCCTCCCTTGCAAATGACAACAGCGCGTGGTATAAAATCCCAGTATCATAACATATCGAATCCTGCCACTATGGGCACATGTTTGCCCTCTAGACGCTTATTCTTCAAGTGCTCTCCACACAAAACCACCTAGTAAGAAACTCACACACAGTACTTGGGTACTTCTAATCTGCATGCATCAACAGAGAGCAGCAAAGCTGTCATGCATGTTCCCTCTTACTACACTAGCCAACCGCGTTTTCCTCTCAAACGTGGCAGAACGTCAAAAGACCATGCAATGGACAGTGGAGTGCCAAATTAAATAAAACCAATTACCCAGGTCCTGACGTAGCTGGCTGGGTATGCAACCAAATGCTCAGGGATACTCCTGCCATTGGCAGGTATTGTCATAAAAAAGGGTGTACGCTCACTATTGGCAGCTATTACCATTGATTGCCCAAGTAGCCCCCGTCCTCAGAGGTGTCGCTAAGGGGGACTGGGGGATCTATAGCCCTGGGTCTTTTGGTTGCAGCGGTGTATAGAAGCTCACGGTCTACAACCAAAGGCTTGCTAGCCGTTAGTCCCGACAGCCCCGATATTAGTTTAGCCCCAGATCTTTTCCAGACCTAGCAACACCCCTGCCTGCCCCCACTCTTCATTGCTATCAGAAGTCTAGGTACACATTCTCTTGTGCTCAGGACACTGAAGCCTGGTGCACAAGCACATACACAAAACTAAAGAGTACTGGTGTTCAGCCAAGGGTGTTTTGCATCCATTTCTTCACAGTCCTGGAGCATATCTTAACATAACGCAAACTGCATCCACATATTTTTGAGACTACCAGCCTTAGTGTGAGGACCTATCGTGCAAGATCTCGGTGGGAGCGAGATCTCGCGAGATTACACACGTGAAGCGCACAACGAGCCGGAAAACCCAGCAGAGTTGAAGGAGGCACCAGGAGGACAGTCTGGCCTTGGTGCTCCTCCTTGATGAGGGGATCGAATCAGCCTTTGAACTAAAGCCTGCTTCACAGGCAGATCCCTCCTACTGCAGAGCGTAATTCCATGGCTGAAGACAAGCCTTGTGGGAGCTTTAGCAGGCGCCTAATGTCATTACAGGCATGTCTCTGTTTCAGATGTTAAGAGGGAGAAGGTACCACCATGGCTACACAAGGTCAGACAGGACATCTACATGAGCTAGATTGTGTTCAGATTACAGAAGAGCAAAGAGATCATGAAATCTCAGAGTGTCAAATACAGAGCAGCATATCGCACAGGTCAACAAAGGGGACTTGGTGAAGATACGCCTGGACCACAAAGACACTTCAATTGGCTCCAAATACAGCCAAGCTATAAAAGTCACATGGAAAGGCACCAATCATATCTATACCAGTGACGGGAAAAGGTAGAACCTTGAAAGGGTGGTCGTGTACAAGAAAAGGGTGCTGACAGCCCACCCCTTCATGGGAATAGGAGATGACAATGACCCATGGGAATTAGACAAAAGCCCTCAACAGCAAGAGACGGAGGTCAGTGAAAAAGAAAACCAAAGTGAGGGTGTCCCCATGAACCCCGAACCCCGTACCAGAGAACCACATGAGAAGCAACCTCAGCAGACGCAACCCCAAGGTACACATCCTGTATAACCACCCATTCCCCCAAGGCAGAGATTGACCAGAACCAACCCCAATGTGAACAAAGGAAGCCAACCAGATTCACAGACCTCATCACGGAATTGGGCTGCTCTTTTTCAACAAAAGGAGGTGTGTGAAGATCTATCACGCGAGATCTCGGCGGGAGCGAGATCTCGCAAGATTACACAGGGGAAGTGAACAACGAGCTGGAAAACACGGTAGAGCTGAAGGAGGCACCAGGAGGACAGTCAGGCCTTCCTCCTTGATGAGGGGATTGAATCAGCCTTTGAACTAAAGCCTGCTTCATAGGCAGATCCCTCCTACTGCAGAGCGTAGTTCCATGGCTGAAGACAAGACTCGTGGGAGCCCTAGCAGGCAGGGGATGTAAATAACATCCAATGTAAACCCAGTGCAGTGAAGCTAACTGCACTGCACTAACAAGAAGGAACTGTGAGTAGTACCCCCTGATCTGGACAACCACTACTCCACCCTGTGTGTGTAAGGTGTCAGAATAAACACCACTAACGCCAATAAGCACCACCACCCCAGTCAAGCATTCTGTGTTCATTGGGGGCCACCACTCTTGTTGGGCGATGTGGCCCCAATTCAAGATGAATATGCCTGCAGAGAACAGAACCATCTTATAAGAAGCGAGTGCAGTTCAAGGCAGAGACACCTGATGCCCCCTTTAATTCGTTTAGGCGGACCCTCTGACAGCTAAATGACACAGTCTCACTCAGTGCAGCAAAGCTGGCCATTCAGCGAAGCCTCGCTGCTGGGGGGAGGGGGAGGGGCTAGATCTGTTCCCATGAGTTACTGCTTTACACCTTATGCATTCATGCAAGGGGGTCTATGTGAATAAACCAGGGCCTCTTAAAGAAAACGTCGGATGTTAAGACTCGCTTTAATATAATTGTGTCCCAATTCTTTAACCGCAAGAAGATACATTATTAGAACATGCTAATTGGGTGTAATAAAGGTTTCAGGGATTTAATAATTGCTGTTAATTAAAGCTCGTTTGTCTTGGGAGTGCGCTAGTGATGGGCCGCGGGTGCATTTGATCTGCTGTAGAGCGATTAAACAAAGGCAATCAGCTCGCCCCCTCCCTTCGGCGAGTGGGATATGTGGTTGTTAGAGCGCCGACTGGGGGAGGGGCGCCCAGAGAAACGTTCTTACCACCCAATAGGCAGGACTGGGGAGAAAACGAGGTACACCATGTAAAGGGTAAAAAGATCTCTCGGCAGATCAGTGGAATGAGGGGGTTCTGTAGGAACGCTAGTGCAATAGGCAGAGGCAGCCCTTGGCACAAGCACACTAGAGGTGCACGACTGTCACACTAATATAAGAAGTGATCTACTGCAGTGCACTAGTTCCATAGGCAGGGGCATTCTGCATCACACCAGGGTCGTAGCAAGGGAACCTCTGCCACACACTAGTGCATAGGCAGGGGCATTCTGCATCACACCAGGATCATAGCAAGGGAGCCTCTGCTGCAACCCAGTGCATAGGCGAGGGCATTCCGCAGCAAACCAGGGTCATAGCAAGGGAACCTCTGGAGCACACTAATGCATAGGCAGGGGCATTCTGCAGAACACCAGGGTCATAGCAAGGAAACCTCTGCAGCACACTAGTGTGTAGGCAAGGACATTCTGCAGTACACCAGGGTCATAGCAAGGGAGCCTCTGCTGCACACTAGTGCATAGGCAGGGGCATTCCGCAGCACATCAGGGTCATAGCAAGGGAACCTCTGCAGCACGCTAGTGCCTATGCAGGAGCATTCTGCAGCACACGAGTGCGTAGACAAGGACATTCTGCAGTACACCCGGGTCATAACAAGGGAGTCTCTGCTGCACACCTTTGCATAGGCAGGGGCATTCTGCAGCACACCAGGGTCATAGCAAGGGAACCTCTGCAGCACACTAGTGCATAGGCAGGGGCATTCTGCAGCACACCAGGGCCATCGCAAGGGAACCTCTGCAGCACACTAGTGCACATGCTGGAGCATTTTGCAGCACACTAGTGCGTAGGCAAGGACATTCTGCAGTACACAAGGGCCATAGCAAGGAAACCTCTGCCACACACTAGTGCATAGGCAGGGACATTCTACAGCACACCAGGGTCATAGCAAGGGAACCTCTGCCGCACACTAGTGCATAGGCAGGGGCATCCCGCAGCACACCAGGGTCATTGCAAGGGAACCTCTGGAGCAGACTAATGCATAGGTAGGGGCATTCTGCAGCACACCAGGGTCATAGCAAGGGAACTTCTGCAGCACACTAGTGCATAGGCAAGGGCATTCCGCAGCAAACCAGGGTCATAGCAAGGGATCCTCTGGAGCACACTAATGCATAGGCAGGGGCATTCTGCAGCACACCAGGGTCATAGCAAGGAAACCTCTGCAGCACACTAGTGTGTAGGCAAGGACATTCTGCAGTACACCAGGGTCATAGCAAGGGAGACTCTGCTGCACACTAGTGCATAGGCAGGGGCATTCCGCAGCACATCAGGGTCACAGCAAGGGAACTTCTGCAGCACGCTAATGCATATGCATGAGCATTCTGCAGCACACTAGTGCGCAGACAAGGACATTCTGCAGTACACCCGGGTCATAACAAGGGAGTCTCTGCTGCACACCTTTGCATAGGCAGGGGCATTCTGCAGCACACCAGGGTCATAGCAAGGGAACCTCTGCAGCACACTAGTGCATAGGCAGGGGCATTCTGCAGCACACCAGGGTCATAGCAAGGGAACCTCTGCAGCACACTAGTGCATAGGCAGGGGCATTCTGCAGCACACCAGGGCCATCGCAAGGGAACCTCTGCAGCACACTAGTGCACATGCTGGAGCATTTTGCAGCACACTAGTGCGTAGGCAAGGACATTCTGCAGTACACAAGGGCCATAGCAAGGAAACCTCTGCCACACACTAGTGCATAGGCAGGGACATTCTGCAGCACACCAGGGTCATAGCAAGGGAACCTCTGCCGCACACTAGTGCATAGGCAGGGGCATCCCGCAGCACACCAGGGTCATTGCAAGGGAACCTCTGGAGCAGACTAATGCATAGGCAGGGGCATTCTGCAGCACACCAGGGTCATAGCAAGGGAACTTCTGCAGCACACTAGTGCATAGGCAAGGGCATTCTGCAGCAAACCAGGGTCATAGCAATGGAACCTCTGGAGCACACTAATGCATAGGCAGGGGCATTCTGCAGCACACCAGGGTCATAGCAAGGAAACCTCTGCAGCACACTAGTGTGTAGGCAAGGACATTCTGCAGTACACTAGGGTCATAGCAAGGGAGCCTCTGCTGCACACTAGTGCATAGGCAGGGGCATTCCGCAGCACATCAGGGTCATAGCAAGGGAACCTCTGCAGCACGCTAGTGCATATGCAGGAGCATTCTGCAGCACACTAGTGCGTAGACAAGGACATTCTGCAGTACACCCGGGTCATAACAAGGGAGTCTCTGCTGCACACCTTTGCATAGGCAGGGGCATTCTGCAGCACACCAGGGTTATAGCAAGGGAACCTCTGCAGCACACTAGTGCATAGGCAGGGGCATTCTGCAGCACACCAGGGTCATAGCAAGGGAACCTCTGCAGCACACTATTGCATAGGCAGGGGCATTCTGCAGCACACCTGGTCATAACAAGGGAAACTCTGCAGCAGACTAGTGAATAGGCAGGGGCACTCTGCAGCACACCAGGGTCATGGAAAGGGAACCTCTGCAGCACACTAGTGCATATGCAGGAGCATTCTGCATCACACTAGTGCGTAGGCAAGGACATTCTGCAGTACACCAGGATCATAGCAAGGGAGCCTCTGCTACACACTAGTGCTTAGGCTGGGGCATTCTGCAGCCAACCAGGGCCATAGCAAGGGAACCTCTGCTGAACACTAGTGCATAGGCAGGGGCATTCCGCAGCACATCAGGGTCATAGCAAGGGAACCTCTGCAGCACGCTAGTGCCTATGCAGGAGCATTCTGCATCACACTAGTGCGTAGGCAAGGACATTCTGCAGTACACCAGGATCATAGCAAGGGAGCCTCTGCTACACACTAGTGCTTAGGCTGGGGCATTCTGCAGTACACCAGGGTCATAGCAAGGGAGCCTCTGCTGCACACTAGTGCATAGGCAGGGGCATTCCGCAGCACATCAGGGTCATAGCAAGGGAACCTCTGCAGCACGCTAGTGCCTATGCAGGAGCATTCTGCAGCACACTAGTGCGTAGACAAGGACATTCTGCAGTACACCCGGGTCATAACAAGGGAGTCTCTGCTGCACACCTTTGCATAGGCAGGGGCATTCTGCAGCACACCGGGGTCATAGCAAGGGAACCTCTGCAGCACACTAGTGCATAGGCAGGGGCATTCTGCAGCACACCAGGGCCATCGCAAGGGAACCTCTGCAGCACACTAGTGCACATGCTGGAGCATTTTGCAGCACACTAGTGCGTAGGCAAGGACATTCTGCAGTACACAAGGGCCATAGCAAGGAAACCTCTGCCACACACTAGTGCATAGGCAGGGACATTCTACAGCACACCAGGGTCATAGCAAGGGAACCTCTGCCGCACACTAGTGCATAGGCAGGGGCATCCCGCAGCACACCAGGGTCATTGCAAGGGAACCTCTGGAGCAGACTAATGCATAGGTAGGGGCATTCTGCAGCACACCAGGGTCATAACAAGGGAACTTCTACAGCACACTAGTGCATAGGCAAGGGCATTCCGCAGCAAACCAGGGTCATAGCAAGGGAACCTCTGGAGCACACTAATGCATAGGCAGGGGCATTCTGCAGCACACCAGGGTCATAGCAAGGAAACCTCTGCAGCACACTAGTGTGTAGGCAAGGACATTCTGCAGTACACCAGGGTCATAGCAAGGGAGACTCTGCTGCACACTAGTGCATAGGCAGGGGCATTCCGCAGCACATCAGGGTCATAGCAAGGGAACTTCTGCAGCACGCTAATGCATATGCATGAGCATTCTGCAGCACACTAGTGCGTAGACAAGGACATTCTGCAGTACACCCGGGTCATAACAAGGGAGTCTCTGCTGCACACCTTTGCATAGGCAGGGGCATTCTGCAGCACACCAGGGTCATAGCAAGGGAACCTCTGCAGCACACTAGTGCATAGGCAGGGGCATTCTGCAGCACACCAGGGTCATAGCAAGGGAACCTCTGCAGCATACTAGTGCATAGGCAGGGGCATTCTGCAGCACACCAGGGCCATCGCAAGGGAACCTCTGCAGCACACTAGTGCACATGCTGGAGCATTTTGCAGCACACTAGTGCGTAGGCAAGGACATTCTGCAGTACACAAGGGCCATAGCAAGGAAACCTCTGCCACACACTAGTGCATAGGCAGGGACATTCTGCAGCACACCAGGGTCATAGCAAGGGAACCTCTGCCGCACACTAGTGCATAGGCAGGGGCATCCCGCAGCACACCAGGGTCATTGCAAGGGAACCTCTGGAGCAGACTAATGCATAGGCAGGGGCATTCTGCAGCACACCAGGGTCATAGCAAGGGAACTTCTGCAGCACACTAGTGCATAGGCAAGGGCATTCTGCAGCAAACCAGGGTCATAGCAAGGGAACCTCTGGAGCACACTAATGCATAGGCAGGGGCATTCTGCAGCACACCAGGGTCATAGCAAGGAAACCTCTGCAGCACAGTAGTGTGTAGGCAAGGACATTCTGCAGTACACCAGGGTCATAGCAAGGGAGCCTCTGCTGCACACTAGTGCATAGGCAGGGGCATTCCGCAGCACATCAGGGTCATAGCAAGGGAACCTCTGCAGCACGCTAGTGCATATGCAGGAGCATTCTGCAGCACACTAGTGCGTAGACAAGGACATTCTGCAGAACACCCGGGTCATAACAAGGGAGTCTCTGCTGCACACCTTTGCATAGGCAGGGGCATTCTGCAGCACACCAGGGTTATAGCAAGGGAACCTCTGCAGCACACTAGTGCATAGGCAGGGGCATTCTGCAGCACACCAGGGTCATAGCAAGGGAGCCTCTGCTACACACTAGTGCATAGGCAGGGGCATTCTGCAGCACACCTGGTCATAACAAGGGAAACTCTGCAGCACACTAGTGCATAGGCAGGGGCATTCCGCAGCACACCAGGGTTAGAGCAAGGCAACCTCTGCAGCACACTAGTGCATATGCAGGAACATTCTGCAGCACACTAGTGCATAGGCAGGGCATTCTGCAGTACACCAGGGTCACAGCAAGGGAGCCTCTGCTGCACTGTAGTGCCATAGGGAGAAGCATTCTGCAGCACACCACTGTAATGGGAATGGAACCTCTGCAGCACAGTAGTGCATAGGCGGGGGCATTCTGCTGCACAGTAAGGGCCATAGGAAGAGAACCTTTGCAGCAGCCCGGTCCCATAGATAGGGACATTCTGCAGTACACCACGGTCATAGCAAGAGAACCTCTGTAGAACAATATTGCCATAGACAGGGGCATTCTGCAGCACACTAGTGCGTAGGCAGGGGCATTCTGCATCACACCAGGGTCATAGCAAAGGAGCCTCTGCTGCACCCCAGTGCATAGGCAGGGGCATTCAGCATCACACCAGGGTCGTAGCTAGGGACCCTCTGCTGCACCCCGGTGCATAGGCAGGGGCATTCTGTATCACACCGGGGTCATAGCAAGGGAACCTCTGCAGCACACTAGTGCATAGGCAGGGGCATTCTGCAGCACACCAGGGCCATCGCAAGGGAACCTCTGCAGCACACTAGTGCACATGCTGGAGCATTTTGCAGCACACTAGTGCGTAGGCAAGGACATTCTGCAGTACACAAGGGCCATAGCAAGGAAACCTCTGCCACACACTAGTGCATAGGCAGGGACATTCTACAGCACACCAGGGTCATAGCAAGGGAACCTCTGCCGCACACTAGTGCATAGGCAGGGGCATCCCGCAGCACACCAGGGTCATTGCAAGGGAACCTCTGGAGCAGACTAATGCATAGGTAGGGGCATTCTGCAGCACACCAGGGTCATAACAAGGGAACTTCTGCAGCACACTAGTGCATAGGCAAGGGCATTCCGCAGCAAACCAGGGTCATAGCAAGGGAACCTCTGGAGCACACTAATGCATAGGCAGGGGCATTCTGCAGCACACCAGGGTCATAGCAAGGAAACCTCTGCAGCACACTAGTGTGTAGGCAAGGACATTCTGCAGTACACCAGGGTCATAGCAAGGGAGACTCTGCTGCACACTAGTGCATAGGCAGGGGCATTCCGCAGCACATCAGGGTCATAGCAAGGGAACTTCTGCAGCACGCTAATGCATATGCATGAGCATTCTGCAGCACACTAGTGCGTAGACAAGGACATTCTGCAGTACACCCGGGTCATAACAAGGGAGTCTCTGCTGCACACCTTTGCATAGGCAGGGGCATTCTGCAGCACACCAGGGTCATAGCAAGGGAACCTCTGCAGCACACTAGTGCATAGGCAGGGGCATTCTGCAGCACACCAGGGTCATAGCAAGGGAACCTCTGCAGCACACTAGTGCATAGGCAGGGGCATTCTGCAGCACACCAGGGCCATCGCAAGGGAACCTCTGCAGCACACTAGTGCACATGCTGGAGCATTTTGTAGCACACTAGTGCGTAGGCAAGGACATTCTGCAGTACACAAGGGCCATAGCAAGGAAACCTCTGCCACACACTAGTGCATAGGCAGGGACATTCTGCAGCACACCAGGGTCATAGCAAGGGAACCTCTGCCGCACACTAGTGCATAGGCAGGGGCATCCCGCAGCACACCAGGGTCATTGCAAGGGAACCTCTGGAGCAGACTAATGCATAGGCAGGGGCATTCTGCAGCACACCAGGGTCATAGCAAGGGAACTTCTGCAGCACACTAGTGCATAGGCAAGGGCATTCTGCAGCAAACCAGGGTCATAGCAAGGGAACCTCTGGAGCACACTAATGCATAGGCAGGGGCATTCTGCAGCACACCAGGGTCATAGCAAGGAAACCTCTGCAGCACACTAGTGTGTAGGCAAGGACATTCTGCAGTACACCAGGGTCATAGCAAGGGAGCCTCTGCTGCACACTAGTGCATAGGCAGGGGCATTCCGCAGCACATCAGGGTCATAGCAAGGGAACCTCTGCAGCACGCTAGTGCATATGCAGGAGCATTCTGCAGCACACTAGTGCATAGACAAGGACATTCTGCAGTACACCCGGGTCATAACAAGGGAGTCTCTGCTGCACACCTTTGCATAGGCAGGGGCATTCTGCAGCACACCAGGGTTAAAGCAAGGGAACCTCTGCAGCACACTAGTGCATAGGCAGGGGCATTCTGCAGCACACCAGGGTCATAGCAAGGGAACCTCTGCAGCACACTATTGCATAGGCAGGGGCATTCTGCAGCACACCTGGTCATAACAAGGGAAACTCTGCAGCAGACTAGTGAATAGGCAGGGGCACTCTGCAGCACACCAGGGTCATGGAAAGGGAACCTCTGCAGCACACTAGTGCATATGCAGGAGCATTCTGCATCACACTAGTGCGTAGGCAAGGACATTCTGCAGTACACCAGGATCATAGCAAGGGAGCCTCTGCTACACACTAGTGCTTAGGCTGGGGCATTCTGCAGCCAACCAGGGCCATAGCAAGGGAACCTCTGCAGCACACTAGTGCATAGACAGGGGCATTCTGCAGCACACCAGAGTCATAGCAAGGGAACCTCTGCAGCACACTAGTGCATAGACAGTGGCATTCTGCAGCACACCTGGTCATAGCAAGGGAAACTCTGCAGCACACTAGTGCATATGCAGGGGCATTCTGCAGCACACCTGTTCATAACAAGGGAAATTCTACAGCACACTAGTGCACAGGCAGGGGCATTCTGCAGCACACCAGGGTCATGGAAAGGGAACCTCTGCGGCACACTAGTGCATATGCAGAAGCTTTCTGCAGCACACTAGTGCATAGGAAAGGACATTCTGCAGTATACCAGGGTCATAGCAAGGGAGCCTCTGCTACACACTAGTGCATAGGCAGGGGCATTCTGCAGCACACCTGGTCATAACAAGGGAAACTCTGCAGCACACTAGTGCATAGGCAGGGGAATTCCGCAGCACACCAGGGTTAGAGGAAGGCAACCTATGCAGCACACTAGTGCATATGCAGGAGCATTCTGCAGCACACTAGTGCATAGGCAGGGCATTCTGCAGTACACCAGGGTCACAGCAAGGGAGCCTCTGCTGCACTGTAGTGCCATAGGGAGAAGCATTCTGCAGCACACCACTGTAATGGGAATGGAACCTCTGCAGCACACTAGTGCATAGGCGGGGGCATTCTGCTGCACAGTAAGGGCCATAGGAAGAGAACCTTTGCAGCAGCCCGGTCCCACAGATAGGGACATTCTGCAGTACACCACGGTCATAGCAAGAGAACCTCTGCAGAACAATATTGCCATAGATAGGGGCATTCTGCAGCACACTAGTGCATAGGCAGTGGCATTCTGCATCACACCAGGGTCATAGCAAAGGAGCCTCTGCTGCACCCCGGTGCATAGCCAGGGGCATTCTGTATCACACCAGGGTCATAGCAAGGGAACCTCTGCAGCACACTAGTGCATATGCAGGGCCATTCTGCAGCACACCAGGGCCATCGCAAGGGAACCTCTGCAGCACACTAGTGCATATGCAGGGCCATTCTGCAGCACACTAGTGCGTAGGCAAGGACATTCTGCAGTACACAAGGGCCATAGCAAGGAAACCTCTGCCACACACTAGTGTATAGGCAGGGACATTGTGCAGCACACCAGGGTCATAGCAAAGGATCCTCTGCCGCACACTAGTGCATAGGCAGGGGCATCCCACAGCACACCAGGGTCATTGCAAGGGAACCTCTGGAGCAGACTAATGCATAGGCAGGGGCATTCTGCAGTACCCCAGGGTCATAGCAAGGGAACTTCTGCAGCACACTAGTGCATAGGCAAGGGCATTCCGCAGCAAACCAGGGCCATAGCAAGGGAACCTCTGGAGCACACTAATGCATAGGCAGGGGCATTCTGCAGCACACCAGGGTCATAGCAAGGAAACCTCTGCAGCAAACTAGTGTGTAGGCAAGGACATTCTGCAGTACACCAGGGTCATAGCAAGGGAGCCTCTGCTGCACACTAGTGCATAGGCAGGGGCATTCCGCAGCACACCAGGGTCATAGCAAGGGAACCTCTGCAGCATACTAGTGCATAGGCAGGGGCATTCTGCAGCACACCAGGGCCATCGCAAGGGAACCTCTGCAGCACACTAGTGCACATGCTGGAGCATTTTGCAGCACACTAGTGCGTAGGCAAGGACATTCTGCAGTACACAAGGGCCATAGCAAGGAAACCTCTGCCACACACTAGTGCATAGGCAGGGACATTCTGCAGCACACCAGGGTCATAGCAAGGGAACCTCTGCCGCACACTAGTGCATAGGCAGGGGCATCCCGCAACACACCAGGGTCATTGCAAGGGAACCTCTGGAGCAGACTAATGCATAGGCAGGGGCATTCTGCAGCACACCAGGGTCATAGCAAGGGAACTTCTGCAGCACACTAGTGCATAGGCAAGGGCATTCCGCAGCAAACCAGGGTCATAGCAAGGGAAGCTCTGGAGCACACTAATGCATAGGCAGGGGCATTCTGCAGCACACCAGGGTCATAGCAAGGAAACCTCTGCAGCACACTAGTGTGTAGGCAAGGACATTCTGCAGTACACCAGGGTCATAGCAAGGGAGCCTCTGCTGCACACTAGTGCATAGGCAGGGGCATTCCGCAGCACATCAGGGTCATAGCAAGGGAACCTCTGCAGCACGCTAGTGCATATGCAGGAGCATTCTGCAGCACACTAGTGCATAGACAAGGACATTCTGCAGTACACCCGGGTCATAACAAGGGAGTCTCTGCTGCACACCTTTGCATAGGCAGGGGCATTCTGCAGCACACCAGGGTCATAGCAAGGGAACCTCTGCAGCACACTAGTGCATAGGCAGGGGCATTCTGCAGCACACCAGGGTCATAGCAAGGGAACCTCTGCGGCACACTATTGCATAGGCAGGGGCATTCTGCAGCACATCTGGTCATAACAAGGGAAACTCTGCAGCAGACTAGTGAATAGGCAGGGGCACTCTGCAGCACACCAGGGTCATGGAAAGGGAACCTCTGCAGCACACTAGTGCATATGCAGGAGCATTCTGCATCACACTAGTGCGTAGGCAAGGACATTCTGCAGTACACCAGGATCATAGCAAGGGAGCCTCTGCTACACACTAGTGCTTAGGCTGGGGCATTCTGCAGCCAACCAGGGCCATAGCAAGGGAACCTCTGCAGCACACTAGTGCATAGACAGGGGCATTCTGCAGCACACCAGAGTCATAGCAAGGGAACCTCTGCAGCACACTAGTGCATAGACAGTGGCATTCTGCAGCACACCTGGTCATAGCAAGGGAAACTCTGCAGCACACTAGTGCATATGCAGGGGCATTCTGCAGCACACCTGGTCATAACAAGGGAAACTCTACAGCACACTAGTGCATAGGAAGGGGCATTCTGCAGCACACCAGGGTCATGGAAAGGGAACCTCTGCGGCACACTAGTGCATATGCAGAAGCATTCTGCAGCACACTAGTGCATAGGAAAGGACATTCTGCAGTACACCAGGGTCATAGCAAGGGAGCCTCTGCTACACACTAGTGCATAGGCAGGGGCATTCTGCAGCACACCTGGTCATAACAAGGGAAACTCTGCAGCACACTAGTGCATAGGCAGGGGCATTCTGCATCACACCAGGGTCATAGCAAAGGAGCCTCTGCTGCACCCCAGTGCATAGGCAGGGGCATTCAGCATCACACCAGGGTCGTAGCAAGGGACCCTCTGCTGCACCCCGGTGCATAGACAGGGGCATTCTGTATCACACCAGGGCCATCGCAAGGGAACCTCTGCAGCACACTAGTGCATATGCTGGAGCATTTTGCAGCACACTAGTGCGTAGGCAAGGACATTCTGCAGTACACCCGGGTCATAACAAGGGAGTCTCTGCTGCACACCTTTGCATAGGCAGGGGCATTCTGCAGCACACCAGGGTCATAGCAAGGGAACCTCTGCAGCACACTAGTGCATAGGCAGGGGCATTCTGCAGCACACCAGGGTCATAGCAAGGGAACCTCTGCGGCACACTATTGCATAGGCAGGGGCATTCTGCAGCACATCGGGTCATAACAAGGGAAACTCTGCAGCAGACTAGTGAATAGGCAGGGGCACTCTGCAGCACACCAGGGTCATGGAAAGGGAACCTCTGCAGCACACTAGTGCATATGCAGGAGCATTCTGCATCACACTAGTGCGTAGGCAAGGACATTCTGCAGTACACCAGGATCATAGCAAGGGAGCCTCTGCTACACACTAGTGCTTAGGCTGGGGCATTCTGCAGCCAACCAGGGCCATAGCAAGGGAACCTCTGCAGAACACTAGTGCATAGACAGGGGCATTCTGCAGCACACCAGAGTCATAGCAAGGGAACCTCTACAGCACACTAGTGCATAGACAGTGGCATTCTGCAGCACACCTGGTCATAGCAAGGGAAACTCTGCAGCACACTATATGCAGGGGCATTCTGCAGCACACCTGGTCATAACAAGGGAAACTCTACAGCACACTAGTGCATAGGCAGGGGCATTCTGCAGCACACCAGGGTCATGGAAAGGGAACCTCTGCGGCACACTAGTGCATATGCAGAAGCATTCTGCAGCACACTAGTGCATAGGAAAGGACATTCTGCAGTACACCAGGGTCATAGCAAGGGAGCCTCTGCTACACACTAGTGCATAGGCAGGGGCATTCTGCAGCACACCTGGTCATAACAAGGGAAACTCTGCAGCACACTAGTGCATAGGCAGGGGCATTCCGCAGCACACCAGGGTTAGAGCAAGGCAACCTCTGCAGCACACTAGTGCATATGCAGGAACATTCTGCAGCACACTAGTGCATAGGCAGGGCATTCTGCAGTACACCAGGGTCACAGCAAGGGAGCCTCTGCTGCACTGTAGTGCCATAGGGAGAAGCATTCTGCAGCACACCACTGTAATGGGAATGGAACCTCTGCAGCACAGTAGTGCATAGGCGGGGGCATTCTGCTGCACAGTAAGGGCCATAGGAAGAGAACCTTTGCAGCAGCCCGGTCCCATAGATAGGGACATTCTGCAGTACACCACGGTCATAGCAAGAGAACCTCTGTAGAACAATATTGCCATAGACAGGGGCATTCTGCAGCACACTAGTGCGTAGGCAGGGGCATTCTGCATCACACCAGGGTCATAGCAAAGGAGCCTCTGCTGCACCCCAGTGCATAGGCAGGGGCATTCAGCATCACACCAGGGTCGTAGCTAGGGACCCTCTGCTGCACCCCGGTGCATAGGCAGGGGCATTCTGTATCACACCAGGGTCATAGCAAGGGAACCTCTGCAGCACACTAGTGCATATGCAGGGCCATTCTGCAGTACACCAGGGCCATCGCAAGGGAACCTCTGCAGCACACTAGTGCATATGCTGGAGCATTTTGCAGCACACTAGTGCGTAGGCAAGGACATTCTGCAGTACACAAGGGCCATAGCAAGGAAACCTCTGCCACACACTAGTGTATAGGCAGGGACATTCTGCAGCACACCAGGGTCATAGCAAGGGAACCTCTGCCGCACACTAGTGCATAGGCAGGGGCATCCCACAGCACACCAGGGTCATTGCAAGGGAACTTCTGGAGCAGACTAATGCATAGGCAGGGGCATTCTGCAGCACACCAGGGTCATAGCAAGGGAACTTCTGCAGCACACTAGTGCATAGGCAAGGGCATTCCGCAGCAAACCAGGGTCATAGCAAGGGAACCTCTGGAGCACACTAATGCATAGGCTGGGGCATTCTGCAGCACACCAGGGTCATAGCAAGGAAACCTCTGCAGCACACTAGTGTGTAGGCAAAGACATTTTGCAGTACACCAGGGTCATAGCAAGGGAGCCTCTGCTGCACACTAGTGCATAGGCAGGGGCATTCCGCAGCACATCAGGGTCATAGCAAGGGAACCTCTGCAGCACGCTAGTGAATATGCATGAGCATTCTGCAGCACACTAGTGCATAGGCAGGGCATTGTGCAGTACACCAGGGTCACAGCAAGGGAGCCTCTGCTGCACTGTAGTGCCATAGGGAGAAGCATTCTGCAGCACACCACTGTAATGGGAATGGAACCTCTGCAGCACACTAGTGCATAGGCGGGGGCATTCTGCTGCACAGTAAGGGCCATAGGAAGAGAACCTTTCCAGCAGCCCGGTCCCATAGATAGGGACATTCTGCAGTACACCACAGTCATAGCAACAGAACCTCTGCAGAACAATATTGCCATAGACAGGGGCATTCTGCAGCACACTAGTGCATAGGCAGGGGCATTCTGCATCACACCAGGGTCATAGCAAAGGAGCCTCTGCTGCACCCCAGTGCATAGGCAGGGGCATTCAGCATCACACCAGGGTCGTAGCAAGGGACCCTCTGCTGCACCCCGGTGCATAGACAGGGGCATTCTGTATCACACCAGGGCCATCGCAAGGGAACCTCTGCAGCACACTAGTGCATATGCTGGAGCATTTTGCAGCACACTAGTGCGTAGGCAAGGACATTCTGCAGTACACAAGGGCCATAGCAAGGAAACCTCTGCCACACACTAGTGTATAGGCAGGGACATTCTGCAGCACACCAGGGTCATAGCAAGGGAACCTCTGCCGCACACTAGTACATAGGCAGGGGCATCCCTCAGCACACCAGGGTCATTGCAAGGGAACCTCTGGAGCAGACTAATGCATAGGCAGGGGCATTCTGCAGCACACCAGGGTCATAGCAAGGGAACATCTGCAGCACACTAGTGCATAGGCAAGGGCATTCCGCAGCAAATCAGGGTCATAGCAAGGGAACCTCTGGAGCACATAATGCATAGGCTGGGGCATTCTGCAGCACACCAGGGTCATAGCAAGGAAACCTCTGCAGCACACAAGTGCGTATGCAAGGACATTCTGCAGTACACCAGGGTCATAGCAAGGGAGCCTCTGCTGCACACTAGTGCATAGGCAGGGGCATTCCGCAGCACATCAGGGTCATAGCAAGGGAACCTCTGCAGCACGCTAGTGCATATGCATGAGCATTCTGCAGCACACTAGTGCGTAGACAAGGACATTCTGCAGTACACCCGGGTCATAACAAGGGAGTCTCTGCTGCACACCTTTGCATAGGCAGGGGCATTCTGCAGCACACCAGGGTCATAGCAAGGGAACCTCTGCAGCACACTAGTGAATAGGCAGGGACATTCTGCAGCACACCAGGGTCATAGCAAGGGAACCTCTGCAGCACACTATTGCATAGGCAGGGGCATTCTGCAGCACACCTGGTCATAACAAGGGAAACGCTGCAGCAGACTAGTGAATAGGCAGGGGTACTCTGCAGCACACCAGGGTCATGGAAAGGGAACCTCTGCAGCACACTAGTGCATATGCAGGAGCATTCTGCATCACACTAGTGCATAGGCAAGGACATTCTGCAGTACACCAGGATCATAGCAAGGGAGCCTCTGCTACACACTAGTGCATAGGCTGGGGCATTCTGCAGCCCACCAGGGCCATAGCAAGGGAACCTCTGCAGCACACTAGTGCATAGACAGGGGCATTCTGCAGCACACCAGGGTCATAGCAAGGGAACCTCTGCAGCACACTAGTGCATAGGCAGGGGCATTCTGCAGCACACCAGGGTCATAGCAAGGGAACCTCTGCAGCACACTATTGCATAGACAGTGGAATCCTGCAGCACACCTTTTCATAGCAAGGGAAACTCTGCAGCACACTAGTGCATATGCAGGGGCATTCTGCAACACACCAGGGTCATGGAAAGGGAACCTCTGCAGCACACTAGTGCATATGCAGAAGCATTCTGCAGCACACTAGTGCATAGGAAAGGACATTCTGCAGTACACCAGGGTCATAGCAAGGGAGCCTCTGCAGCACACTATTGCATAGGCAGGGGCATTCTGCAGCACACCTGGTCATAACAAGGGAAACTCTGCAGCAGACTAGTGAATAGGCAGGGGCACTCTGCAGCACACCAGGGTCATGGAAAGGGAACCTCTGCAGCACACTAGTGCATATGCAGGAGCATTCTGCATCACACTAGTGCGTAGGCAAGGACATTCTGCAGTACACCAGGATCATAGCAAGGGAGCCTCTGCTACACACTAGTGCATAGGCTGGGGCATTCTGCAGCCCACCAGGGCCATAGCAAGGGAACCTCTGCAGCACACTAGTGCATAGACAGGGGCATTCTGCAGCACACCAGGGTCATAGCAAGGGAACCTCTGCAGCACACTAGTGCATAGGCAGGGGCCTTCTGCAGCACACCAGGGTCATAGCAAGGGAACCTCTGCAGCACACTATTGCATAGACAGTGGCATTCTGCAGCACACCTGTTCATAGCAAGGGAAACTCTGCAGCACACTAGTGCATATGCAGGGGCATTCTGCAGCACGCCTGGTCATAACAAGGGAAACTCTACAGCACACTAGTTCATAGGCAGGGGCATTCTGCAGCACACCAGAGTCATGGAAAGGGAACCTCTGTGGCACACTAGTGCATATGCAGAAGCATTCTGCAGCACACTAGTGCATAGGAAAGGACATTCTGCAGTACACCAGGGTCATAGCAAGGGAGCCTCTGCTACACACTAGTGCATAGGCAGGGGCATTCTGCAGCACACCTGGTCATAACAAGGGAGACTCTGCAGCACACTAGTGCATAGGCAGGGGCATTCCGCAGCACACCAGGGTTAGAGGAAGGCAACCTCTGCAGCACACTAGTGCATATGCAGGAGCATTCTGCAGCACACTAGTGCATAGGCAGGGCATTCTGCAGTACACCAGGGTCACAGCAAGGGAGCCTCTGCTGTACTGTAGTGCCATAGGGAGAAGCATTCTGCAGCACACCACTGTAATGGGAATGGAACCTCTGCAGCACACTAGTGCATAGGCGGGGGCATTCTGCTGCACAGTAAGGGCCATAGGAAGAGAACCTTTGCAGCAGCCCGGTCCCATAGATAGGGAAATTCTGCAGTACACCACGGTCATAGCAAGAGAACCTCTGTAGAACAATATTGCCATAGACAGGGGCATTCTGCAGAACACTAGTGCATAGGCAGGGGCATTCTGCAGCACACCAGGGACATAGAAAGGGGAACTCTGCAGCACACTAGTACATAGGCCGGGGCATTCTTCCGCCCACAGGGTCATAGGGAGAGAACCTTTAATGCATCCTGGTGACGTTCAACCAGGCAGAAATGTCAACCAAGGCTATAATGATTTACATATGGATGGACCTCTGTTGGAATGGCACAGATAGGCTAACACACCTGTGGTGTGAAAGGTTGCCAAGGGCAGCACCAGTGGTCCAGATTAATTAAAAACCTTCCACCCACCACTTTTTTGGTTATAGGTTCTCTCCCTATGTGAGAAAGGGTATGCCCAGATGTGGGTCCCTTGCTTGCTGTGCCATATGGAACCAAGCTGCACCGCACTGATGAGGCCGAACAAGACCGAAACAGGTCTGGGGTTGCTTGTGTCTCCGCACAGAGGGCACCTGGTTTAGCAGTTGGGGCAGGGCTGCTCCTATTAGTGGCAGTACTTGACTGGTTTGCATATGGCTGGACCAGGCTTTGTAATTGAGTTTCAATGAGCAGAAGCTAAAACCAGCTCCTGGGTGTCAGGCATCACCCTTTAGGTAGGAGCAACTGCAGGGTAACCAGGAGATACCAGAGATGCTCATTTAACTCTTTCTCCATTTTGTATGAACCATTTTGTTTGAATGTATATTAGATGAGTTCTAACTCTTTTTTGTTAACATTCTCAAATACTCAAAGTTGATGTCACAGTTACATGTTTGAAAAGCATCAGTTGGCTCTAGGAGCCAAAAGTAGCTCCTAGTAGATGATGGCTTCAAGCTAACCAGGCTCCACTAGGCTAGAGGTTTGAGCTAAATAGCTCCCAGCTCCCCTCAATTTCGAACCCTGCTGGAACTCTGATGCAATGGCGCAGACAGGCTAAAAAACGGTGGTGTGGACAGTCGTCCAGAGCAGTGCCAGTGTTCCAGATTATTTTAAAACTTTCCACCCACCACTATTTTGATTATAGGTTTGTCTCCCTATGTGAAAGAGGGTATGCCCAGACGTGGGGCCCTTCCATGCTGCACCATAGGGAACCAAGCTGCTCCTCACTGATGAGGCCCAACCAAGCCGAAACATGTCTGGCGATGCTTGTGCTTCCATGCAGAGGGGACCTGGCCTAGCAGTTTGGGCTGAGCTGCTCCCATTGGTGGCCGTACCTGATTGATTTGCATATGGCTGGACCCCTGTTGCAATGGCAGAGATGGGCTAAACACAATGTGGTGTGGAACCTTGCCCAGAGCAGCACCAGCGGTCCAGATGAATTCAAAACCTTCCACCCACCACTTTTTTGGTTGAAGGTTTCTTTCCCTGTGTGAGAGTTCGAATGCCCAGATGTGGTTCCCTTGCTTGCTGCGCCATAGGGGACCAAGCTGCACCTCACTGATGAGGCCAAACAAGGCCAAAACATGTAGGGGGTTGGTTGTGTTTCTGTGCAGAGTGGACCTGGCCTATCAGTTAGGGCTAGGCTGTTCCCATTGGTGGCACTACCTGACCGGTTTGCATATGGCTGGACCCCATAGTAAGAGAACCTCTGCAGCACACTAGGATCATAGACAGGGGGTTTATGCATCACACCAATGTAATAGGGATGGAACCTCTGCAGCACACTAGTGCCATTGGCATGGGCATTCTGTAGCAAAATAGTGTCATAGACAGGGGCATTCTGCAGCACATCAAAGTAATAGGGATGGAACCTCTGCAGAACACTAGTGCAAAAGGCAGGCACATTCTGCAGCACATTAGTGCAATTGGCAGGGGCATCCTGCAGCACAGCAGTGTAATAGGAATGGAACCTCTGCAGCACACTAGTGCCATAGGCAGGGGCATCCTGAAGCATATTAGTACCACAGGCAGGGGCATCCTGCAGCACAGCAGTCTAATAGGAATGGCGTCTCTGCAGCACACTGCTCCTGGTACCATATGGTACACCTCCTGGTACCATAGGCAGAGGCATCCTCAAGCACAACAGTACCATAGGCAGGGGCATTCTGCAGCACAGCAGTGTAATAGGAATGGAACCTCTGCAAGACACTGGTGCCATAGGCAGGGGAATATTTGCAGCACACCAGTACCATAGGCAGGGGCATTCTGCAGCACACTAGTGCCACAGGCAGGGGCATCCTGCGCCACAGCAGTGTAATAGGAATGGAACCTCTGCAGCACACTACTGCCATCATCAAGGGCATCCTGAAGAATACCAGTACTACAGGTAGGGGCATCCTGCAGCACAGTAGTCTAATAGGAATGGTGCCTCTGCATCACACTGGTGCCATAAGCAGAGGCATCCTCAAGCACAACAGTACCATAGGCAGGGGCATTCTGCCGCACAGCAGTGTAATAGGAATGGAACCTCTGCAAGACACTGGTGCCATAGGCAGGGGAATATTTGCAGCACACCAGTACCATAGGCAGTGGCATTCTGCAGAACACTAGTGCCAAAGACAGGGGCATCCTGCACCACAGCAGGGGAATAGGAATGGAATCTCTGCAGAAAACTAGTGCCAAAAGACAGCTAATCTTGCAGCACACTAGTGTCATAGGAAGCAAACCACTACAGCACAGAAAATGGTGCCCCAAAGAAGCTGTCATAGGCACCAAAGTATATAAGGTGGTATTGGGCCTGAATATATACCCTATACATGGTGTTGCCAGGCAAAGATTGGAGGCTAGTATATAGGGCAGTGGGTCAAGTCCCACACCTCAAAAACATTTCGCTATATTACTTACAGAGCTTGAAGGGCTCTATGCAGGTAGCTTCGTTCTTTGCCATTAGAAGCTCAAATGTCAGGCCACACTACTTCACCGAAGCCACAGTGAGACAGGCATGGTATCAAGAGAGACACAGACTCAAATGGGTTTGTTTGAAAACCTTTATTTACTAAGGGTCCTGAGTTGGTGTAATGCCTAACTGGCCCTAACTCTAAAGGAATCATTCCCTCAACTGATGTTTCTAATGGTCGTCGTCGTCTAAGAGTCCAACATAAAAGTCTATCTGTGTCTAAACGCATGCTTGCCTTCACTCAATACAAAAATGTGATAGGAAGTATTTTCAAAAATAAGAAAAATAGTGGTTCAACAAAAATGGAAACCAGTATTGGTGTCAGGTGGTCTTCTTACCAGATGCTGCTGGGTCAATGTCACACAAATAAGTTCAATCCACAGAGCTATTCGTAAGAACTTCTCCACGGGTCCCTTGTAGTTATTCTAACTACATTCAGTGTCTTTAAGTCCTTTGGTGTTCCCTTTCCCAAGCTTCAGCTTTGTCAAGTTTCAAAAACACTATGGAAAATGGTACGCAGTTCCTTTTTGTAAGCTTCTTGGGGTTCCCTTCCCCGCGCTTCAATCCTGTCACCCATTGAACAAAAACACACAAGTCTCTAACTTGGTTAGGCCTCTTAGGGTTCCCTTCCCCAAACTCAGGCCCCTTTCAACTTCGAAACACAAAATCAGTTATTTATCGGGATGTACTTTCATTTCTTAAATAGGCCTCTTAGGGTCTCTTTCCTCCAAGCTCTAGGGGCCTCATTACAAGTCAGGCGGAATGGGTTAACGGGGTCCACTAATGGGTGCGGACCCGTTATTCCCATTCCGCCTGATTACGAGGTCCCCTTGCGGGACTCGGGAAGGACGCCTGGTAAAACCAGGCATCGTTACTGGGTCCCGCGAGGGGACCAGGGAGCTAACAACGGGCCGGTCGTAATCGGCCCACTGCTAGCTCCCTCTCCCATTCCCATTGAGCCCTGTGGGGGCTCGAATGGGAATGGGGAAGGACCGGGCCCGAATTCCCTGAGGGAGGAATTACCGGGCCCTCTGAACTCAGAATGGCCCGGTAATTCCCCATTCAGGGAACCCGGACCCGGTTTTGGAGGCAGCCATGCCGCCAATAGCGGCATTGCTACCGCCAAACCCGTAATGAGGCCCTAGGCCTCTTCCAGCTTTCAAACACAACACATGATTTATTACAGTCCTGTTTTGAATTAATAAACCATTCTTTCATGGGGTAGAATCAGAGGCTTTCGAAAATGCCAGGCATTTTGCTTTTTGCTATTTCTAGGCACAACCACTCTGACGCTCTTGCCTCTCTCTATTTGCTCTCACGTTCTTCTGTTACCCTTGTGTTTCCTTTGGATGCTTTCTGCATCTCTTTTCCTCTGCTTTCCTTTCCATGCACACTCGCACCCACTTTTGGTCTGTGCACACTTGCACCTTCTTTAGTGTGCCCCAGGAACTTTTCTTTGCCTTTCTCATGCCCCTCTCTCACTACGGGCCACTCGCAGCTTCTTTCCACTTTCTCTCGCTTTCAGCTTCAATCAGGCTTTTACTTGCCTTTCGCTCTGATCTGCTTTTCTCACTGATTTTCTTCCTCGCTGCACTTTCTGCCTTTTTGCTTTGCTTTCACTTTTAACTTTCACACTTTTCTTTCTTTCCGATTCTGTGCTGCTTTTCCTGTCCGTGCCTTTCTCCCGCTCCGCTCTCATTTGAACGCACGCTCCCGGGTTTCTCTAACACTCTTCATGAAACTCACGTGCAGCATTGCATTGAGAGGCAATGCAGGGTTAAGGTCATTGGGCCTCATTACGATTTTGGCAGTAGCCATGCCACTATTGGCGGCATGGCTGCCGCCAAAATCGGGTCCGGGTTCCCAGAATGGGGAATTACTGGGCCATTCCGAGTTCGGAGGGCCCAGTAATTCCTCCCTCCAGGAACCCGGGCCCAGACCTTCCCCATTCCCATTTCAGCGCCCATAGGGCTGAATGGGAATGGGGGGAGGGAGCTAACAACGGGCCGATTACGACCGGCCCGTTGTTAGTTCCCTCTTCCTCTCGCGTGACCCGCTCTGCATGCCTGGTGAAACCAGACGTGCAGAGCGGGTCCCGCGAGTGGACCTCGTAATGTGGTGGAATGGTGTTAACGGGTCCGCAGCCTTTTGCGGCACCCATTAACCCATTCCGCAACTCTTGTAATGAGGCCCATTGTCTCACAATCTGCCCCTCAGGCACCATTGTGGACAGCACTGGCCCCAAGGGAACAAGCACTTTGCTGGACCTAGCCTGTGGAATGCAGGCATTGCTTCTCTGGTTCCCTGGAGGTACGGGTCCCTCACCATGCAGCAATCCACATTGCCACACTGGAGCCCACACACTGGGTGAGTGTCTCCATGAGCTGCCTTCCTCCTGCTTGCAGTTCCTGCTTCTCTCCATTTATGGGTTCCACTGGTCTGGACCGCATTCTTTGCTCGTTTCGCATCTGCGTGACTGACCATACCTTTTATAGCTGAACACACAGTCAAGTGGAGTCATGTGTGAATGGTTACCTACCAATGCCTGACTCTGCCTGACTCTATTAGTGGGACAATCGTTTTTTCTAAAGTAGGTTTCCCTTACTTTACCCATGCATGTTATTCCTATGGGTAATCTCTACTGATTCCAGTGGCCTCCTCCTCGTCTCACTATTTATTGGAAATGGGTCGGGGGAGATGACGTGAGATTTTAAAAACCATACAAAGACTAAGGGAAAGTACGGCAAGGTGTTTTCAGGATTGGGAAAATACCATGTCTTGCCCTCGGGTATCCTCCTCCCAATCCCCTGTGACCCTCCACTCAGGTAATTCTCCCTCGCTTGTCTACCGTCAGGGTCGGGATCCAAAAGCCAGCGTCGGATTGGCCCCTTGGCCTTTCGGCCCATGGCCGGGCCGAAATCGTTCCTGGGGTGTGGGGCCGGTTTCTGGCCATGCCTGGGCCAGTTTGGAAGAAAAAAATATATTTATTTTCTTCACATTTTTATTTTTTTATTTTTTCAAAAAGCCTTTCATCCTTAGGTCAATAAATGAGGAACAACACAGGTTGGGTGATATTGTATGCATATTTGTTCTATAAAAAAGAGCTTAAGCGTAAGTGCTCTACAATAACATATTATCATTTGGCCTTGGACGTCTGCTTGGATTCACAGTAATATAGTGTACTTAGAAATAATGCTATTTGATGCCACTTCCTGCTTTGTCAAGGGGTGAAAAGTCACGTCCCATCGCTTTCGGGGATGTCACTTTGGGGTGGGGTCAAATGACACCACATCCGGTGATGTCATCAGAGGTCAAGGGTCGTGAGGCAAGGGGTGGGTCACTTTTTTGAGGTGAGGGGTGGGCCACTTTTCTTGGGTGACCGGGCCTATTTCTTGTCCCAGTCCGACCCTGCCAAAAGCGATGGGCCTTTCCTGACCATCTGAATAGAATATTCTGAAATAGTGGGTGGGAGAATACTGTCAGGTTCCTCACACATTATGACCCCTCCTGCATGACTGACAGCAGACTTGGGCCAATCGGAAGCCATAGCCTGTTGTCACTCATGCACACATTCAATTTTCATTGGCTATTTTCTGTGCCAATGGAAGTTGAATGTGGGTTCTGAAAGGGGTGGCTATGTGCGGTACACTCGCAGCAGGCCAGAAATCAGGATAGAAGTCTAGCAGCTGTGGTATGTAGTTTTGAAGATGTAGCCCCTGTGTTAAAAGTCACTCTCAGTCCACAAAATGCACTTTATTGCAAGATCCTTGAGAAAGCAGTAGCCACACAACTCCTCCAACACATCAAAGCCAATAACCTCCTTCAGTCCTACCAATCTGGCTTAGACCCAGATGCAGCACAGAAATGGCTACCATCAATGTGATCGACGATGCCCCTAAAATCGTTGATGATGGCCATCTTTGCCTCCTAGTTCTCCTTGACCGCTCCGTATTTGACACAGAAAACCACAAGACACTCACTATTAATCTACATCCTCAGATCATCCCAAGCTGGTTCAAATCCTACCTTGCGAACCACCAACATTTTGTACAAATGGATTCTTCCAGATCACCAACCCTACCCATCACATATGGAGACCAGCGAGGATACATCCTGTCCCCTGTAATCTTAAATCTTTACTTGATACCACTCGGAACCCTCCTCTCTCCACTCAACATCCACATTCACCAATATGCAACTGACACACAGAGCTACCTCAAGATACCCTCCATCGAAGGGGATCTGTTCTAGATGCTGAGTGCTCACCTGAAGCTCAACCCCTCCAAGACTGAATTCCTACTGCTGACCAACAATACCAAACACCCTGACATCCAGATCTGGCTCTCCACTATGAACCTTGAGTGATTCACACGCCAGCTGCCCCCATGTTCCAGGTCCCTTGGGTTCAACATCGACAGACTCCTCACATTCAAACAGCACAGAGCAAGGAAGATACAAATGGCCTGGTACCAACTATCTCTCCTGTGGAAAATCAAGCCCTTCATCCCAGAAGTAAACTTCAGATCTGCTGTCTAAAATGTGGTTCTCTCCCAGCTGGATGGTGGCAATGCCCTTTTGGAAGGCCTTCTGGTGACTCCCCTGGCACTGCTGAAGGTGTCCTGGATGTTACAGCAAGACTCATTAAAGGACTTGGCAAATTCAACATCACCCTGACCCTCATCGAACTGCACTGGCTCCGACTGCAAGCATGTATCATCTTTAAATCATGTTGCATCATAAATAAGGATGTCACCCTGAAGTCTCCAAGCTACCTCACTGAGAAACTCAGCATCCCCAGAGGCCTGTGATCCACCAGAAGTAAGGGAATGCGCAGACTTGAATTACGACAGTGCAGGAAGGAAAGAACCAGAAGACAGACCTTCTCTGTCTATGCTCCAAGACCCTGAAACCTCCTGACCGTCATTAGACCTGCCCTATCACTTCTACAGTTCAGGAAAGAGCTCAAGACTGGGTTCTTCAAGGAATGGCTCCTCCTTAACACCTAGGTCCACATACGCTGCACTCCCACCCTACCAGAGACTCAGTGATCTGCTCCCCGCTGTCTTCACCCCATGCTGCCAATTGCCTTTTTCCTCTGCTTACAAAGGAAGTTAGGTCTGAGAAGAAGAAGAAGAAGAAGAAGAAGAAGAAGAAGAAGAAGAAGAAGAAGAAGAAGAAGAAGAAGAAGAAGAAGAAGAAGAAGAAGAAGAAGAAGAAGAAGAAGAAGAAGAAGAAGAAGAAGAAGAAGAAGAAGAAGAAGAAGAAGAAGAAGGAGTGATATGCACAAGCATTTTCATATTAACAGGTTGGCACCTTCATAAACTACCCAATATGTCACTAGGTACTTTTTCCCAAACCCCTCAGTCCCTCATACTTCTACCCACAGCATAAGTCTGGATTTCACTGCATTGCAGTCCATCTCTCAATGTATGTCCTGCTCTTACTCATTCAATGCACTGCCTGCTACCACACTCACTCACACCCCCATCCTGGACAAACCACCAGACCAGGGCCGGCCTAAGCTTTGACATAACCTGGGGCGAGACAACAAAATTTAGCATCCACACCCCTTCCCTGGTGCCCCCCCCACCTGGGTCCATGGGGATGGGAATGTGTTGTTGCTCTGCTAAATAGAGTGCTGCCTCAGTGGCACTCTATTTAATTAAGTGCTTAACTCCCCGCTCCCTAGTGTGCAGCTGTAGAACCAGCATGGGGCAGCCTTTAAAGGCTGCCCCATGCTAAAGGCTGCCCCATGCTGGTTTAGCATTGGTGCCCTACTGTATAAAAAGAACACTGCTCTCCTACTAGCACACCCAGCGCAAGCAGGATAACGGGGTGCATTTCATTACAATAGGGGGCCTGCAGCACCTTCACCCTCCACGCCAGCTCGGAGGAGCCATTGAAAGACTCCCCCAAGTTGATGTGGCATGCGGGCTGATGGGGCACCCCAGGCAGTCGGCCCTACGCCAGACCACTCTCTCTCACCATCCCTCCCGCTCTCTGGCTTTCCATTAAGTTATATCCAGACCGGGCACAAATGACTCACCCTCTGTGTGCCACAAATCAAAGCTACGATGCCCCTAGTTGCGCTACCTGGACTTGAAGTGAAAGACGGTGCTTCGAGTATCTCACACCACCCACAGCTGCTGTGCCCATAAATGGCTGCCAGTGCCTCTCCACTCCCCACTGTGCAGCACTGAGTGAAATCTCTGGCTAGTGTCTTGCCTATTGTATGGAAGGCAGGTTATTAAGGGCTCCAGCCCTAAAAGAAAGTGGGGGACTCTGGTGAACCCATTTGAAAGTAAGATCATAGCAAGTGAACATTTCAGTAAGTATTCTAATTTCATTCCACTTCTCTTTCATAATTGAGGAATGTGCACGGGACAAATACATTTGCCAATATAATATATTTTCCTATTGCATTGCTGGTGGCTAATTATAAAATGTATGCTTATATCTAAGAATCACTAACAAATCCATGCCCAGCTCCAGGAATATTCATCTGGGTGGGCCAGGTTTGTGATAAGGGGGGCCCAAATTACATTGAGTTTGGGAGCACCTTAAAGAAAGTGCTGGCGTCAATCCAGATTTCCTAGATCCGTGATCCAGCAAAGACCTCTACCCAGATCTGGAAAAATACATTTGCACCCCTCTATAAAAAAAAGTACAGTGCAAAAGGAGAAGCAAGGAAAATAGTGTTGCAAAATCAATCTACCCATCTTCCCTATTCTTCTGCTCTTCCCTTGCTATTGTGTCCTAACCTCATCCACCCAGTCACCTTCTTTCAGCTTCCCTAATCACTATTCCCATTTACCTCCACTCCCACCTACTCCGACCAGCCCCCAGCATGTCTTTCTTAGCCTGGCTGGGGAACATCGAGGGTGATGCATCCTCCACCTCCTCTGAGAGGGCTGAGCAGCGAGGCCCCCAGTCGTTGTACCATCTCAGATGGTGTTCGCCCAACAATGTCTTCCTGAACTTTGTGGCAAAGAGGCCTCAGAGGTGGTGCTTGTGGTACCTCCATCTTATGTGCAAGATAGACCCTCCCTAGAACACAGAAGTAAGGAATATGAGATTTTGTTTCTTAGAAAATTATGTTGCATTTTTTCAGCACATTTAAATTGAGTTTAGGGTGTAAGGGAATGCTAGCATGTACATGTAGGAGAGAGTGCTAGGGCTGGGAGAGCTGCATGAGGAGGCAGACTGTGCAGGTTGAGGGGTTTCCGGCCTCCTGGTATGACTTCTGGTGCGGTGTGGCAGGGAGGAGAGGGCCTTGCTCCCCTGCCATGCCCCTGTACATCATTGCTTGGTACATACTGGTTATAATATGCAATTGTCCATGATGACTTTTTGTTTGATGTGTTACCCTTGATTTGCTATTGAATAACACAATTTTGTTCAATAAATGCAGCCTGATATTTTCTAAGAAAGATGTGGATCTGTGTTCTTGGCAGGTTCCAATTCTTGTGCTGCCCATCTATTAAACCATGAGTGGGGTGTTTGGAATAGCTTATAATGCAAAATGAATCACCTCTAGGGGCAACAAATTTCAACAGGTATGACAGAGTGAAATTAACTGATTTGTACAGGATCACACACTTTGGTAAAGTGGTAAAGCCAGAATTTGAGGCTAGCCTGAAATTTAGATACTTGACCATGCATCTTCTAAGCTCAACCTGGTACAAATATGTGTTGAAGTTTGGTTTTGAATACCTGCGATAATACTTAATGTTATACAGATTGCTTTAGAAATGATAAATCAACCTGACAATGTATTCATCATTGTAGAAATGTGTTGATGAAAAGAGTAAGAGGGGCATTTTATTTTGAATCCTAAATTGCACAGGAAGGGACCACTCCTGTTTGCACTTTTTGGAAAAGGGGCAATTCATTAATTGTTGCTCTTTACATTTCCACTGCATGTCTGGGAAAGTGTAAATCGCTTCCACAATTAACGATTGTGGGAGCCAACCACAATGGATTCCTTTTGGGGTGGGCCTGCTTTTACCAGGTGTAAATGTCAGACGGATCCCAGAGGAATCCATTGGTTTTTTGCCAACATAAAAATTCATGCTGGTAGAAAACCAATCTGATTTGGTAGCGGGACCTCTGGTCTCCAACCTCACATGCCAAATCATACAAAATGCATTTATCACCACTTCTTGCACTCCGCTTTGCTTGAAAAATGGCCCCCTATGATTCTAGTGTTGTTTTCCCCACCCTAAATGGAAGCATATATGCTCCAGCATAGACATTAATGAGAATTTACAAAAAAATTAATCCACAAGGTGAAATGAAATGCATGACAAGATCATTGTTTCACACCGCTTGTTCTGTACCCTAATCACCCAGCCATCACACTTAAATAGCTTGTTAAAACCCCATACAATTTAAAGAAAAAAGTGCCACAGCAATGGTCACTACCTGTTACCTTTTCTCATCTCTAATTACTTTCTATTAATCACTTCCTGTTGTAAATAAATTGCCTCTGAGACACGTTAAAAAGATACAACCTTAGTGGGTGGGCCTGTGCAGCCCTGGCTGTTTGTATTTGGGGGAGAGAGGCAGAGCAGGGGGGCATGGGCATTTATCCAAGGTCCATATGTTAAATACACCTTTTAAACACTGCTTTTTAGTTTTAAAAGATGTACCCCTTTTTATACTTTGCACGCAACATTATAGGAAATGCTTAAAGGTGCTCTTTAAGGGATTTCGGCACTGCCTAAACACCCAGCACCCAGGATTTATATTATACTTTCCAAAGAAGACCCACAATGCACATGATGTATTCTGTTGGAATGCAAACTCTGCTAAATTACTCAACCAGTAGGAGCTTATCAAGTCAGTACTTACTTTGAATCATGAAATGTTCTGGCAGAGTAGCCTAGGCTTCCACACAGACAAAGATACATTCTATTTTGGTTGGCGCCCCACTGTTAAGTATGCATGAGAAGTTCTGAAACGGATCCATACTTGCCATCCTAGCCTTATCATTTTCATGTAGGGCCTTGTTGGACCAACTCAGTGAGGTGCAGCTTGATTACTTAGGCGCAGCAAGCAAGGCACTCACATCTGGGCATATACATGTTCACTTTGGGAGACAAACTGAAACCAACATGTGTGGGCTTTTGATTAGGCATGGATAGGCATTTGCCTATCCATGCCTAATCAAAAGCCCACGCATGTGGTCTGGGCATATACATGTTCACTTTGGGAGACAAACTGAAACCAGCATGCGTGGGCTTTTGATTAGGCGTGGATAGGCATTTGCCAAGCACTAGCAAATACCTATCCATACCTAATCAAAAGCCCACGCATGTTGGTTTCAGTTTGTCTCCCAAAGTGAACATGTATATGCCCAGATGTGAGTGCCTTGCTTGCTGCGCCTAGGTAATCAAGCTGCACAGGGAACCACCTGGCTATAAGATGGGAACAGCTGGAAAATGGTGCAAGTACCTGTGCATATGATGGCATTGCCTGGCAAATGTCTAATACCTATAGACAATATTTGGCTTTGCGATTGCTTGTTTAAGATAGTACTCAGGCAGAGGCATTGACAAAGATATTGCTTATAAAATCAACTGGCTGAAGACACACATTAGGATTTTTTTTTTTTTAATCATACCAGGAGCACATTTGCAGCAGCAATTAAGTAATTAAACACTAAAAGCATGCTTAGATATAACACTGGCAGGCCCTATATAGCAGAACGTTTGGTGTTACTTTGTGATAGAGCTTGCTCAAAGAGTTGCAGAAAGGTTACGTTTTGGTGGCACGAGGCAGGTAGTTGGTGGTGATACCATGGGCTCTAACATAGCCATGGCTAGTCATTGGGTGGGTAAATGACCAAATACAACCATAGGATGTGTGTTTCTCCTTACATTTTATCTCCATCCTAGCTGTGTTCCACTGCATGAGTTCTGGCTTGAACCTAATAGGAAAAGGTCTGAATCAATTATAACCAATGGCCAGCCTTCTTTACCATTGTTTGCAAATCAGCATTGGCACTTTCACCAATGCGAGAAGCCCTTCCCAAACTGCTACACCACAAGGCATAAACATGCATGTGGTTGCTGTGTTCCAGTGCAGAGGGGCCATGACCTAGAAATTGAGATTGGACTGCACCTTTTGGTGGCAGCACCAAGAGTCATTTGCTAATGACTTGTCCCCTTCTGTAAAGCAGAGACATACTACAGAATGATGGCATGGAATGTTGTGCAGAGCAGCAGTAGTGGTAATGTTTAACTCAAAGCCTTGCTTTCATTCTATCACTTTTTATTTTACTACACTACAGAATCACATTTGTGTTACTATAAACCTTATCTTTTTACTTATACTCAAGTAGTTAATGCAGCCGAATAAATACTTTGAATGTAATGTGTAAGTCCCCCAGTCAGATGATGCACCTTCTTCAGAAATCTGTGTTCAAGCAACATTGTTTGTCATTTATTGTTTGATATAGTTAACCATTTTATTAAGCATGATGCGAAAAACTGATACATTCCCACAAAAGATAAACATGCTTTAAATTACAGAAAGCAAAACTGTGATTTTAGGTTTGGGAAAATAGTTGTAGGCAGCCAGCTTGAATAAGTGTGCTACCTCACTTATAGGTGTGAATGGCCCTTCATCTCCTTGGTCATTTCATGGCTGTGGGGCATACATTTCTATTTCTATATATTTCTAGAGTGCCAAAGCCCATAGGCATCCAGGCACTACATCATTATCTAGGGCATGACAACCTGCATTCAGGCTCGCAGAATGATACTCTGAGGTTGCTGCTGCATTTGTAGAGTGAAATCCACCCCCACATCCATATTCCCTCAAGTCCAACTGGAATGGCCTACTCTCTAGGGGGGGCGGGCCCCCCTGGTCCTCCTGCTAGAGCCGGGCCTGACCAAATCATGTTGTGTGTAGCAGGATATGAATATGCAGGGCCAGCCTTAAGTTTGCCAGCGCCCGGGGCGAGTCAACAAAATGTGGCACCCCCACCACCTCCCCTGGCACCTCCCACCTGAGTCCCAATGGCGGGGGTGACCGGCACATTTTTTGTTGCTCTGCTAAATAGAGCACTGACGCAAAACCAGCAGCAGCGCTCTATTTAATTAAGTGCTTAACTCCAGGTAATCTCTTCAATAGAGTGCGGCTGTCAAACCAGCATGGCGCTGCCTTTTAAAGGCTGCCCCCTGCTGGTTTAGCATCCGCGCCTATTGTAATAAAAAGCACCCTGCTCTTCTGCTCGGGCGCCCCGTGCCACCAGGACACCGGGGTGCATTTCATTACATTAAGGTGCCTGCCACCCTCTACGCCAGTTCAGGGAAGCCCTTGAATTAATCCCCCGAGCTGGCGTGGCAGGTGGGCTAATGTGGCACCTCCGGCGGTCACCCGTGTGGCCCGAGTGTAAAGCCAGCCCTGTCAATATGAAATATTTTAAGGCTCCACGATTCGTGTGATCTTATGGTAAGGTGTCTAATTACATCAGGATTCGAGTCCCAGCCGTGGCACTAGACACTGCCTCATCACGAGTTGGGCTGTAGCCCTTAAATGCGGTGGTAACGGTATTACCGCCGCATTTAAGGGCTGGCCCTATCAAGAATTGGGCTCTAAATCGGCTGTTTTACCTCCAGCTTTTTTCTGGAGGTGAAAATCCCTGTTTTCGGCGGTATTACAGCCGTCTGTATTAGCCCGCAGTATTAGCACTGAAAATTCCCCATTGGATCAAATGGACCGAATCAGGAATTGGGGATTTACCGTTAAGGCCCAACCCGTGATCCGGTGGTAATACCGCCGGGCCGGTCGGTGCTAGGGCTATTACAGTCGGCGGTTTTACAGCCGGGAATACAGGCCAACTCGTGATGAGGCCCTATATGGATACATCTATTTTTTTTTTTATTCAATAAACACAGAGTGGATGCGACCACCCTCTCAGAAAAGTGGGTTGCCGCTGCCCACGTGCGTGATCATTTGATTTGTGCCTCTATGGTCTCCCACCCTTAAATCAGCAGGGAGTAACTCTGGAAAGCATTTCACATGTTATACGAGTCGTACAGTAGTGTGTCCCCTGGTACCTGTACGAGTCCTGTAGTCCCCCAGTGATGAAATGTAAACAATTTAAAGGGGAATCACACAAGGGCCAGGGTGGGGGCAGATCTTGAAGGAGGGGCAGAGCTGTGATGGGGCGGAGTTGGCATTTGAACTCCGCTTAAAGGAAATGTTCAAAATAATAGTTTGAAAATGGGGCAATTTTTTCATGATGCTTCTTTCCAAACTCCACAATGTACATCAATTCCACTTGAAATCAGTTCCTTGGCAGTGGTGCACCCAAAATACTGTTGGTAACACAGTCATTTTTAGTACATTAAGGAATCCATAGACACGCATTATAGTAGAAGCTTACTAGGCTAGCTCAGCAGGTTGGGAGATCATTGCGGTGATGTTATATATTAAAAGGTGGTTGTTAATCGTATGATTTGTTGCCATTCCTTATAATAAAAAAAAATAAGGGCTATAAAATGTGTTTGGCTAGAGCATGGGTTGGACTGGCCACTTGCCTATATTCAGAGCACATGTGGGGGGTATTTCTGCCACTGAGTGAAAATCAAAAGTTGGAACCCATGAACCCACAGTTTAATTTCCTAATAACTGCTGTCAGCACAACAGAAGTATTTATTTGTGTTTAAGCAGCTTGACAAGCATATAACATCTTTATAAATATAATTTGTGATAAAACAGAAAGGAAGCAGCACTAAAATTACAGGATGATTGTGTGATAGTCCGTCCAAAAGAGAAACGCATTTCAAAGAAAACTAGTGAATGCTAGCTTAAGCAGCAATTTTGAGTTTGAAAATGACTTCTTTTATTCTATGAAAGTGTAAGATGTACATTTGGGAAACAATAGTGTGCCCAGCATGTAGAAAGCCTGCTTTTCACTGTCACCTCCCCCCCGCCAGTCCACCCCCTCCACAGTGATAGTCATGGCCCATTCATTCCCGTGGTGCCCCTTTCAGGCCAGAAGAAAGAAAACTAGCGAGCAAATACTGCCTGCAAACGTGCGAGTGACGGTTGGGGACAGGGGGGCAGAGCAGATTAGATCACCGAGCCCCCAGCTTCCCTCGGCTCGGTATGGGCAAGCCTTGTTAGGGCTGTGGCAGGCCGGGTCCGCGATCCGGGCAGACATCTGATGCCGGATCTCGGCCGCATTGACTAGCGCTGGTAGTCCCCAGTCCTCATATCCGAACATTGGGAATGCGCACTTTCGTTTGGTTGGTGTGGGATGCAATGGTAAGACGCTTCAACTTTGCATGCTATTTTAGCCGTTCACTTTATGACGGGTCCTTCAGATTCTATTATCATTTTGATTGGTTTACAGGTCGTCATACATGGGGACCCACCCCCGTGCCACGATGGACTAGAGGATACTCTTTCTAACTGATTCCAGGATCCCTTTGCTACCATCACCTGTTGACTAATAAGGCTAAGTGAATCAAATTCATGCTTCGCCTAATCTAAAATAATATGTTGTTTTGAATGACTATATGAGTACTTATGATGTTATTCAATAATTTTTCAGCTATCACTCTTCTCTGCTCCTGAAGAAGGGGAGCTGTCCGAAACGTGTTGAGCTATAGAATTTTACTTACAATTGGAATCACTATCATTTCCCATTGTCTTGGGCTTCGAATACAATTTATGAATTTTTTAAAATCTTTTGTTGTAGTATCAGTTTTTGACATGTGCTGTTTGACTGTTGAAAAAATAACGGACTGTTATTCCGTATGTATTGATGAGCAGGGTACGCGAGTGTCTTTCCTCGTGTACCAGGACTGTCTCTATCCCCGCTGCACCCAGGGAATTATATTTCTACTTTATTCACATGCTTCTTGAATTATTTGAACTATTAGGGTGTGCACCTGTGCATTAGTATTTTGGGTGCGACTATTCATGCGTAGTCCAGGCCAGATACATAGAGACCGGCGAGCGAAAGCTAACCGTGCAACCAGTCAAATTGTCTCCTTAGCATATTCTGACTGCATGGCAGGCATCCGTTCTGAGTGGATATGGTAGACCTTGGCTGTTGCAAGTGCAGGTGTCATGGGGGTGGGGAATATGATTCTGGAGAGTCAGACACGCACAGAGAGCACAAGATGCAGAAAGGGGCATAGCAGAGGCTACTATATAGATTGGTGTGAGTTGATCGCCAGAGCACAGCAGGCTGCATGGGGAGACACATTTCATTGCATAGGTTTATAAAGCAAGAGAAAAAGTATATTCTGTATGCATTTAGAGAGGCAGATGATGCAAGCAAGCAGAATGCACTGGGCGTACACCGGCGACATTATTTAGGGGTCACCAGGGTTCGCACTTGGGTCCCTTGAGGTCTCCCTTGCTACCCCTGTGGTCTCCCTTACTACCCCTAAAAAACGTATTTTTACGAATTAAAGCTACTGGGCTGTGGCCATCCCCAGGTGGCTCTTTGTTTCTAGAGTGACTGGCTTTCTTGATCAGGCTTCTTAAAAAAAATAGGGGGTTCCACAAGTGTTACACTTTCTGCACTGGCCCTAAATAGAAAGAATACAAATAACAAATAATGTGTCTTTCTGGAATTCTATACAATAATTGCTAGACTCATTAAAGGTTTATTTCAGGGACACTTCCGGGAGGAGTCACTGAATAAGTCGGTTCTTAAACACCTCAAATTCACAATTCAGACAAAATACTCCAAAAAGCATTTAGAGTAGAATACGGACTAAGTAAGTTGCAGTTATAGCATATTTTTTTCTGCCGATACATATGGTGATTCATTCTTGTATGAAATGTTTATCACGTTACAACGATATTCTAACCATATTTTTTATAGTGTACTTAAGAACAATGCTATGTGATGCCACTTCCTGTTTTGTCACAGGGTAAAAGGTTGTGTTCCATCACTTCCCATGATGTCACTGTGGGGGTGGGATCAAATGCCATCACTTCCTGTGATGTCATCAGAGGTCACGGGTCATGTGATGTCACATCCGCTACCCCTGGCATTTTGGTGAAATGACGTCCCTGGCGTAAATAAGATAAAGGAGAGCACAGGAGCAGTGCACACAGCAAAGTGATCACAGATTGCACACACAGAGAGGCAGATGTTGCAAGCAGAGCATAGGGGCAGTGTACACAGGCAGCAGTGAGCACAGAATGCACACAGAGAGAGGCAAATGGTGCAAGTGTAAACAAATACACTGGGCGTACAAAAGAACACAGAGCACTGATTGCACACAGAGAGAGGCCGATGCTGCAAGCAAGAAGAATGCACTGGGAGTACAAAAGAGAAAGCAGAGCAAAGGGGCAGTGTACACAGGCAGCAGTGAGCACAGATTGCACACAGAGGGAGGCAGATGGTGTAAGCGGAAGAATACACTGGGAGTACAAAAGAGAAAGCAGAGCACAGGGGCAGTGTACACAGGCAGCAGTGAGCACAGATTGCACACACACAGAGGCAGGTGGTGCAAGCAGTGCGCAGGGGCAGTGTACACAGGCAGCAGTGAGCACAGATTGCACACACACAGAGGCAGGTGGTGCAAGCAGAGCATAGGGGCAGTGTACACAGGCAGCAGTGAGCACAGAATGCACACAGACACAGAGAGAGGCAAATGGTGAAAGTGTAAACAAATACACTGGGCGTACAAAAGAACGCAGTGCACAGGGGCAGTGTACACAGGCAACAATAAGCAAAGATTGCACACAGAGAGAGGCAAATGGTGCAAGCAAGAAGATTGCACAGGGCGTACACAAGGGAAAGCAGAGCACACGGGCAGTGTACACAGGCAGCAGTGAGCACTGATTGCACACAGAGAGAGGCAGATGGTGTAAGCGGAAGAATACACTGGGAGTACAAAAGAGAAAGCAGAGCACAGGGGCAGTGTGCACAGGCAGCAGTGAGCACAGATTGCACACACACAGAGGCAGGTGATGCAAGCAAGAAGAATGCAATGGGCGTACACAAGGGAAACAGAGCACAGGGACAGTGTACACAGGCAGCAGTGAGCACAGATTGCACACAGAGGGAGGCAGATGGTGCAAGAAAGAAGAATGCACTGGGCGTACACAAGGGAAAGCAGAGCACAGGAGCAGTGTACTCGGGTAACAGTGAGCACAGATTGCACACAGAGAGAGGCAGGTGGTGCAGGCGGAATGCACTGGGCGTACAACAGAGGAAGCGCCCAGGGTACATGTAGAACTCAGGGAGAGCAGAGCATAGGAGGTAGTGCACACAGGCACACAGGCACCACTCAGCACAGATTGCACACCCTGAGAATCTGCGCAATTGTAAACCATACAGTATTGGGCAAAATGCCACTGGACACATATGTATTCAGGTACAGCTAGAGTTCACATGGAAGGATTAGTTATCTCCATCTGGCACATACCACAGCATATTGCAAATTCAGTGCCGCCAAAACATGCTGGCCCAATGTTCCCATCATGATGCTGCTGCTGAAATGAGTGGTTCCGAGCGGAAACAGAGGGCCTCTAATGAGGACGACGGTCCCCTAGCATAACTTAGAGGCTGATGGTGAGGGCTCTAACACTATAAGAGCTTGTGCGGAGGGGGAGGGGGGCTCCCCCGGAGCTTCCCATGACACAGCTTGTCAATGTCCCCTTGCCCAGTGACCAGCGTATGAGTAATGTTTGCCCTAGTGCTAATGCTGTGCAAATTGCACTTGCACTGGTGCAACGTTTCTACAATCTGGCACCTGGCGTCCCTACGCTAAGGCGTGCCCGATGGCATATGGCATGACCTTTTAGGTAACCAAAGCACTGGGTCAGACATCTGAATATTTCAACACATTGACAAAAAAGGCTGTTGTACCCCTGCCCATATTTGAAATTCAATGAAAAATCTTTGTTAAGGGGACGTTGTGGTTAAGTTGCACTAATAAAAACCTATGAAATTCAATGAAACAACTTTGTTAACGGGACATTATGGTTAAGTTGCACTAATAAAAAGGTATGAAATTCAATGAAAAAACTTTGTTAAAGGGATGTTATGGTTAAGTTGCACTACTAAAAACCTATCAAATTACGTTATGGTTACAAGTAAAACCGAAAAACCCCTGAAATTCACCAGTTATGGTAAGATAAGCAACCATAACTAGCACCACCACTGTGCCCTGCTAAGAATAACACCCATGACATCAAAGATAACATCACAAATATGCAAAGTTTGGTGTGGATTCGTCCAGGGGGAGTGAAGTTATAAGCCACCCAAAAAGTGCTCTTCCTATGAGATGAGCACCTTAACCATAACTACATGGCCGCTACCGCAGGCCATGTAATAAGAACACATATGTTTTATGTGATATCATTTTCTCCTAGATATTCATGAGGAGCTGAAAACAAGCTTGGCGGGAACCTGCTGGTTGCGGGTGCATGTGCAGAGCTACAGTGAAGCAGTCAAAGGAACCTCCTGGGGAAGGGAAAACGCTATCCTGACGCGTAGCACCTGCCTGCCACTAATGCTGCCTTGCTGAAACCTGCTTGCTTCAGCTGCCACCTGCAAAAATCTACCACACAATTACACAATGACAGAGAGAACTTGCAATTAGAGGGACGTGATCATGAGTCCAGGAATATGCATGTGCAAGAAATCCCCTCTGGGAGTGATTCTATGCCGTGCATAGATTACACGCCATGCTGCACGTCTTTATGCTGCACGAGTCACAACTGTAGTGGTCTAACGGCAGCGAGGCTTGTCTGGAAAGTGGCGTATTGTGCCCCTCTCTGGCGTATCAATAACTTAGTCCATGAAGGAGTGGAGATGGGCATCAGCGGAGAGAAGGGGCACACTACTAAATGAATATTAACAATCTGTAAAGGAAAAAGGGGGCATTAAAGGACTAAACGGGTTCAGTGATAGTTTGATTGCCTGTAGTGGCAGTGCAGAGTGAGCAAAGCATACCTCTGATTGCCTATTGTGTCAGTGTAGAGAAATGAAATCATGCGTGATTGCCTGTTGGGTCCAGTGTAGAGCGATCAAAGCATACCTATGATTGCCTGTAGTGTCAGTGTAGACCAGTCAAAACATACCTCTTATTGGAAAAAGACCAACACCCTATGCTACCAAAAATAAGCACATATGTCTTTCTTGTAGGTCTTGGATATGGAAGGCATTTGTTAAATTTCTTCCAACTGAGGCCAAGCTTATAAATATAAAAGTGGCATCTTATTAACTGCTTTGAGATGGGAGGCTCAATGCCAGGGGTCATATTGTTGTAGGGTGCTGGTTCTGGGCTCTGGATTCGTTTCTAATGGAAGTGACCCTATGAAAGTGTGTATGATGGCTTCCGCTGAGTAGACACAGATCAGAAAACGATGTCACTCTTTTTTATGCCTGGTGGGTTTTCTGTGTTCACGTGGCTGATTAATGAATGAGAGGGCAGGCACAGAGAAGATGGACAAGGGAACTGCAGTACTAGGCTTATATGTTAGGTGAGGGAAGGAGGGGGAGAAGCAATAGGAATGGACCTAGTTAAGGCGATATTTTTGGATAATATTGATCTGCAGGGCTTCCATCACCTTTTAAAGGGCTGAGCTGGGAGAGTGAGCAGTCACGCGTTAAGGAGGCCTGGCTCAGCGCTGTGTCTTTTGTAAAGAGGTAAACTGGGTAATAATGGGTAAATGGGAAATATTGTATAGGATCAGTGACATAGTTTGATGGTGATATAAGGGCAAAGCAGAAATATATTTTGGCCCAGAAAATAATTGCCAATAGACATATGGCCTGATTCTCAAAAACGTCCACTGGAGCAAATCAGAGAAGCCCTTAAGCATTTCCGATTTGCAGCTGCTGCCTTATATCTGAAACACAAAGACCAAAACTGGAGCAAATCTGAGGGGTGCCTGGAGCATCGCTGAGATGCGCGCGTGCAAATGTGATTCACAAAGATTTGCTCTGGCATCTCAGATGCTGCAGACATGATCCAGTGCAAATCTTTGAGTATCAGGCCCGTTGCATCTAGGAAAAAGTCATGCTACTAAAAACAAAAATCAAATGGAAGAAAATATATTACATTTCGAAGAAGCAACCTCCCCTCTACAGAGTGAAGAAAGCATTACTTTCTGGAGAATGGTTTAAAGGTTTGTATAAAAAAATCAAAGATGATGCTATTAACCATGAGACGGAGAAAGAACAGGTCCAAGTGTTGGCTTAGTAAAAGGACAATGGAGGTATTTGTTCATTTCTGTTACATAGGAATTTGCTTTGACCCTGATTGTCTTTGAAAGATCATCAGCACAACATCAGAGTTAAAGTGAAAGGCATTATATTATATGTATGTCAATTTCCCAACTTGGTCTGGGCTATTTCCTTATGGTCATATAAATATGGAACGTGAGGGGTAATAAGATTGCAGAAGATCTTGGAAGCTGCGTATAGAAATAATGCTATTGTAGAACATAGACAAGAATTAGCTATTATTGTGATTGGTCCAAAACTAAGGGCTGGGAGATTTCAGTGACATAATTCATCACTTTGACTCTAATCACTCGCAACTTTCATATCTTGCTATCATAGAAACCTGGCTATTCCCTCATGACCCTGCTACAAGAGGCACTGGATTCTGACTCTGATACCTTCTCCCATTCTCCCTGAGCTGTTGGGATGGGTGGTAGAGCAGGGTCCCTTGTCAACAAGGCACGCACCACCGCCACTAGCTCTTCTGACATCAGCTCTTCCTCTTTCGGGTATGCTAGTATCAAACGCTTCCCTCCTATTCCTCTCACTGTTTTGGCTCTCTGTCGACCCCCTGCCCTTCTCAACTCCTTCTTCCCTGATCTGAACCTTCCATTCAAATCTCGGACACCAATGAAAAAGTGGCCAACAGTTGCAAATGGCAATTTATTCATTTTGAGAAAGACTATTTGATTAGTACCCGACAGGGAGGTTTTTGAAAACAATGTGATGCAAATTGTGCATTTTAAAGAAGATGTATTCAGTAACACTGGTCAAAAACAAGTAGCTGCATGGTGAAATAACTTATCAAACTGGCCCACATGGACAAAAAAGTGTCCCACTTTGACCCCCAAAAGCTGTACCACATCAGAATGTTGCGTTTTTGGTTCGGGCATTGCCCTATTGACCAACAGGTCAGTCTGAGCCTGTCTGCTAATCCACAATGATAACCCTGCATACACAATCCTTAATTGAAGGGAAAACAAAGTATCTGTAAGGGAAACCCGTTCACTGAACATTCAGGCTGTACCCTTTAGGAAGTGGATTGGTGAATTCTGATTGCTGCACAGCTCAAAGAGGATATTGGTATATTTATATATAAATATATATATATATATATATATATATATATATATATATATATATATATATATATACAGATATATATACTAACGGTACCACCTGGCATTGCACGGGTCTGTAGCTGACATGCACGTGGGGGTCTGCTATAACCATGTGTAGGAATTATTGTGCCTTCCTGTAATTACTGTAACTTCCTTTTTTTGAAATCGCAAAATCGGCAATCTTCCAAAATTGCCTATACTGATATGAAAGGCAAATGGGTGGGGTTGGTCAGATTTCACCATCACCCCTCGGGCCTTAATTTCAGCCCATCAGCTGTTATGGGGCTGGAGCCAACCCTGAACATACAAACACCCTTTCACAAATATATATATATATATAGATAGTAGCAGTAGCAGGTTATTGTAAAAATAGAAGCATTTATTCACAAAATAATATCCCACAAATATCCGTTTGCAAAACGTTTTAACCAAAAGATCTAAAAGCAGAAAATCTGCTCTTTAAGAATAACAGAAACAGGCCTAGTGTAAAAAGTACAGGTATATCTATGTCCAGCATTACCCATAAGAAATAGCAATTGAGAATATCTTGACATGATCACACTAAGCAATAATAAGTCTCCAGTCTCTAATCAAGCTGGAGACACATGGCCCATAAGGCAGTGCAGGCCCAGTTGTAGCTACTTCCACAATGAGTTTTCTTGTGCTCGTACTCAGACTCCAGGGCCTATGGGTTTCACGGCAACCGTCTATGGAAAAGCCAAACATTCACTTAGTCTCCGGGCATTAGCAGGACTTCATGGTGTCTCAGAAACACCTCAGCCTTGGGTCCAAAACAATGTTTATGATATGAAACTCAACACACAGGTCATACACATGTTTGGATATGTCTACTAAGGGCACCAGGAGGTCTCAGCCTAATAGGGTGTGTTGCATGCAGCTCTTCAGTCATGGGGAGTGCCGTGACACCCCTATTCTGTTTCTAGGTGCTTTGAAGCACCAAATCTTTACCTGCAGTGTCCAGACAACAAAGCTTTTTGCACCAGAGGAATATCATCCACGTGAGTGGAGAAGAGAAACTATCCACCTTGACTGCAGAGAGACACTAGGGCCAATGCAATTCACAAGGGGTGGTGCTCTGCATAGAGATGCCTCTATGCAGAAGAATTTGCAGGATCACCAACAAGACTTAAAGGGTTTGCCACAAGATGCTATTCTGTATCCAGACACTTATGGTTCAGGAGGGCTCCTGCAGACAAAACAACAAAGGTAAAAAAGAAAGGGCAGACTTTGGATTCTAGTGAGTATGTAGGCAGCATTGTTTCATCAAAGCCTTGATCATGTCCCAGAAATTTTCTCTCCCGACTTGGTATGATTCTGACCTTGCCGCTCTGAAACACAAGTGCAGAGTGGCCGAGTGGAAGTGGAGGGATTCGGGCACATCCTCTGACAAACTGGCCTGCCACCTGCTGCAAAGGCAATACAGACTCTGTCTTCTCCAAGAAGAGGGTCCATATTCAAGCCTGCATCTCTGCGGACTCTAACAGCACGGACACACTTTTTAAAATCTGCAAGGAGCTGGCCAATCTGATTGCAGTCTCTACCTCTCCTGTTCCTTCCCAGACTCTCTGTACGGCCCTGGCCTCTCATTTCACCATTAAAACTCAGGACATCCTGTCTACGCTATCCTCCTCTCCTCATATCTCTCCCTCTACCTCTCTCAGGCTCCCTCTGGCCACACTTCCCTCTCCTCTTCTGCGCTCCTCTCTCTCTCTCCTATAACACCTGATGATGTTTCAAGACAAATCCAATCTATGAAAGTTTCATCCCTGCTCCTCCAGAACCATTAAAGACAACATTGTTTCCCTGGTTGTATACGAATTGATCATTTTACAACTGCTCGAATGACAATTGACCTTTTCACAATTGACAGATTGTGAAGGTCAATTGTACCATATATGTGGGGGGAAACCCCCCACCCAACGCCAAACCCCCCAAAACCCATATATATATATATATATATATATATATATATATATATATATATATATATATATATATATATATATATATATTACCAAACCATTTTATATATATATATATATATATATATATATATATATTCGGTCAATTGTGAAAAGGTCAATTGTGACCCTTTAAATTCGGTCAATTGTTCATTCGAACAATTGTAAACGACCAATTTGGGTAATACCGTTTCCCTCGCTCAGCCTTGGCTGATTTCTTCAATCATTCCTTTGCCACTGGATCTTTTCCATCTCTTCTCAAGCACTCTATTATGCACCCCCTTCTGAAAAAGCCTACTGCTGATCCTTCCTGCCTGGCCAAATATCACCCGATCTCTATCACTCCTTTCCTGGGCAAACACTTTGAGAAATTAGCCATCTCTCAGCTAAACCTCCACACTGATGCTGGTTATCTTCATAACCGTCAGTCTGGCTTCAGATCGGCCAGAGGAACAGAAACTGCTCTCCCAAACTCCCATAAAGATTTGATCTCCATCCTTAAGTCCAGCTCTCACTCAGTCCTCATCCTCCTTGACCTCTCTTCTGCCTTTGACATGGTCAATCACGCCATCCTGATCAAACATCTCAGTGTGAACCTTGGAATCACTGGACAGGCTCTGTCGTGGCTGACTTCCTTCCTCTTGGACTGACCCTCCCTGGTCCAACTTGGGTCCTTTCTCTCCACCACCTCTCTTTCAACATGTGGTGTTCCCCAGGGCTCTATCCTCTCACCCTGGCTCTTCAATGTCTCTCTGGCCCCCCTGGCCCACCTGATCTCTACTTTCTCCTCTAGCTTTCAGTGTCATGCAGATGGCACTCACTGTCTCCAGAGCCCTGGTTCTCTCTAAGCTCGACTACTGCAACAGCCTCTTTCTCAATCTTCCTAACTCGACTCTTCGCCTTCTTCAACTAACCCAGAATAGGACTGCAAGACTTATCCTCGGCCTCAAGCCCAGGGACCGTGTCTCTCCAGCTCTGACATCTCTCCACTGACTCCCGTTGGCCGTGAGGATCAAGTTCAAGACCCTCTGCATCATCCACAAGGCTTTCTGGGGCTGTGGTCCTCTAAATATCGAACACTCTCTTCCTAAATACCTTCCTTCTAGAGACCTCCGCTCAGCTACCTCAAACTCTCTGCGGGTCAGATGCTTGTCCAACAGAGAGTGGGAGGGAGATCTCTCTCCTCTTCAGGTGCCTCCCTCTGGAATGGCCTCCCTACCCATCTCAGACTTGAGTCGGATCACCTGAAGTTCCGGAAGCTTCTCAAGACCTTCGCCTTCTCTTCTTCCATCTCTCGCCCTCTCCCATGCTAATCTATCTGTCTGCTCACCCGGACTGGTGGTGTGGTTGCCATCAGAGTCACTGAGGGAACACACCCCCCTCCCCCCTTGACCAGTCACCCTACACTGCCTTCTGGCCTACCTAGCACTTCTGGTCTGGGACTGACCCACTTTAGTTCTCTGCCATCCCTGCACTTATTCAGAGCTCTGCTGCCCTGACTGCAGTTCCCCTTGTTCCCCTTCCGTTAACTTCTCCCCACACCCTCTCCCCTGCACTTCTCATTGCACTTGCACGATCTGAATGTCACAAGGCCTAGTACGACCGTTTGTCGTGTCATCCCTCTTTCTCCCCTCCTTGTCTTGTGGCACCTAGAAATACTTGTGTAAAGGTGCACTATAATTACCAAATCATATCATATCATATCATAGGATGCTGGGATTCACTGCTGAATGGTTCTCCACATCACCTTGTCAATGTAACTCAACATGTCTTGATGAATCCCAAGTTAAAAATTAATCTTTTTTTCTAGTGGGAAGGATAGGCAACGTTTATGTAGTTAATGTAAACATGGGACTTCCCAAGCTTCTCAAATCAGAAAATAAAGTATGTCAGGTTTCAATTGGATTTTGCAGTTAAACTCACTGCAGCTAAATCTGCTGACTTCACAATAGCTAAATGCAACATGTACGAAAAGAAGCTAGATCTGGCTTCCTTTAATGTCACTTTCAGTCTCATATGCCGAGCTACAGTGATCAGAGAATCTTACATGCACAAGTGCTGCCATCAAAAGCTACGGGCAGCTTTAGATGGTGGGGGCAGTTATCATATCATGGATTAAACCTTCCCTATCTGTCGTCAACCTATGTCCAGGTCTACCCTTCTGAATCTTCTGGGCGTGTGGACATGCAGCCCTACTGCTTTGGCGCAGAATCTGAAGTGGAGTGCGGCGGGGTGAGAGTATGAGCAAAGGGGCGGTTGCTGAATTGTTGCCACATACCCAAGTAATGACCTAGCTTAGCAACTAAGCCCCCAAAGCGCTTTTGTTTCAGGGTGAAATACACCCCATCCCAGGTCATCCAGCTACTGATCCAGGGCCATGTGAAGGCGACTGCTCTACCATTAGTAGGAAACTGGCCCGTAGATACTTCTTCACTCACTCCTGAAGTTTGATCTATATGAGAAGAGTTGCCCTGCTCAATAAGCTCATCAATTATCGTCAGTGCTCCAGATAAGATTTTGACGTAGTAGTACTTTACTGCCTATTTTTTAAAGTTGGGAGTAAAATGATTTTTAGGTAGTCAAAATGTAAGTCAAATTCCCAATGGCAGTATCCAATAAGCGAGTAAAAATATGTTTTAACTGGGAAACGGAAATGTTTTGTACTAATGATTTTTTTGCACCTAGTTATTCATACACATTAAAAGATACAGCATTACCTCTTCCGATCAAGCAGAAAGAAAGCAATTTCTTCCTGTGGTGCTACGTGCACTGCTGGTCCCAACATGTCCATGGAGCTGTGTGAGTGAAAGCACGGGCACATGGTCATATGTGTTAGTTTATCATTTTTTGTTGGGAGTATTTTTACTCCCGGGTTTTTTTTTTGGGAGCATTTGCTTGTTTTTAAGGAGTAAAAGTGGCCGATTCACCCTTACCTGCGGGGCCGATTACAATGACCGCGATTGGCATGTGTGCACAAAACAAGCACTCCTCCCTGTCTTGCTCAAGATCCCATCTACGCAGCTGTAGACATTGCTCATCAACAGTCATTTCTGGGGAATGCTCTGCCCTTATTCTTCTCCAGTAGGTCATTGCTAGAGTGCGTGTCCCTAGGCTTAGCCAATGTATTGTCATTTTGTATTGCGCTTAATACCAGCGAGTGGTTTCTAATCACAGGATTGGGATTTGAACCTGTGTTGTGTTGCGTTATCTTGCTAACAAGACAAGCGCGTTGCCCCTGAGCTATCCTTCTCTCTGTGGGGTCCACATTCAGAAAGCGATGCAGAGGATACAGGTCCATTTTGAACTCTTGGACCAAACTGAAGCTCTCCCACCCGGATCCAGTAGAATGAATCCAACAGTCGCCAATAAGCCGGTCATTTTACAGAAAGGGTCAAAGATCCTTGTGGGTTAGAAACTACGAAGCTCTGCATTTGTCCACTATGATTGCCATACTTCGAGTTACTCATGTCATTTGCCAGCTTTTGCCATCATAGTCTAGGGTTTCACACATCACTTGCCAGTCTTTTATTATCGCTACCCACCTACTCATACCATCTGTCAGATAATGCCTTCACTTACCCAGATAGTGGGGCCATATGCCAGGCATTGCTACCATTTGCTGTATCTTGACATTATATTAGGGCTCTTGAGCCGCTCTATCCTTTTCGCAGAGCTCTCAAAACCATCCTGTTTAAGTAAAGGGACAATGGGGCTGTGGGTGGGGAGGAGGCTTCTTTCCATTAAACTGTTCTTGGCATTTACACTGCTACTTTGGCAATCCGCCAGCTGTGCCGCCATATGGTTAAGTCCGTCATGAGGACGTTATAAATACCCAAAATCAAATCAAAAGCAAATCAAATCATATTCCCAAAGAGGTCCCAGGTCCCACACCATCCCAAATTATTCTCACAATATTCCATGGAGCAGCACTTTGCAGATGTTGCCATAATACTAAATGCCTACATTCTCACAGCATATGCCAGCTACATTCATCATTTCCCTAGTTACGCCCTTTGTCGGGTATTGCTATAATGTGTGCAGTCACTGACACCATTTTCCTGGAATTGCCATCATATACGCGGGTTCGAACTCCATTTGGCAGCTATTGCCATCATATACTCAAGCAGAGTGTTTACAGGGAACTGTAAACATATGACCCGATACACGCACCATTTGACAAGGTATTGACAGCGACTGGAATAGGCTGTGGCAAGCTCTGTTCTCGGAGGCAGGACCATTTGCCATGCCTAATTGGTTGTGTGTTATGAATGAACTACACTTATGCACTTTTGAACCTATGGCCTCGGCATCTGTATCAGGACATTGTAATGTTGTGTTAGACATGAGGAATTGGAGCCATTGGATGCCTGTCTTTCATGGTGGTACCTCAGTTAAACCTCTCAATGGCTCATGTGTCCAGGGACGTCATTAAGGGGTCGACAGAGGTCACAACTGTGACCTCTGAGGGCTCCCTTGTGACCTCTGTGGTCTCCCTTGCAACACCTTTTTTTTTTGTAATGCAATCAACTGGGCTGTGGCCAGCACCATGTGGCTCTTTACTTCTGGAGTGGCTGGCTTTCTTGTCCAGGTCCCTTAAAAAAAAGAAGAAAAATAATAACAGGAGTGCCACAAGTCTAACACTTCCAGCACTGACACTTAATAAGAAAGAATAGGAATATCAAATAATGTGTCTTTCTGGAATTCTATACAATAATTGCTAGACTCATTAAAGGTTTATTTCAGGTACACTTCAGGGGGTGAGTCACTGATTTAGTCTGTTCTTAAATGCCTCAACTCGGCCTTTCATCCTTCTGAGGTCGATAAATGAGTACCAACACAGGTTGGGTGACATTGGGTGTTTATTTTTTCTATATAAAGCGCTTAAGAGTAAGTGCTATATAATAACACATCATTATTATTTGGTCATGGACGTCTGCTAGCATTCACAGTAATTTGGTAATATGGGCCTATACAAACTGATCTTAATGATACATATGGCGATCCATTCTTGTATGAAATGTACATCACATTATAGTGATATTGTAACCATATTTTTCGTAGTGTACAATGCTGTGTGATGCCACTTCCTGTTTTGTCAATGGGTGAAAGGTTGTGTTCCATCGCTTCCCGCGAAATCACTTCGGGGTGGGGTCAAATGACATCACTTCATGTGATGTCATCAGGGGTCAAGGCTCGTGTGATGTCACTTTCGCTACCCCTGGCATTTTGGCGAAATGACGTCCCTGCATGTGCCTGCTTCGTTTCAATGTTGGGTCGCTCTATGGTGTAAGATTGTCTTTCGTGGGAAAGCTATTGGCAAGTAGCAAAACCTTTGTAAATTCAATTTTTTTGGACAGTGCAATAACTGTGTGTATGCATGTTAGTTTTTATGTATGTGAAGACATCAATTAATCCCTCACCAACAACAATTTATTTCCTTGAGGATTGTCTGGACTTGAATCTTTCACGCAAGTTAGGGTCACGTGTCCCGTCTTTTTGCCCCTTGTGCAATTTTATACATTTTATCCTACTTTAATTCTCAGTATCAATGTGAGTCAGTAACATTTATTTAATTATTTTATTTGTTTGTTTAGTTTCATAGAAACTTTACAAAAGAACAATTTTAACATAATCACAAATGTCACTCTAAATCACGACTATTAATACACATTTATCAAGTCAAGTTAAAAATAAATTATGACTTATTAGACTTTGTTAGAATTTTATCTTTCATTTAAACACCATAAACATACAAAGCACGTTAAAAATATCACCCTAATTATAGTTGTTAAAAACACTCTTGAAAACATTAAAACATTCTCTATTTAAAACCACATCGAGCAGAGCAAAACTTTACAATTAAAAGATATGTGGCTTATTTATATTAACCATCTCTAAGTTGCCATTTAGTAAAAATAGGTCTCCAGATCTCTAATCTCTCAGGGTTCTTACAAATACGGCAATACCTTTTCTTTAATGGTAGCTCTATTTGAGCTCTAATTGAGCTCCAATTGCTGCTAAAATTTTATTGACCAATTCTGTAATGTATTCTTGTTTTTAGTTTCCTTTTCTGTTGATGCCCCCTCACCTCTTGAGGAAGTTCTGCTAATGCCCACAAAGAAGGAAACATGTTGGGCGTATGATTACTCACAGCTCAGGGAGAGCTTAAATTAATACAAGAGAGGAACCATGTGAATTCATCATTGTCCTGTAAACTTTACATATGGAAATTACCCATTCCCCAAAGAGCAATGAAATTGCAAGGAACAACTGTCCCATTATTTGCCTTTTTCAAGCTCGTGAAAAATGATCTTAACATATTTTGTTGTACTTGGATGTTTGAGGGAATTGTGAAACTGTTGTGAAATATCCTGATACACTGTATTTTCGTAGGTGGTGTAATTGATGTATTTTTGTTCCAGATGATTTGTTTCACCCGATTGTCACATATATATGGTACATGTAGATTGACGACACTGATAGTCAAAATCATTCTGTGAAGATGATTTTTGTATCGTTGCTGTATACGACTTTAGAAGCCGGTAATATCACACTTATATAGCTAACTCTTTGTAGGTTAGAATACGGGCTGACTCTTTTGTTGAGAATCCCAAACTAACTAAGCCATCCACACACGACAAACGAATACCCTGAACAGACCTCCACCATCAGAACATTTCTGTATATTAATATCTCACGTGTTATCGACACAAAGCTCCTCGTAACAGTCACGCTCAGGCCCTTCTATACTGTATGCATCAAAACAACAGCAAGTTGTTGCCTCTCGTTTCACTTATCAAACCCTCCTAAGCCCCCCTCTTTTCTTCCACACCCCCGGAGCACTAAGAGACCATGAAAACTGCAGCGAAGCCTTGTGTACAAGCCAATGAGATACGTATTAGCGGATGTCAAGACTTGGCGTGCAGGGGGTATCCGGAAGTGAATACAATTTAAATATATTTGGCACCCACTAGTCCACCTACCACATTAAACAGAGCAATGGGTGCAAGAGCACACCTTTGTCTTGGCACAAAATCTAATTTGCATATACCCACTCGTTATGATTTATTCAAAACCTCACTCTCAAAGTTTACATAACTCCTCCTAAGCGGGATGAGGATACCCAGACATGAATCCTGAGCTTGCCGTGCCTAGATATCAAAGCTGCACCTCACTGATGAGCAATAGCAGTGGTAAATATGCATTCAAAGATGGGTCCCAGTCCCAGCCCCCGCTCTCCAGTACTGCATGCATCTGAACATTTGCCAAGTGCATAGCCATGGATCAGTCATTCCCAACACAGCTCTAAGCTGAGAGAACTTACCCAACCCAACCACTAAAACGCTGCCATGCTTTCCCACAGATATATTGCACCAGTAATAAAGTGAAAAGGTACGCTAAGTGTGATGATCCACATATCTAGAAGCCAGATGTGGGCTGTGTAAAGCACACGTGTAGACTGAAACGTTCTCATACACTGATAGGTAGAAAGAGAGGTCTCTAGATGATGTGTGTATTAGGCATGTCCAGGATCATTCATGTGCACCACTATCTGCCATCAGCCTTTCAAACAGGTCCCACCAGAGGCACCGAATGTGACACAGGGGGATGGGGGCGCCAGCAGCAGGAGCCTTCAGCCATTGCGACTCTGAGACAACCAGCTACATTGACCATCATCTTAACCACTGCTACCTAAACTGGTATCACCACTGCAAAAATGACTGCACCACCTCCACTCTCACCATTGCTGCCATTGTGAACATCTGCATTAACTCTGCTCCTGTCTCTGTCCCCAGCCCACAAGAGGTGGCTAGAAACCTTGCTACATCTGATTACCATCCAAGAAGCCACTGGCAAAGGGGTCCGACCTGTCACAACCCCTGCACCTTGAGCTCCTTTATTGAAAGGCCAACATGCCTTTTCTGAGCTAGTCCTGTGACAGTGAGACTGGGGGGCTGTGCCAGTGGGAGGGTATTGGAGACCATCAACCAGGGGGGCAGGAATACCAGGACCAAACCTTTGTCATCATCATGATTACCCACTGCACACCACTGATGATATTAGGGTCTATCCCAAAGTTACGGTTGGTGCCTGAACCCCACACCATGCACACCACCACAATATGTAGGGGCTGAAGGGACACAACTCATTGCTGCTGGGGCGCCTTTGCTCAATTCCCAACCCCAGTAGTGCTGGAGAGTCTCTGCATTATGGAGCAGGGGCCGGAAGTCCAAGGGCTTCAGGCATCTCCTGCAGTGGAGGATCTCTGTGGCCTCAGCAAGTGAGTGGTGGAATACAAGGAGGAGTAATAAGGCAGCAGTGCAGGGTGCAGCAGGCAGGGACAGCATCACATGTCATCATGTCCCAGAGCATGGGCAATTCTGTATAGGCAGGAGCAGTCCACACTCAGTAGGCCCTGAACAGGTCCACTCCCACCCCAAAGGCAACCCCTTCCTCCTCTAATCTCCCATGCCTCCTGGCCAGGATAAACTGCCATGAAAGCACTATTGTGCATACTACTAGCGACAAGTGGGACTGTTGGACTAGCTCTTCTGATGGGGATAGTGTTGGAGATTAGAAGAGGTGTTGTAGTTAGGGAGGAGGGTGTTAGGTATAAAGTTGCTACGCTGGTGTCCACGGTTGTATTTGCAGGTGGTGACAGTGTTGAGGTAGGGATATGAAAACAAGCCACCACGCATCCAGTATGTCCAGGTGTGTTGAAAAGAAGCTGCCCATTCATTACTGCCACACACTAGACCCATTCCATGCATCCGGCTGCCCAGCGTGACCTGCCTCCTCTACCTCGTGGGCACTATCTGGATCCTGGTGCCCTGGGTCAGGCAGGTGCACCAAGGGTCCGATCACTGTATTGTGAAAGATGCAGCAGAGAATGACAGTGATGCCAGCAGTGTCTCTGGTGTACAGCAGTGTGTTTGTTTGTTTGTTTGTTTATTTATAGTGCGCACCACACCCTGAGGTATCTGGGCACATTTACAAGAATATGCATATTCATGGTTACAGAATGGGCAGAAACACACAGTAATTACACAAAAAGGCATGGTGCATACATAGCGATACACAACTTAAACTGAAGGCAGGGTATGTACATATGAAATACAACATTACTGACGAGAGATATATACAAGTAGATACAAGTGGGGGGTACAGGGCTGGAATAGGATGTAAGAGATGAGGGTATAAACTCCCCTTATCATATAACACATGGGGGAATGCACAGTCAGTCCCTGCAGGCGAGGGGCTGGGAGTACCCAGGTGTAGTGTTACTATACAGGGAAAGAATTAGGGGTCTTTTGCGGTGTGTCTTTGGAGATCAGCCATTGTTTGGTGTCTTTTCTGAATTTGTAGAAGGAGTGGTCTGTTCATAGTGTTGGGGGAAGGGATTTCCATAGTTGGGCAGCCATAACTGGGAAGCTGTTACTCCCTGCTCTTTTTGATTTGTACCTTGGCACCATTAGGCAGCCGGTATTAGAGATCCTAGTAGGTCTAATGGGGTTGTTTTTGAATAATTTCTCTGCCAGGTATTGAGGGGCAGCGTTATTGAGGCATTGATAAGTCAGGTAAGCTGTTTTGAGCTGAATTCTTTCTTGGATAGAAAGCCAGTTGTTATTACGTTTAGTAGTTGAAATGTGTTGCTGTCTGGAGATACCCAGGGCAGTTCTAAGGGCATTGTTCTGCAAGATCTGTAGTTTGTTGGTGATGTATTTACTGGCACCCAGGTAGAGTGCATTGCAGTAGTTAATTTTTGATAAAACAAGCTCTCGAGCTAGGGTGATACAGCTTTTCGAGGAGAGAAACGGTTTGTAAGAATGAATAAGCTTGCAAGTGAATGATGTCGACAAGGCTGTTGCACTAACCTGTTTGTGCAGACTGAGGGAAGAGTCTAGGTAAAAACCCACGATTTTAACTTCATTAGCCATCTTTATGTCATTACCATCAATGTGAAAGGATAGGATTGGCTGCTCAGTTTCATCATGTTGTCAGGAGAGGCAAAAAGGAGTAACTCGGTCTTCTCATCATTCAGACACAGACCGTGAGTGGCCATCCAGGCCTGAATGATGAAGTAGATTTTATTGGCAAGAGCATGGTCCTTGTCGTAGTCTCCTGTCAGGGGTAGGAGGATTTGGGTGTCATCTGCATAGTTAGTGTAGGTGATACCCAGATGGTCCAGATCATCAAACAATGATTTGGTAAACACATTGTACATGGTCAGTGATACACATGAACCTCGTGGGACACCGCATGTGAGGTGGATGGGATCAGCTGCTGCCGAGATCGAGAAGACTCTCATGGATCTATTGTTTAGGAAGGATTGGATCCACGCTGTTGCTTCTGTTGAAAAGTGGGCCGCAGTGGATACGTGTCTGCAAAGCACCTGGTGATCTACCAGATCAAAGGCAGCTGACAAATCCAACAGTAGCAGGAGAGCAGGTTTCCCTTTGTCCTTCAGGTCATCGATCTGGATCTTCAAATCGATCAGGGCAGTTTCTGTCCCATGTTGGGGTCTGACTCCAGATCGGCGGAGTCCAGGTAGCTTATAGGTCTCTAGGTACGTTTTTGATTCTGGTTGTAGGCAACCTTATCAATGATATTAAGAAGAAAAGGGACAGTGGTGATGGGTCTGAAGTTGGGGGGGATTCTAGGGTCTAATGTGTTTATTTTTAGGAGTGCGAGTACCCATGAGTTCGTCAGGTTAGTTTGAATGGTGCCTGTGCAAAAGGAGTCATTAATGAGAATGGTGATGAAGGGGGCAAGTTATTTGGCTGCATCTTTAATGATGGATGCTGGGCAGGAATTGCCTTAGCAATTGGAAGGTTTAAGTGAAGCAATAATGTTAATTACTTCTTGAGTGGACACTGATGTGAAATTGAATTGGTTTCTGGAGGATAGGGGCAGGTCTAGGTGTAATAGGCTGAGGTATGAAGTTCTGTTTTTTGCTGCAATTTTCTTTTGAAGCAGAGTGATTTATTGGTTAGAGCTTCTTGAATTTTGGTGCACCAGGTCTTGTCCTTGATGCAGTTCTCAGTGGCAGAGATGGGAGATTCAAGTTCTCTAAGAATAGTAAATGGTTCTGTGCTCCGAGACCCCCGATCGGCCCATAGAGTCAGAGTTTGCTCTGAAGCACTTTAAGACAAGATAGCAGCACCCATGAGATGCATGGGGGTGCAGATATATACTTCAACACCAATCAATAAGGACGACTCAGCGGTCTGGCAAAGGGAGTCCGTTTAATGAGAAGTACAAAAAACAGGGAGTCATGAATTTCAGCAATGGTGCGATCTTCCTTCTCGCTTCAACTCCAATGAACTTCATAAAAATCCTAACATTTATACTAAAAACTCGTCATCCTTAATGTGTAACACTCAAAAGTTGACATGCATTCTATTGGTTCAGAAAAGGTTCATTTACTATAGGTACTATATCTGTATATGGTAACGGAGTAAGGGGATTGGGTAAACTCTGTCAGGTGGGCATCTAAGCCCTTCCTTCAAAAATGACTACTACAGACGTCACTAAAAGTAAGACATCCCATTGGTTCTACTAACTATAGGACCCTAGATTACTTGGTCCACTGTGATTGGGTTGGCACCAACCCCATGCATACTTTTCCTCTTTGCTTAGCAGCATGCAGAATGGTCGGCCAGGTGCAGGGTGCCTCTCAACTACCCTCCCTCCAATCAATCATCACTTTAGTGGCTATGTGTCAATTATTTTTCTGTGGTTGGCCTCATGACTGCATCTTCTGACTAGATATCTTCTCCTGGATCACAGCCATGCATAGGTGTGGGGGTCTTGCTCTGTTCATTCGGCTGGTCACGTGATTCAGACATCGTGGATTTGCCTTTTCTTCAAAACTTTGTGTATTTGATTTTATGTTCACCCACCACCTGCCTTCGCCTGCTTATCTTGCCCCTTCAAAGCAATATATTCTGGTCCTTGCTTCAGTTAATTGTAGCTACTGCTTGTTCATTTTGATGGATACGATCTTGGTTCCCTAGGCACGAGTTGCCTCTGCTGAGTTTCGTTTCTGCCGTTCAGCTCCTGATGTCGTTGAATGGCCTTAGTGATTTTTGTTGATTCTGCTTTTTGTGTAAAGTGGAAGTATACTTCATATAAAGTGCTTTATTTGCGGTAGATATGTATATGGCGCTTGCTGCACTATCCCTCTACTAAGCATAGCAAGCCGCACAAGTCTCTTAGCTTTCATGCGGTTCCAAGCATATGTACACATGTAAACTGGTCAAATACCTTTGTCATGCTTACAGCTTAAGCTTCTTTCATTTGACATCACCTTCACACTCTAAGTTCACGATATCCTTGTTCAAGGCGTTTCGTCTCTTTATGTCATTCTCTGGACGTCATTTCTTCTATAGGTGAGTCAGTCCGGGTGCTTGTGACGCCACCATTCGTCTTCCATTAGGACCTTTTTGGTTTCTTCAGGAACTGTACTCTTCGTTTTGTCTCATTTGTTGATATGGCTTCCTCAATGGGTACCTTACTGTCCATGGTTTCCTCGACACTGGTACTTCAATAGGCATCGTTCTTCTGCTAGGTACTGGACAGAGTCCCAATGCGGCTCTCTGCTGGTTTATTTGATGATCATACATCACATATCTCGGTGTGAATGTTCCTGGTACTTCAAAATGCACGGTTGGAGTGCGGCCTGTATTTGGGACTTCCTCTACAGTTCTCTTGAACTTGAACTTGCCTTACCAGTCCTGTTAATCATGCACTGGCTGCATGATACAGTCACCCACATTGGGCCTTCGCAAGCCCAAATACCTGCTCTAAGGTGCCACATGTTCTATAAAGTGCCCTTTTGTAGTTTTCTGCCTGCTCTGGTTTAAGATCTCAGGTGGGGGGAAGGAGCCATGGCAGGAGTGGGGATCCAGTATCTACAGACGGGCAAAATGGCAAATGGTAATGCAGTATACAGGCATGTTATTCTTGTGAGGGTCATTGTACATTCATTGACAGAGACTTGATTCCATCTTCCACCACTTTATTTTTGGCTTGGGCTAGATATCACAATCATCATTTCTCACCTTGCAAGTGTGAGAAAATGGGTGGATTGCTCAACATGTAGGGGGGCAAGGTGATGGGCCTGTGGCTAAGGTTACCACATGACTCCATGTCACTAGAGAGTAGAAGCCACAGTCCTGGTTAATTTCTCAATCAGTGCATTCTGGCTGTTGCAGTCCATGGTCAGATTTACTGTAAATAAGGTACACGTGGATTAAATGGAAAACCCATGAGGGGTATGTAGTGTCCATAATGACATGGAGTCGTCCGGCTATCTTAGCTGGAGGGAGGTTGTCTAAATGACAAATATTTGCTCCTGCGCACTGGGGTGCTCCTCAGTGATGTGCAGTCACTGTTACGCTCACCTGGTCTCTGCGGGGACGTTGGGCATGGTCGCAGCCCTCCCTGGAAGTGGATTCCCCTTGTCAGGCTTCTTCCCCTGCTCATGTGCTGTGGACTGCGCTGGTTGTTGCCACTGCCCCTGCGAGGATATGAAAGATCGTGAGACGGTTGCTATATGACTGCTGTCTCTCTCAAACCCTTCTTCCAAGAATGTGGTGAGCATGCGCCGACCCATATATTCTCACCTGTTGATTGATGATGGCGAGTTCTCCGTCCTTCTTCTCGCAGCAGGGGCGCATTGAATGGACCAAATTCCTTCACTGGTTCATGCGCGTGGCATCCCAGACCGGCTGTGGCTGAACCACTCCTAAAGGTAAGTGTATTTTGGCTTTTAAAATATTGTAGTTTTGATTCTTGGTTATTTTCCGTATCCTTTTAATGATGTCTTTCCTCTGCTTTCTCCCAATAGGTGATATGCGGCCCAGCGGTTGTTGCGGTGCAAGAAGCAAGGCCAAATGGGAACAGAATGGAGTCCACTATGTTCCAACAGATTATGAGTGTTGGTTTTAGGTCAAGGGCAAGGATTTGTCTAAGTGTGACCTTAAACGTAATGTCTTAGCGGTTTCTAACCTTGTCTTTGTCTTTTTCCCTTGCAGGCACCGTCTGTCACAACGTCTGGCTGGAGCGCTGCTATCCGGAGGTCTGGAGATGGAAGATGAATGCCAGAGTCCACAATAATGTGTGCCGAAGAAAGCAGATTGCAAGGTAAGTGCTGCGGCTGGTAGCTGGAGACAAGGTAAGATGCGCTCAGGCTGGTAGCTGGAAGCAGGTAAGATGCACTTAGGTGATGGTGAACGTTACACTGCAATAACAGAATAACTTGAAGCGCGTGCTGGGAGGCAGAGCAGGTTTATATAGCCTGCTCTGCCCATGCCCATAGCCATGACTCATCAGCCCCACCCTGCCACTCCTAACAGGATGCTTGCACGTGCATTCTGCCTCTCCCCAACAGCCACACCCGTCCCGATGCACATGGGGGCCCCTGCAGGGGGAACCATGTACCGGCACCAAATAAAATGTGCTAGTGCACATTTATTTATGAGCCTGGTGCCAAAGGTGCCAGGAGTGAATACAGCTAGGCTCTCCAAGTCGTCTTGTCCCCAAGGGACAATAAAAGGTTGTGTTGCCCCTTGATCTCGTGCCCTGATGGTGCGAGGTCTGGGGTTCTGGGCCCAAGGCCATGACAGTCACAGGTCATTCTGGGAAAGCAGGCAGAGCGGCATGTGATGCAGATGGGAGCCAATATACATCCTATGAACGTTGATGGTGAGTTGCTGTTTTCGGTTCCAGAACAGATGCTCACATGCGTGGGGAAGCTAGAGTATATGTAAGTCGGCCGCTGCCTTAAGCACATTCGGAAAGTAGGCAATGGCAAAGAAACTCCCCTTTGCTCGATTGATGGTCTACTGTGGTTTGTGGAGGAACATTTGGCAATGTGCATGATGCATGAAGACATCCACGACCATGCAGATCACCCTCTCTGGGGCATTCCATGCAGCAGTCTGGTGGTGTGCTGCAATGTCCCCGTGGCACAGAAGTTCAGGGCTGCTAGCAGCTAATGCAGCTCTCAGCTCCTACACATTTCTGGCAGAGGCCAGTGAAATACATATTGCTCCATGGTATGTGAAAGTGTCAGCGACAGTGAAAACAGACAACATGTTCGGTAAGTCTTTTTTCCTTGTCTCTAATCAGGTGACCAGGTCTGCAGTTTCATGGAGCGAACAAGAAGGAGAAAAACAGAAACCACATGAAACACTGGGCTCGTCTGAGAAACATGCAGTGCGAGACGCTGCTGTGATGCAGAGTGACAGAGTCCACGCCGAAGAGAGCTGTTGTCCTGCTAGAACTCTGCAGGCAAGCTGAATCTATAAGAAGGTCAAAGTGTCAGGACCCAGGATGGTGGCACCTGGATTAGATGGAAAAAAAGATGCCTCGGGGTAACAGCAATGTGCGGCAAAACACAGAATGTTTGCACGTGGAGATGGTGTGTGAGGAGCGCAAGGAAGTGGTAAGAGTGCACCGGAGAGTGGGTATCACTGAGAGATTGAAAGAAAAGTCAGCAGAACACCATGTGAAGAGTGGCGATTCTGGCACACTATGCCGGGGGCGGTGAGACCCAGAAAGAAGGTCAAGAGGAACTGTATGCTGGGAGTTGAAAGCCAGTCACTCCCCAACAGGGCACCAAAAGCGCTGAGCAATTGGACGCATCATGATTCATTAGAAATTGTGAGAGCCAAGATGTACTGTATTGTGGGAGTTAAAGTTCAGTTCCTTCCCAACACGGCGCAGGAGGTGCTGGGAGAGACAAAGCCAACCAGTGGGAATGTTTTATTAGAAGTTGTGGTTCTAACTTGACAATACAAAGTGTGCAGCACTGAGGAGACTTACATTGATTTCTTGTGTTGATGGGTGCTGCAGTTTAGAAAGATACAGTTGTATGCATCATGTATCTGTACATTGGCCATGCAAGAGTTTTGACTGTACTTGAAGACATTGTCAACATCTATGAGCTAAATTAAAACATGTGAGGTTTTTTAGGTGATTTTAATTCAGTTATAAGCAAAACGAAAGAGGTGGTGACTGGAAGGCTTAGAATTAACCCTAACCTCTGGCATTGCTCTGGGCAACCCTGCAAGCCATCGTTCTTCACCTGCCAAGCCATTACAGAATGGGAAAGACCATATGCCAATCAGGCTTGATCCCACCCCAAAAGGGGCAGTCAAGCTCAGACTGCTCGGTCACACTCCTTCTGCACAAGACCACAAGCATCCCCAGACATGTTTCAGCCTAATTGGGAGTAGCTTGGGTCTCTAGGCCCAACAGGCTTGGGACACACGTCTGGGCATACCCGTCCCACTCGGGATAACAAAGCAAATCAAAAGAGGTGTTGGCGCTAAGGTTTGGATTTCAGCCTGACCTTTGGCATTGCTCTGGGCAACCCCCAGACCACTGTTCTTCAGCCTGCCAATCCATTACAAAAGGTGGAAAGACCATAAGCAGTTGTGCAACCCATAATTAAGCAGCAAATACTGCATGTGGATTTTTTTCTAAAAATCTGCGTGCAGTATTTTACTCATGCATTACATGTGAAATACTGCATCCAGCTTCTTTCCCAAACTACATGCAGACAAATCTGCATGACAAACTACTTGCAACTGTCTTGGCGGGATATCTCAGCGGCAACGTGCTTGCCTTGAAAGCAAGATGACACACAACAACACAGGTTCGATCTCCGGGTACGCGCTTAGAAACCTGTAAATAACCTTTCATATCAGGCACCTGGAGAAAACATGAGGTGTGTTGCAAATACTGCATACTTTTATCGTCACCGCAAAACTCAATATCACCCCCAGGAATATACAGAATGAAACAATACAGCAAGCAAGTGTTGAATGTTTACAAGAATCGCCATTTCCAAAAAATACAGATGAGTTTCTATTTTATGCTGTTTCTCAGAATGTGTGCTCCAGAGGCTAATTCCACCACTGAGAAGGCTCCATGACCTCTGAACTCTGAGGCTATGTTTCTTCAGCCCCGTTTAGTGAGGCATGTGTGCTCTCATGTGCAGGGCTCGGGTGTTCACTACTCCAGGCGCGAGAAGGCCTTCCATTCCTGTTTTCTAGCTTGAAATTCTGACATGAAAATAATGTTACTTTATGGCTTCCACGGGCATCGAATTGGGAAACTCGAGCTCTCTCGATATGGTATCTGCCACACCATTCCTTTTAATTTATAAAAAACAACATATTACATGAGCCATTGCTGTTGCTATCAATTCTTACTTTTGTTCGTTTTGGGTATTAATTGATACGACATTCACTGGTTGCTTCTAACGGGATTAGAGGCTAACCTTGAAAGACTTTTATTAAACCCACATTGTGAGGGTGCAGGCTGTCAGGCAGAACACTCACACCTTCCACACAATACGCCGAGAGATGGGACGCCCTCCCTCCTAAACGGAAGATGTGTTCTGGAATTAGCCATCTGAATATAATTATAGGGGTTCCGCGCCGCCATTATTGAGGTGACTCTGAGCAATCACTTGTAAACATGTTTCGAAAATGTCGCGCGGTGATTCCCCCAATCAAGCGGCGGGCAATTACTCCAGGGGCTCCTGATTGCGGAAGTACCTGCGGTGATTGGGCAGCATTGTGGCCATGGGGAGTGCACCAAATGGAAGGCACTGTGGATTTCGGCTTCTTCCCTTTCTGCGGCTTAGTTGGCATAGCATTTTTAATTTCATTGCCAATTGTGCTGAACGGGGCAAGGCGTGGGGATGGGGTGCTTGCAGCTGATGCTTCAAAGATCCAACAGCATGAGCCAGGTAGGCTGCTCTAGGCCACTGCAGTGCAGCTACAAACATGCAGCCATTTTGGAGCTGGCAGGGCCCATTTCCAGTAAATGAGGATGCTGGTATTGTCTATTGAATGCAGTTACACTTTGCTGTGCGTGGATTTAAGAAAGCACTTATGAAGTAAGACTATCTATTATCACCAGTGGTGCTGTAAATGAAGCACAACAAGTTCCTCAAACTCGCAGCAGGGGGGTGGGAGCAGGAGTGTTGGGGTGGGATAGGGATTAGGCGATGGCAGACAACTGCTGTGTCTAGTTGTTCATAATATACAATAATGATATAATATTTTTATCTAGCACTTCATAGTGCCCCCCTCTAGCTTCTAGGTGCTGTAATAGCAGATGTTATTATTAACCATTGTTAATTGTATTCAATCAACCTCCTGAAGTATGTAAATTATCTGCGACTGTAAAAAGCAGCAGGATCTGTCACCCAAATCTTTAGCCGGAAGGACTGCTTAAAAAGCACTAGCCATACTGCCTAAATCAGTAGTGTTGGCAAGCATGCAATGCTTATCATTCATTTCCTGGCTGCAATGGTCCTTTCAGAGCTTAATTTGATGGGAAGACGGATGGACGCGCAGACAGGGCCCGCAGCAGAATACCTGCCAATTTCAGACATCAGTGGCGCAACCAACGAGGGAGCATTCAACGGCTGCTTCAGGTCAGCAAAGCTCAATGCCGGGGTGCTCCAGCGAGCCAAAGACTTCCCGCCACAAGTCACCCGAGGCCAAGGCATGCATACCAAAACAATGCAAACAGGTAGCCAATGCAATGATTGAAAGACCTAGAAACATGTTACAATAACTAAGAGTCCAAAAGTACTCTTCCAAGGGATTGTAACCGGATATCTCTATCATAAACAATGTGGGGGCACAATGAAGAAAAGGATGGGAAGGGGTGCAAAAAAGATGGAACATTTTCAGTGAACACGTTCAATGAGTACACATCAAAATTTGGAGCACATACAAATATGACCTGCATCAACCACAGTGCCGAGGAAACTGTGAGGGCTTCACTTTGCGGGAAGTACAAATATGATGGAAAATACCAGCATAAGCAAACTCCTGGGGATCACCCTTGAGACGCTCCCAGGAGGGTTATTGTTACGTGCATTAACCAGCAAAACAGGAGCCCCCCCTGATGATGATGGCTATAATGATGGTGATAGGTTATTATGGCTCCCATAGGAGTCAAGTGATAGGTGGAAAGAAATGAAGACGCAACATAACCACAAATATCGTCTAATACCCAAATCTATGCATTTAGGGTGAAATGCAGCAACATCTGCAGCAATGCAGTGCTGCATCCTTCCCAACTCTGCATGAGGCCTTGCCTTGCTTTCGCATCAAGTCTTCCTGGCTGGTGGCTTGGGATCACTGGCACGCTGCCATTCTTTGATGCTGACGAGGAAGCGGGGCGCCTGTCAGATCTGGAATAGGGTCCCACACTTCTGATGAGGCTCCAGCACTCTCAGAACATCCTTAGATTGTTGTCGAACTGCACATTGTTGCAGGCATTAAGAACCTTTGCGTCTGTGCAGTCCATGCAACCACAAGTGTAAACGGAAAAGGTAGAAGCCACACTGCGCCGAGTTTCAAAGCAGGGCCTTCCAATCCGCTCAATTCCACACCTTTTTCTTCTAGTGGCCTTGAGTTGACAAGTGACAGTACTGCCCTGAAAGGTTTCTGCTGCCTCACCTGGGCCGCTGGAACGTTTAGATGGGGTTACTGAATGGGCATGCAGACCTGTAAGGTTGTTCCTCTGCCTCATGGCAGGACAGTGTTCTGTCCTGTCTTGCTCTGTGTGTGTGCATGGAAAATTGATAGCTGTAGAAGTGAGGGAGAGCGCAACCTTGGGATTCAGCTCTGCGGGAAGTAAGAAATTCTTCCTAAATGGCAGGGATGGCTGTCCCTTGTGACAGGAGACGGCACACCGGGACCCTAGATTGTCTGCCGGGGCTCGTCTAGGCAAGTTGGTCTGTTACCGCGGAAGGTAACTGACATCATGTATGCGTAGCTGCGCGTACTTCTCCACCACCAATGTCAAGCTGCCGGACTGCACCCCGGTTGTTCCCTGGTGCTGGTTAGGGGATAGAGCTCACCTCTGCTGGTCTCCCCCTGGCTACTCTGGCTTATTAGGAATGGAGCACTCTCTGCCTTTCCAATCCCCCACTCTATCTGGCAAGCAATGGGCCAGCATGCTAACGGCACAACCACCACCTCCATTTTAATATTAGGTGTCATTTGAAAGGCCAGCGGGCAGATACTGTGGCTAGCAGCTCATCAAAATAACGCAGTTGTGGTCTTTCTCATATACATCTGAAGCAAACTGCAATCATCCAACGACTGACGTCTCTGATCATGGCTGCCTAAGTGGACAAAAGCACCTAAATGCAGGTGCGCTATCAGAATACTGGGTGTGTTTGGAACTTGAATGCGCCAACACACGCAGCTGGGACCTAGCTCACCAAAATGAGAAAGTGGACTGGGCCCCCGGCAAGACCACAGAGAGCGACTCCCTCGCTCAAGAGAAACGCACTCGACATCATCTTTTGAAAAATATCACTCCAGTGACAATTTGTGTCCGTGTGTTTGTCTTTCATTGCTACTTACTATGCACAAAATGAAGGCACTAAGCAAGTGAAGTAGGCCATGTTTTGCACGCTTTGCATTGAGGGCCCTCTTTCAATACAGGGAAGAAAAAGTGCTAATTGCCATTCCAACAGCCTTACTCCCACTCTAAGTCAACAAACAATGCAAGTTAAAAACAGCCATTATACCAAATTATAACATTTAAAAGGCCCTGGAACAGGGGGAGAGCTACGCTGACAGTTGCCAGCACAAGCCAGAAAAAGCCGCTCGTCTCCACTCGCCCAGCAGTGTTGTTCCTCACACGCTTACAACAAGAGCCGCTTCCTAATTTCTGATGAAGACCGAAGGCGGCCATCTTGTCCTCTGAAAGGCTCCATCTAAATCAGCCGTCCTTCTGAGCTGGGGCTGCGGGCTGCCCTGCGGTGCTGAGCAGAAAGTGCTTGGCATCGCTCTTCCGTGCTGCCAACCTCAGCAAGGATGGGGATGGCAGGTGCCGCCAGCACTTACACACGCCTCAGCAACATATTATTGCAGTCCCAGGAAAGGGATTTATTTTCTGATGTTTTAGCTAAAGCGTAACTTGGCTGTCTGCAGACTTGCAAAGACGTGAAGGTAAGAGAAAGAAACCCAACGGCACTGTTCTTCTGCCTGATGGGCAGCCACCTCTAAGAGACGCGGCTGCGCGCATCCTATTTCGGCAACATGCAGGTGTTTAGGACGATATATGCCCGGTTTCACCTGCCTCTCTTTTCATCTATCATACCATAGTTCAACAACTTTGCAGTCCAAACTCAAATCCCGACTCGCTACTGCCTGGAACCCAATGCTGTGAGTGATTCCAGTGTTGGAATCCTTAAACGCGTATAAGTACAACTCCAGAGGAGGAGAATAGGGTTGAGTGGAGCAATCAGTGATTGGCAAGATGTTATTTGAAAAGTAGGTTCTTCAGGTCCTTTCTGAAGTGTAGGATGGAGGGGGCAGCGGGCAGTCTTATCTGTGTTGTTATCTTGTTCCAGAGGCAGGCCCTGCAGCAGGAAACAGGCCTGATCATTCTTCTTTAAAAAAGTTACTATCCCCGTGGATGGAAAGTGTGCTCATTTTAGGAAGCCGACCATGGATGGCTGGTCAACACGCAGCGGCCATCTTGATCTGTAGACTATCTGGTATAGAACTGCCAACGATAGCAAGGCTGCTCAAGCCTGGTACCACAATACTGCCCTGAAGAGACTGTTGTTTTCGGAATGCATGTAAAATGGTTCTATCCCCTGTATGGGATTTGGAAAATTTTAGAAACTACCTGAAACCCAGTTTTCTGCAGAATTTTCTTTTTTTTGGAATTCTTTTTAATTACTGTCATAGCCTCTTTCTCTTGCCCCTTCGCCCCTCATGCTTTCCTGGCTCCATTCATTAGCCATCTTCTTTTCATTTTTTCCTTTTACTTCACTTACACTTTGATCAGCTTTCCACACCGACCATATAGATGAATGGTTAGTATGGAAATTCATTCCAATTGGAGTGCCAGCCTTGGTGTAATCATTGTGTCTATGTTGGAGATCATCTGCCTGGCCTGCTCTCTTTGCCCCATTTGGGTTTGGCGCATTTGGTGGACCTAGAGCCAGCCACCTGTATTGCCAAAGCATTCCTAAAAGAAAAGAGAGAAGAGAAGACATGGTGTTGAGAAGCAAGATATCTGGTGACCAGTTGCTGGCAATGCTTGGGCAAGAACACCATTTGTAATTGCATGAGGCTTTCCACCACTTAAACCAATGAGTGTGTTTTCAATTAATCTGCCAATCAGGATTTCTGTTCAAAAGCACGTGCTTTCCTCTTGTGTCTGGGCTGTGGAATGATTATTGCCCAACAACTGTGGGAATCAGGGGTTTTGTTTGAAAGCACAGGCTTTCATCTTGTGTCCGAGCCGTGGTATGCTTCTCGGTCTGCAGGCAGGTTTTCAGGCTGCTCAGCCCCACAAGTGTCTGTGTGCTAAACTACTTTAACTTCCACCCTCCAACCCCCTGATCATGGCCATAAAACCTCCAGCGGATGCATTCACAGCCCGTCTCTTCCTTTGTGAGCACTGTCTATGTCCCTCTCTTCCTCTCCATCTTGAGGGTCAGCCCCAGAAAACATCAATGTTCATCACTTTGCACCGGGGTCTCATGCAGTGCTCTTGTCAACCTCTCCCTCCCAGCACAGGTGAGAAGCAAAGGCCAGGAGAAACACTTACACTGCAGAGGTGGGGAGGTTCTTCCAGATCGGCGTGCGGCTGCAGGAGATGTCTGCAGGTGCACCAGCAAAAAGCATCTAGGTAGAGCTAAAAAAAAACTTTGTATGAATGTATGTATGTTTGTATACGCATACGTGCATACGTTGCGTGTGTTTTGGATGTATGCAATCAATTTTCAATAATGTCACTGTTCAAGGTTATTTCTTGGAAGAAAAAAGGGAGAGAAGGATGGCTTAAAAGTCATAATGGTCCCAAAAGCGGACAAGGGGAGCAGGGCCTCTTCACAGTACTTTTATTTTGGTCTTTGAAGGCCTGACTGCAGTGAGCCAGGCTTCTTGCCAGTTTAGTTAGAGTTGACCCGATGTCAAGACTTGGCAAGTCGATGCGATCTTACTGGCAGTCGGCGTCGAGTTGCTTCAATGGTGCAGGCTGCCGAAATGTCAAGTCGGTGTTCAAAACTGTGAAAAAATGTCTTCCAACGATGTGGGCAGTGGCTGAGCTAGTGGTGGATTCTGCTGGGCTGAGTCGGTGTGCGCAAGATTGTGTTTCATTTCTTCCAGGCGGTTGAGTTGGGGCTCAAATCAGTTGCTCCAATGAAGGTCGAGCCTGTGATCAGGTTGCTCAAGATGGTCCATCACAATGGATCGAGCTGATACCTGAATAGCTCGAAATTTAGCAAGCGGTTTAATGTTTGTGTAGAGTGGCAAAACAACACTACTTGTCCTTCCTGTGACATCTTAAAGGTATTGTGAGTGGTCAATCCGGCCCAGCAATGTGTCAAAGCATGAAACAGGATATTAAGCTGCTTCAGGACTTCTAGTTTTCTGAGTGTCCCACTCCAGGGACTCCAGGAAGAGGTGAGCCCTTTTGTTCTGTACTCTCGATCCAGGCAGTTGGCTGGCACCTACATGGGTTCTTTCACCCGCAATGAACAGGGTACTGGTTCCAGTGCCAGCAGCGAGGCCTTGGTCCAACAGCGAGGCCTTGGCCCAACAGCAGTCACCCCTATTGGCTCTTGGTGATGGTTAGGGGAGAGAGCTCACCTTGCCTTGGATGCTTTCGGTCGTCACCTTTTTGGCAGAGGACTTTGAAGTAGCCAGTACTATGAGAGGGTGCCCTGTTAATTAGAAAGGAAAAATGTCATAGAGGATTGGTTTAAGCAAGCCTGCAGTAAGGGGTCGAATCCGTGTTGTAATAAGTGTGCTTTGTCTACTGACACCACACCCAGAGTGAATTGTTTGCAGGAGATGTGGAGGACAGGAAGAGGGAGATATTGCTAAATAAAAGCAAGGTGTGGAACCCTTTTCTCAGCCCACCTCTTCTGGATCTTCTAACTGTGCTCCTTCCCATGTCTGCCGACTTCAATGGAACTGAATTGGTCAGCACCCTGGTGTGAGGGGCTTGGTTATGTCAATGCTGCCTTCAAGGCACCGGTTCCCAGGAAATCTCCTGAGGAGTGTTCCTGTAGTCTGGGGAAAGGTGTTAACCTTCTTGCAAGAGAATCAAAGAGGCAGCATCCTGGTCATTGTACCAACATGATCCCGGCTTTCTGGGCATTACTTGCTTGTGCAGCCATGAAGGCTGTTTTATGTTAGGTTTCCAGTGTTTCTTCATGCTGGTCTCTGCACTCACCAGTCCCACACCTGCTTAGCAACATCTCCTTTTTCCATGCACCACCTGCATGTGCTGGATGCTCCTTCCTCCTCTCGCCTCTCTGGTCCCTCGGCCTTCCCCTGTCTGTCCTGTGGCTCTGCCACCATGCTGTAGAAAGGAAGAATGGACTCCACGCCCTGAGCAGACGAGCGAGTAAAGTCAGGTTATGATTTCCATGGTATGGAGGCGCAGCCATGGGGCAGCTAGGGAGAATGGAGATTCACCAGGATCAGGTTGATTGATGAACACCTCCCCCTGGTGCTAGTAGCATGGTTGCCCACAGCTCTTGGGCAACATGGGTATTTATGAACCTTGGTGCCATCCTTCTGTGCTTGTGCTTGACCTTGGTTTCCGGGCACATAAGAGCCCATATTGTCCTCAACTGCCTGCAATCATTGGTAGGTATTTCGCTGTTGAAGCCCAAATCATAACAAATCTTGGTTCCAACTGGATCTGGAAAGATATACAGTCAAGTGCCTAAATTGCAGGCTCTGCTGAAAATCCGCGTTTCACCATTTATCCAAAGTGCTTGATCCTGGGAAAATGATTTGAAGCCAGGAATCGCAACATACCTATGTGCTACATTAGAGCTTGCACAGTTCATGAGTGCATGGTGCAGCTTTGGAACAGGTGTCCACTCGTTATACTCCACCATTGTGCATGGTGTGCTTCCATAAAGGTGAATGCATTTTAATATTTACGTCTCAAGTGCCAATGTTCGTAGAAACATTTTGCAAATCACTTTTTGTGTAAGGTATTGAACAAACTCATTTCAAAACTGCTTTTCCCTAAAGAAATATGGGTTCCAGGAAGTTCGTTCTACAACTGTGCTGAAAAGAGACACCAGAAAACATGTGTCTCATTCTCCTGCAACCGTATGTTCTTGGTCCGGCATGAAAGGAACTTTGGGCCAGAAACACAGCTTTATCGCCACTGATTTCAGTGGTTTGATCTTCTTACAATATTCCATTGCTCTGCATGGCAGCAAGAGGGTCCCAGTGATCTTAGAAAAGGAATCCAGGCATGGGTGTTAAACAAAGCAATCTGGCCTGGTATCGGATGGTTTAACCCAGTGTTGTCCAACTCCAGGCCTTGAGGGCTGGAAACAGGCCAGATTTTCAGGAGATCCCTCATTAATGTTCATGAGATGAATGATGCTAAATGAGTCCATATTTATCTCATGGGCTATCCCGAAAACCTGTCTGATGTCTAGCACTCGAGGCCTGAGATTGGACACCACTACCTTAACCCTATGATGAACAGTCACTGTATGTGTTGAAGATACAGTTGCATTCCTAAATAGGGCCATCATTTAGCTCCAATCACTGAGAAAGATCTTTTGCCTCTGACAGACAGCTGATATCTATGAAGGGAGAGCATGTGCCCGGACGGACAGCAGAGCTGTTCCAATCAGTGTTGTTTTAATCTGGTATCATCCCACCAGTCTGCCAGGTACTTGCTTGTGGTGCACAGCCGCATTCTAGGTGAGGTTGGTGTCTTCAGATACAGCGGTCATGGGCAGATACATTATTACAGATTTTTTTCCCAGTGCTTTTACATCCATATAGCACCCTGGAGGGTAACCTGTGGTTGGATTATTAGTTTGTGTTCAGTAGAACTTCGCAAGGAGTTTAAGGAGGCCACCAGCTGTTGATAGTGATAGGACAGTGGAACTCCGCCATGAAACATCCCTGCCTAGGGGCACCATTTTTCTTTGTTATTGTTCCACGGTGATCAGTTCTTATACAGACAAGTATCCTGAAAATGCTCAGACTTCATGTTGATATTCATAAAAATGTATTATTTTTACATGCTAGATATCTAGGTATAAACATATACCATGATGTGACTGGTATAGATAGTAGCAACAAATGTTAATATTAATGTTAAAGGATATTTATACCGTGCACTATCACCGCTGTAGTCGTCCCCTGGCGCTCTGGCGGCTCTGAAAAAGGGGAAAGGTGTGGTGGCGAGTCAGTGGGAATAAGCTGGAAAAGTGCAAGAGAGCAGTGATGTGCTGTTGGCAGCCTCAGCCCGGTGGGTCTGTTGGCTGTGCTTGGGGTGTTTTACGGTTGGTAGTCGTTGTGTGTTGTTGTGCAAGTCTATGTGTGGTTTGTTTTGTTGTTGGAGTGTAGTGAGGTTTATGCAGATAGTTGTGTAGTAGGATTGTGGTTGTGTTTGGTTAGAGTTTGAGAGATGTATGCAGAGGGGTGAAATTGTTAGTGGATTGGTTAATTGGCATTGCTGTACTTACCATTATGTCTAGGTGTGATGCTTGCTATCATTCACAATTCCATTCGAGTGAGGCACTTGCTAATCTTCAAAATCCTATCTAGATGTTAAGCAGGCCAGTGATCACGATTCCATCCAAGTGTGGCACCTGGAAACATTCACAGTTTCATCCAAGTGTGGCGCATGCCAACATTCCCATTTCCATCTAGATGCAGCACAGGCCAAAGTTCAGGATTCCATCCAAGTATGGCACATGCTAACACTCATAATCCTATCTAGATTTGATGCAGGCCAAAGTTAAGAATTCCATCCAAGTATGGCACATGCTAACATTCATAATCTTATCTAGACGCGACGCAGGCTAAAGTTCAGGATAACATCTAAGTGTGGCACATGCTAACATTCATAATCTTATCTAGATGTGACACAAAGCCAATTATCTGCTCACACTCAGTAAAGGGGTGTATCTTTGGTATTGAGAATACGATATAAGACTATTATGCTTCCCTTTTATTTGATTTTCAGAAACTGCAATTTAGGTCTCTTATTTGGTCGTTATTCAGTGCTGCATCTTTTGAAATAGATGGCGCTCGTCCACCCCATGTGCAGGTGGCAACAGTACCGGTGTAGCCATCATTATGAGGCCAACCACATCATGTAACGCTGAAGGACCTCTGCCTCAGAGGCTTCTTCCAAACTCTTCCCTGCATAAGGCAGAGGACGCCCTGCCGAAGGGAGAGGGTCCCATCGCATTTGAATGTCAGTAACATGCATGTGGGTGGCCAGCAGCCAGAAGAAGCTAAACACAACCAGTTGATATTGTATAGGGGGTTAAGACATCAGCCTGACGCATACTACTATAGGCCCAGTGCAACATTCTATTGTTTGGAGAATTTAGGGATGGATTTCTTTCAACGTATTAAACGTATTAGTCAACTCGACTAACACGGGTTGTAAAGTGAATACGTTATAGAAGCTTTGAGAGCTATTCAGAAAGAGCCTTCATTTTGGAGCATATTTTAAAGAAGGCAACGTGCCTCCTGTTCACTCCCAGTGGAGGCAGATATAGATGATAATAAGGAAGAAATGGCTCGGGAACCCGAGCGCTATCAAGCATATTAAGACTTTTCTGGAACTATAAGGTGGTGGGGTAGTCAAATTCTATGGAGACGTGGTACATGCCAAGCTGTCAGACAAAACAGGATCAAGGCATGTGTGGTACATTGGCAGGTGGCCTCCTCTGATTGGGGGTACAGTCTTCTTCGCCTTGTGGTGTTGTTGCATTAGCTGGGTGCCCCAGAGTTGACATCAAGCATGATGACATATCTGGTCTTGCCCCTACATCTTGCTAATATAAAATAGCCTTAGTGCGGCTTAGAGGTTCAGCACTATTGACTACAGTTCTTCTTATTAAGATGTCAGGCACTGTCTAACACTTCAGATGTGTAGTGTTTAAATAGAGTGTAGACAATATTTGGTGAACAGCTAATTGTACTTTGCTTACACCATAGAACAGTATCACAATGTGGCCTTTGTTTCCCATGGAGGTCCCTTCCATTTGCTCTTTGGTGGGGGGCATTATTTCTATACAGAATTGCATGATAACGAAAGGGGGTTCTGTCTTGGAAGATTCTTAACACATGGCTAAGTTGATTGTCAGTCGGAGAGCATTTGCCTCATCCCTCCTGCACTTCAGGAAGGAACGGAGAGCCTGATCATGCCAAGCCTTGTCGCTTGTGAGCCCCTAAAAGAATAATAGAAGTTCTCCCACCTCCAACTGCTTCCTCACCCTGCTCTCCCTGTCAATCTCCCTCTGTAGCCTGCCCCTCTGTGTGTGCAGCACTGCATTGTTTTCTCGCTTGTTCCACACCATAAAACTCATCTTCATACGTCCACACAAACCGCAGATTGCTCTCCTGCTGTGGGCACCATCGGAGAGGCTCTACTGCTATACACCAAAAGACCCAACATGTTGGGGTACTCTGAGAACGCCATGTTCCTGTGGTATCGCATGGAAGCGGTATATTGCTTCACACTTTCCGTATAACAGAGAACAGGGCTCACGTCACGTGATCACATATTTCCAATATGAAGAGGAAACCATAATATAGTGATTTTTGCTTTGCAGAATGCACGGCCGCCCCCAAAGCACCCTGTTCTCTCCCCTAAACATCGATGGCATTGTAATACATCAATGGAGAAAAACAGCTCTGGGCTGCGTCAAATTTACAGAGCTGGGAATATGATTAGCTACCCAGGCTTTTCTGAAACGCAATCTCCCCTTTAGCATATGAAAAATAGATACATAGTAATTTCTAACGTTTTTAGGTAATCGTGTAAAAGGTTTTTGTTATTTTCCTCAACAGTACAAATGTTTGATTGAAACCGGCCCAAATGCGCGATACTGAAGATTCGGACCTTTTCCCACTCAACCGTCTCACCTACGCTCGCAATGGTCACAGGTATTGAATGCATCAACTCTTTGGTTTGTTTGTTTGTTTATTTATTTATAATGCGCACCAGACCCAAGGGTATCAGGGCGCAGGAACAAGAATATTTTCAGCTTACAAAGTTACAAAGTACATAGTTATAACGTGACAGTTAGATTACAATAGTGAAATAGATACGTACATTACATATATACACGTAGAGAGCTTACAAGTTACAAAATACATAGTTATAAAGTGACAGATTACAATTGTGAAATAGATATGTACAATACATATATAGACATAGAGAGATTGGACAGGAGAGAGAGAGGTGATCAGTCTGGATAGGAGTGTTAGTTTAAATTTACAATAGATATGAGGGGGATAGGGTAGGTGAGATTTTGGAGTAATGCTGTAGAGGTCAAAGTTTGTAGTAATAATGTCAATTCTGATAGTGGTCAGTTTCTTGGAACCAGTTAATGATGTTAAGGCTGAAGTTGGAGTAGGTTTGGTTAGCACTCTGAGAGTGGGGTAAGGAGTTCCAAAATTGGGCTGCCTTGACTGGAAACTGTTGCCTCCAACTTTCGTCAATTTGAAACTTGGGACTGTCAGACTGTTAGTGTAGGCCACTCTGGTGGGTTGGTAGAAGGGTTTTCTGTTAATCCTGTCTACGAGATAACGGGGTGCTGAATTATTAAGGCACTTGTAGGTTAGTGAAGCAGTTTTTAGCAGGATTATATCGTTTGTGGAGAGCCAGTTGTTCTGCCTCCTTACTTCCGAGATATGTTTTTTTGTAGCTATTCCTAGGGCTGCTCTCAGGGCGTTGTTCTGAAAGGTTTGAATTTTTCTGGTGATGTATTTATTGAAACTAATATATAGAGCCTTGCAATAATCCAGTTTGTACAGGATGAGCGCTCTAGCCAGTGTAGTGCAACTGCTTGTGGATAGGAATGGTTTGGCCGCCCTAATTAGTTTATATGCATAGGCCATGGAGGATGTTATCGCATTTACCTGTTTGGCCAATGTAAGGCTGGAATCCAGGTAAATCCTAGGGTTTTTGCCTCTTTGGCGACCTTGATAGTGTTGCCATCTATTTCAAAGGAGGTGTATTTATGGCCAAGTTTGTTGATATTAGGCATAGTTCCCAGAATGATGAGTTCTGTTTTGTCATCATTCAGGCATAGACCATGGAGTGCCATCCATGCCTGGATGATGAGGTAAATTCTATTCACCAAGGCCAAATCCTTATCATAATCCTCAGTAAGAGTTATGAGCATCTGGGTGTCATATACATAGTGTGACATCGAGATAAACCAGATCATCAAAAAAGGGCTTGGTAAATATATTATACATAGTGGGGGAGACACATGCCCCTTGAGGAACTCCACATGTGATGGGAATGGGGTCTGCTGCTGCTGTGAGAGGAAGACTCTCATTGTTCTACTGCTTAAGAAGGATTGGCCCCAGACAATGGCATGTTGAGAGCAGTGTGCTGGTGAATCGAGATGGTAACAAAGGACCTTGTGAACCATCAAGTCAAACGCTGCTGAGAGATCGAGAAGGAGTAGTAAGGCAGACTTCCCTTTGTCTCTCAGCTTGTCGACCGGTGCTATGAGGTTGATTAGTGCAGTCTCAGTGCCATGTTGGGGCCTGAATCCTGATTGCCGCACTCCTAGAAGTTAGTTCTGCTCAAGGTATTTCTGTATTTGGAGGTAGGCCACCCTGTCTAGGATTTTTAGAAGGAATGGCACTGTTGTGATAGGCCTGTAATTGGTGGGTAAAGAAAGATCTAGAGATTCATTTTTTAGGAGCGGACGAACCCAGGATTCCTTTAGGTTACTTGGGATGATGCCGTAGTGAATGAGGCATTAATGAGCTTAGAGATGAATGGAGCTAAATCTCTGGCTGCGTCTTTTATAATTTGGGCAGGACATTTATCTCCCTGACAGTTAGAAGGTTTAAGAGATAGAATGATTTTTTCAACTTTTAGGATTGAAACTTTAGAAAAGTTGAAGCGTTGTGCTGGTTTAGGTAGAGTAGGTGGCGAGCTGGCTTGTGTAGTTGGATTAGGTATGTTTAGTTTTTATGTTAGAGATTTTGACATGGAGAGTGGAGATTTTGTTTGTGAGGATATCGGAACACCAGGTTTTATCTTTTACACAGTTATCAGGTACGGTGATTGGATTCTCAAGTTCTTTCAGGATAGTAAACAGCTCCTTTGTACCTGATTTAGCTTGCAGGATCCGGTTGTTGTAAGTTTCCTTCTAGGTGCGTCGTATTTCATTTTTGTACTTAGTGGGTATATTAATGAGGTTTGCTTTATTTACACCTGAAGGTACTTGCCTCCAAGTTACTTCGCTTTTTAATTTTTCCTTTCGCAAGGTTTTAAGGTGCGGTGTTAACCAGGCATTCAAATATGCTCTGGGTTTGCTTTTTCTCATTTTAAGAGGGACAATGGTGTCTAGGGCTTCTGTCATGGCTTTGTTATATTCGTTTACTAAAGCCGTCGATCAATGGTATCCGGTAATGCATTGAGCGTGGGTAGTATTAGGGGTAGGAGTCTATCAGCAGATATATTCTTTTTGTTACTCGTTAGAAAAGGGGGTGCGATAGTGTTGTTTTGGGTTAGGGGAATTTTGGCATCCATTGTGAATGCTATAAGGAGTGGTCAGTCCATGACTGGGGGGTGATGGCAGTGATGGTGGTATTACAATTGTGATCTGCAACCCAGTCAAGTGTTCTGCCTTTCTCATGAGTTGGTAGGGTCACTTTTTGTGTGAAGCCAAGTTCAGTGAAGACATTAGCTATAGATGCTGCGTGTTTGTCTTTGGGTCATTAAGTCCCAGTTTTAGATCCCAAAATAGGAGTACCTGTGAGGTTATTTTTTTTAAATTGTCTGAGAGGATAGTATAATAGGTGGTTAGTGAGGGTTTGGGCATTTGAAATGGGTAGTTTAGCCGTGAGGGATTCGCAGGATTTGACATCCAGGGGGGCAACTAGTCTCATTGCTAGACTGGATTTGGCTATTATAGCTATGCCTCCTCCATGGGTTTCAGTTCTATCTTCTCCTAGAATAATGTAGTTGTCTTGCACTGCAAGCATAGGTCTGCTGCGGGGTGTAGCCATGATTCAGTAATGGCAAGGAAGTCATAGTTTCCTGCCTGAATAAAGTCAGCTACCTCTGTGGCATGGGCTACTAAGGACCTAGAGTTTATTAGGGCCCCTTTAAGGTTGGGATCATGAGTACCTGCCAATGGGCTAGGAGAGGCATTCATGTTGATTTTGTCTGTTAGGGATGGGTAGTGGGGTTTGTTCTGTTTGAGCTTTCTGTGGTTAGGTTTGTCATTCTCGGATGTGGTACCTAGTTTAGAATGATTCAAGTTTGTGGGTGAGATGATTTGTTTGTTATGGAGGTGTTTACTTTTTTGGGTGGTGACAGTTGTTAAATTGGCAGGTGGTTCGAATAATGTTGTCAGTCACGAAGGGAGTCTGGTGTTTTTATGCAGAAAATCTCAAGGTATATTGGTTCTGGGTGGACTCTGAGCGTGACCAAAGATAGATGAGAGTATGCTAAGATTGTTTAGTTCCAGAGGGTAACCTACACTGCCTAGTGTGGTTACCATGGTGTTGGTTACCGTATCGTTTGGAGTACTGGAGGAGTTGGTTGAATCTAGAACTAAGGTCAGTATGGTCCAGAAAAAGGTTGACAGATATGCAGTGGCATACATAGGGTACTTAAGTTGGTTGGGGTGGGTGATAGTCTGGTTTAGCTATGTACTGCTGCAGACAAAGGAGGCATGGGCTGGTTCCACTCATGGCAGTTAGCTATGTACTGCTGCAGACAAAGGAGGCATGGGCTGGTTCCACTCATGGCAGTTAGCTATGTACTGCTGCAGACAAAGGAGGCATGGACTGGCTCCACTCGTGGCAGTTAGCTATGTACTGCTGCAGGAACAGGAGGCATGGGCTGGGTCCACTTGTGGCAGTTAGCTATGTACTGCTGCAGGCAAAGGAGGCACTGGCTGGCTCCACTCGTGGCAGTTAGCTATGTACTGCTGCAGGCAAAGGCATGGGCTGGCGGTACGTTAAGATGGATAGGCCCAGTTACAAGCAGTATAGCTGAGATAGCGTTAGTAGAGGTATTCTCACTGTGTATTACCCCCCTCTTCCCCTAACTCTTCCGACCTTCTCTTGCAATACGAAGTGCCAACAGGCCTCCAAAATGGGAGCAGTCGCTCTGTACCAGACCCACTTATGATACGAGCTTTGAAATGTGCAACACTGAGTACACGCAGAATACTGAGTAAGACTGAATGCATGCGCCACAAGATTGCATTACATCTATCGATACATACATGTCCCCGTATAAGCATGTGTTTATCTTTAGAGGTGTGCATGTGTATAAAGGAGAGGCAGAGGGAGCAGCCCTGAAGTTATGTCAGTGCTGACGTTCTTTTAAAAAGGGCATTTTGGGAGGGAAATACCCTTGGATGTCCATAGACGAAACTGCGTCATATTTTCAAATATGTATTCCGCCCACCCTGCATTTTTTTTAGAAGAGTTTCATAAAGTGGCATCTGGTGTGAGGCAACGTTTTAAGGGGGTTACAAAATCTCACATGACCTTTAAACTCCAATAGAGCTTTTCCTCTCTCAAACTGCCGTACACTTTTACACTAAACTATAATTAGCAGTGAATGTCTTGTTCATACTGGAAGCTTCGCTTGGTTTGGTCACCATTTGGCCACCTGCTGTATTGGAATGTTGGGCGGGAGGTCTACAGCTGATCATGCAGTGTTAGAGGGCTTACATTTTGGTGATAATGTCTGTGGCAGTGAGCTTTGTAGACTAGTAATGATGCACCAACCCAAATCAGCAGTCCCCAGCAGTGTGAGGGCATTTAATCGTGGCGGGGGAGCTTCCACGAGCTGGTCCCACCCCCTGTCACTGGCATTATCGCTATTACCCCCCACACCTGGCCAGAATGTGTAGCATACTTTTTGATAAACCCATTTACGCTCTTAGGGAAAACACCTTCAACAAAAAAGAAATAAAAAATGGCTGCCGTGGAAAAGTGAATTTCATTAAATATATGCCCCCATTCTATTTGAATAGAAGGCGAAGGCACATCCTGGGCGGGGCCGGGCGGGATGGGCGGAGCAGCTCAGGGCCGGGGTAGCTGAAGACAGGTGTATACTGCAGGATTTCAGGAATGAGGCAGGTAGGGAGAAGAGGTAAACAGTAGGAGCAAGCGGTACTGTTAAGTGACCTCAATTCAGCACTCCAACTAAGTCAATGCCGAGTCTGGGATGCCCAAGGGAAGCCCTTAATTATATATTTTTATGACAAGTTCATAGATCTGGATGATAAACCCTTGTATAATGCCCCTCTCTTTGAATCCCCCTGACCTCACTGAGCCAAGAAGTAGGTTTGTTTTGCAAATTAAAAGATTTATTTTAAAAATTAAACAATGGCCCTCATTACAACCCAGGCGGTAAGTGTTTAACGGCGCCGTAAAGAGCGTCGGCGCCGTTAAACACTTACCGCCTGATTACAAGGTCCCTTAGCGGGATGGTGACTTTAACGCCTGCTTTTTGCAGGCGTTAAAAACCAACCCGCTAAGGGACCTTGGCGATAATTACGGCAACCGTAATTTACGGTGCCGTAATTATCGCCTTCCCCATTCCCATTATGCCCTATGGGGCAAAAATGGAAATGGGGAAGGGGCCATTGGTGAATGGGGAATTACCGCCCCACTCACCTTGTAATGGGGCGGTAATTCCGCCATCCACCATGGTGGAATCGTAACCTTAGAGGCATGGACCATGGTGCTAATAGCACCATGGTCCACACCAAGGTTGTAATGAGGGCCAATATATATATATATCACACTTTTATAAATACATTAATATTTGATAGCACACTTATGAATATGACAGTGATCAACAATGGATAATATTACACTAGCACACTTTTTTAATTACTTAGGAGTTGGTATAGAGAGGATAAAATAGCTGAGAATGCTTTTATGGTTTCAAGGAAATGCAATGATGGAAAAGAATGCAGCACAGAAATAAACTGAGATGGTTTCCACAAGAGATAATATGATCACTTTTTCTTTTGACAATTCACTCCCCCCTATGCAATATAAGGAGATGGAAGGAGAGCACAGGAATACAATCGAATGCAATACCAATTCAGTTGCCCCCTAGCAAGCTTAGAGCAACCGCTATGCTTTTAAAACATGCAGAAATACTTTTAATGTGATTCACAATGAAGTGAAAATATGCTAAAAATGATGTTAATTCCCTTTAGGAGATTCAGGATAGGTGACAGCTACTTTGAATTAGTCCAGGTCAACACTAGCAATGATTCAGGAGGGATTATCAGGTTGAAAACGAACTTCAGCAATGCAAGCAAGAGACAGCTATTTTTTTTAACGTGTGGTGAGATTGAGCTCATTTTCAATTCGCAGGACTTTTTACGAGTGCGGTTTAGGGCTTGTTGGAAAGCTTAGATTCTTAGCTTTAAGATGACAGTTAAATCTAGTTCCTAGCACGTATGGTTCAAAAGATGCGGACGATTTTGTGAGGGTAGATTTCAGAAATTAAATAATGATTCAGAATGGCAATTGACACTTTGACAGGTTTGAAATCACAGAATGCACATAGAATTTCAATGCAGTTCTAAATTGGTAGAAATGGTTTGAATTAGATTATTTTAAACTAAGAGATTGGTTTTGCACAGCTCTGGCTGGATACTCACTCCTAATTCTGGAAGGAATGGGCCTCGTCACAGATCTGCTCAACAGGTTTAGCTGCGGTTCTCTCTGCTCTGCTGGTCTGGATCTCTGGTTCTGCCAAAAGTTCTGGCCCTGCACAGCGGTCTGGTCTGGTCTCTGGTTTTGGCAAAAGTTCTTGGCACTGCACAGCGGTCTGGTCTCTGGTTTTGGCAAAAGTTCTTGGCACAGGGTTCTAGCCCGAATCACACAGCTCGCCCGGCTGTTGAATGGTTGCAAAAGATTTTGAGGCCTGCTGAAAAGGATTCAGCTTGTGGATTGGCCTCTCTGCTTCAAGTTCTGGAGTCTGAATTCTAAGTTCTGTGGTCCTTCTGGATATTGTCTGGTCCGGCGAAGTGCTTCGCAAGAAAGTGGAAAGTGAGTGTCCGTCCTGGGTTTCAGTGCGTCTTTTTATGTCTTTTGAAAGTGGGTGGGAAGGCTGACTTTCTATGCCCAACCCTCTGAGGATCCTGATAGGCTATAGGATTCTCTGTCGCCTGACTGGGGAACTGAATTGTGAGTCATCCGGCATCCTTTTTATGGCACACAGAAAGAACACTCCCCTTGTCACTTTGCACACAAATCTATTTTTGACTTAAATTCCTATTTATCTATGTACAATTTTTCTAATATTATATGTCCAGTTAACATATTTTCGGCAGCGCCAAACTATCCGATCCCTGTCTTTGTAAGATGTTGTGTTCACTTCTGACAGAATTCTGCCCTTTTCATCCAGAACACAACCTCTAAACTTTTCCAAAATGTACACAAATGTGCGGAAGGAATATGGGCAACAGATGATGAAGTGTCAGATTTTTAACATACATACATTTGGAGTGATACCCTATTTTCCTCTACTACCCCCCAGAATATACCACAGAGTCCTAACACCTCTTAAAATGTGCACAGAAATATCACATGAATCATGATATTATTGATATAATTTTGACAATTATGTACTATGAATTATCCATCTTTCTAAAATTATGCTCTGGCCGAGAGGGGTGTGGTTTCCCAAAGCACATGGGGGAATTTCTGGTTTGTCCACTTCCTCCAAGCTCAGCTGGCTCACAGAGGCAGTGCCCCTCCCATTTCCTTCCAAGAGGAAGCCATTTACAACCCCCTGATTTAGAAATTGCTTAGAGCAAAGGGAAGTTCATTGTTCTGTTTTCCTGCAGTCCCAGGCACCCCTCCCCTGATTCAATCAGAGAGGTGTGATCTCCTTTTGGTGGGGCAGCAGAAGGGAGGCCAGGCCTGTGAATGCAGTTGCTGGCCAAGTTTTAACTCCTTTTGGAGGTAGTTGCCGGGCAGAATTCAGTCCCTTTAAGCCAGGCTTCAGCCAAAGGTCACTTTTGTTCCCATTTTTCTTCATTCAAATCAAACTTACAATTTTGACACATGCAGCTAGAATGCTGATTCTAAGTTCAAAACCTATGACATTTAAACAGTTACAACCTATGTGACACTCAAAAGTAGGTCACTCATTTATTTTAAACATTTCGATTTTAGTGGCTTTAATCCAAGCTGCTGACATCCACAGCTCAGCCAGTTTTGTTATGAACATTATTTTAGGCTCTTCATCTTTCCAGATTTGGTATGCACACAAGACTTCAATCTACCAGACATCTGCTGGTGTTCAGTAAGATTTTTGAATATCTTGCAATGTTTGAAATAGGCATTTTGAGCTTGCATTCAGAGAACCAAAGGTGATTGCAAAGCGCTTTTTGAGCTAACAGGCACTGCTGTTTTTCCTTTGGCACCACGTTTCACTCATGGCGCTTCTGGCCCATCACGCTCGCACTGGTGGGTGGCGGGTCAGACGACCATTTTGGTGTGTGCAAAAACTGCGCGGTTTTCCTGGATTCCGGCGCAAATGTGGGCTTTTCCGCCATCTTGGATTTTCTAAGCCCACAGCACCAAATGTTGCAGCATAATAACTTGAACGTGGGTCGATACACTTGACAGTGCCCCAACAGGAAGGTTAGAACATTGTCTATGAAATGGAAGCTGGATGCTATTGGCAGGTAGAAGCCTGCTGGCCCAGCATTCCGGGATATAGGGCCTCATTACACGGACGGCGGAAACCATGGCGCTATTAGCGCCATGGTTCCTGCCGGTATTTTACCGAGTCCGCCTTGGTCAATGGGGGAATTACCGCCCCATTCCAAGGTTGGCGGGCGGTAATTCACCATTCACCAAAGCCCTTCCCCATTCCCATTTGAGCCCCCGTAGGGCTCAATGGGAATGAGGAAGGAGCAAATAACGGTACCGCTATTAGCAGCACCGTTATTTGCCCTGAAGTCTCTCAGCGGGTCCCTTCCTTTACGTGTGGTCTGGCCACACGTTAAGGACGGGACCCGCTGAGGGACCTCGTAGTATGGCGCTAAGGGATTACCGGTGCCCTTTCCGGTGCCGGTAATCCCTTAGCGCCATCCGTGTAATGAGGCCCATAGTCTGTCCTACCCTTTGGTAGCTACAATGTTTGCACAGAGAAACTGTGAAAACATCCCATTTCTGCACAGATAACAATGTTTATGATCAGTTGCACACCTGCCTACTTATTGAGGAAATCAAGAATATTTTCTATGCTTTTTGCTACATAATACGAAATATGAATCGATAGGAGTCAGGTTCCAGCATTCAATAAGCACGTTTCTGTTTGGAATACACAAACATATTGTTCATGCCACATTAAAGGAAACTAAACACTGTGCTATGAGAAGGAAATGCTGCGTTCCTGTGACTTACAAATCCATTTTTACCAAATTGCGTAATTCATATTTGTATCTCTTGTTAGGATATTTCTATTGCACATTGTGCCCCTGAATTAGGGTTTTCAACCATGTTAAAAAGATTGTATCCTGTGCAATATGGTGCAATAATGGCACATAGGGCTCTGTTGATATGTAGAAAGCACTTGATCCTTTGACCTCATGGTTTTTGTTGTCACCAGAACCTCCAGATGTCAATAGTAGGCCAAAACACACGACAAGCTCGTTTGTACCCTCCATACATGTGCAATGCAAAGTGCATGCATGCATATAAACATAAACTCAACAGATACAACATGTGCGGGCATGTAGATTATGAAATGAGTGTGAGTAGATGAGCTCAAAAAGGGTTGGACAGCCAACAACAAAACAGAGATTGCACTCACCGAGCCACCCAGATCCTGAATTGGGAATGCACATGTCAGTTTCCGCACTAGGTAACACGAATCCAACCACAAACACCTCCACTCCATCAGCCATTAGTGCCATCCCAAGGACGAAGAAGAGGGACCACTGAAAGCGGCCATGCCCACACTCTTGAATGATGAGCTCAAACTGCTGAGCCAGCTCTTCTTCGTCGGCTTTCCTCTCGGTTTCCAGTATACTGCGGTCCTTGTACTCGTCAGGGAGGGGCTGCCCTAAGGCGACCAGGCCATCCTTAGCGTGGCCATGATTTGGGATCCCTTGATATTCCCCTTCATAAATCTCATCGTCTTCATCATGCCCTTCTGTGGCCTCGCTAGAACCCTCATCATCGTTGGCTTCCCCGTTATATCCTCCTCCTCGGACATAATAATCAGTATCGTCCTCGTCCTGAAACTGGGCGTATGATCGCTGTGTGTAGCTATCCTGAGCTTGATCGATCACTTTATTGGCCTTTTTGGCTGTTTGCTTTTTTACCTCCTTGGCAATATCTTTCGCCCCCTTCACCAATGAAGTCCTGTCTCTATAATCTTCCATCTTGTCTAAATGGATGGTTGACGGTCTAATATAGATGCTGCGTTCCCTGGTTATGGGTTATATTTCCTGAAGATAACGCTGGAAGAATATTGCAGTCAGCTTGAACTCGGAAGGGAACCTGCGAATGACAACAAAAAATACATATTTATTCGACCATGGAGCACCTAATTCTATGTATTACATTCTTAAACGAGTTAACACATCTCCCAATGTTTTATGTATTTCAACATCGTCCTCCTCCTCAATCAACTCCTATGTAGAGATTCTGCTGATCAGACACCAGAATTCTTAACAATATAGTTAGAGATGGAGCAGTTCAGAACTGTGGGATTTACTCTTTTTTTCTAGAGGTGACAAGATGGTCGCATCACAACATGCACGGATAGGGGCTATCTCAGACAACAATTTAAGCAGAGGCGGGTGGAGGTGGTATCCTCCTTTTGCCACCCCCACTGCCTGATTATAAGGTGGGGCATGGGGAGCAATCCCAAACAGTATCTACGCATGCCACATCTAGAGTTTAATGATGATCTAACGGTACAAGTGGATAGTGATAGCGTTCATGTCGTCCGCATCAACGCAGGATTGGTGTTATTCCCCCGCAACTAGATAAAACGGATGATAGCTGGGGCTCACAGAGAGGCTCATGAAGAGGGTACCTGACCCTTCTGGCCCAGCTTTGAGGTGGCAGCGAAGAATCATGAGCCTCCAATGGGGGCCCATTGGCCTGTCGTGTTGTGCACAGAATTTCCCAGAAGAAGATCTTAGTGTTTCGACCAGGCCGATAGCCCACATCTGAGCTGCTTTTGCCAGGTCAATATCTTAATGAGGCCCATGAAGCAGACACACATAAACATTTTTTATACAAAACAAATGAAACGGTACGCACGATGCTCCTTATTTAAATTGCATAGCACATCGGAATTTGTATGTTCTCTGTTCATAATGTTATTCTTTCAAGCTTATTATGACTAAATCTGGAATCAGCCACTGAGCTCTTTGGTGCCATTTGCTTAACAAACCATTGATTTCGCTTGAAATAGAATTTGGATGGGCTGGTAATTCTTGATCATCCTGCAGGTATTGTTACAACACACGGCATCAATGAGCCTGTGAAGGAGACTTATGAGAGAGAAGACAACTGCTCCATAATAGCTTGACTTCCTTCCATAAAACTAGACAACTACAAAACACCTCAGCCCTTAGTAAACCATGAGCCTTAATGGAGACAGTCGCGATAAACCTTAAAATAAAAAAGAAAATGATCCTAGCACATTCATGAGAGCATGCTATGTATGTTATGTTGTTATATATGATATCCTGTAATGAAAACATGGAGGGGTTGGACCCAATAATTGCGACTGTGAGTAGCGGCCCAGTCTTAATGAGAACAATGAGAGTGCTGCGGAGCAGACAAGGGTCTCATGAGGAGAGGGCACAGGACAGAGAAACCTGGAAGGGGCGTGTAGCTTTTAGAGAATGGGGTGCCCCCCATTTATAGAGCTTACTGTCTCAGTGTAGCGGGATACTCCATGCTTCAAGGATCCATATAAAATAATGCTGACCCAGAGTGAGTGAATGATAACAGTTATTATGTAGCGCTAGCTCACCCCAGGGTATCAAAGTTCTGTAATAACAGTTGATATCATTACCGACCGCATGATACTCAATTTATCGACCTCGGAAGGGTGAATGGATGAGTCGGCCCCACCGGGATTCGCACCTACAGGCTACACAGAGACATTACTAGGGGGGCTGAAGGGGCTGTAGCCTGTGTCTTTTGGTTGTAGCCTCAGAGAGAACCTCATTGGCTACCACCAAAAGGCTACCTAGACCTGAATCCTGACATTATCGTAGCCCCGGATCTTTTCCAGAGCTAGCAACACCGCTGACATGCACAGATGTCAGAAACGAGCGCTCAGCTGGCTGTGCTATCTGACCGGCTCAATGAGTGAAACCTGCACGTGACTCATCTCCTCAAACTGGAGCCATTGGTTCTGGTGGTGAAATGCCTGGGTATGGCACCAGGGAGCAAGCTCACTGAAAACATGCAAGTCAGTGAGGTTGGTCAGAAAAAGTGGTTGTAGACATTTCTTTTGAAGTTACCTGTTAGCGGTGTATCCAGAACTCCACACCTGTAACTCAGATTAGACAGGTTCCCTAAAATCATCAATCTGACCGATTGCTAGTCATGTCACACGTCTCATTTCCAGGTGTGTGGTGAGACGTGGATGGCTTTCCCAACATTTATACCTCTGACCCCAAATCTTCCCCATCCAGAAGACCCGGTCCAATAATTACAAACGTGTGATTGTGTGGTTAAAGTCTGTGCCGTGCAGCACCGTTCTAGAAACGCACATGCTCATTCCATGCGTGTTAGGCCTGAAAGTGCCAGCCAACACGTCCGCATTTAAAATGTGTGCACACGTGGGTGGCACTTTTTGCTGTTTGCCTGGCATCGGCATCATATTGATATTACAGAAGGGGCCACTTGCCCCTCTTCATATTACCACATGTGCAACGCCTTTTGAGGAAATGCCTACATTTGAATGTGCGCCCACAATTGCATGGGTGCGAATCCCAGGGGAATTACGGTATCCCTCTTGATTGTGGGCGTGCGTCACATCAGCCAAGTATATAAATGGAATATTAACACTAAACACGTGCCTCCTTGAATGTGCCACTCATTATGAACCATCCCCATGCCACCCTTTGCCATGGATCAATAACAAAAAAAATCAAGAGGAGAAATCCTCAAGCAATTAGACAATCTTTGGACATATTTATTTTGATCTGAAAGACAGTTTTTAAAGTTTACATAGCTTTCGCTAAGCACGAAAGTACTACGGACAAAATTCATACAAAAAACAGGGAGGCACAACTATGCACAATCCTCAAAGGTGTGGAGGAATAGCTCCCTGGTACATAGCACAGGGGAGTACAAATGTTAAGTGGGAGGTAGCTCGAGTGAGTGCTGCCCGAGGCTGCTATTCAGTCCGGGTGTGTTAAACAAACGGTGTACACAACACTATATAGAAACATACAACAAGGTTTTTTTTTAAACAGTTGTGTCACAGGTCATTTGATGGAATTTTGCCCGTGGTACTTTCGTGCTTAGCGAAAGCTATGTAAACTTTAAAAACTGTCTTTGAGATGAAAATAAATATGTCCAAAGATTGTCTAATTGCTTGAGGATTTCTCCTCCTGATTTTTTTGTTATTGACATATGTACCCTCCTGGGCATATCAGGACTCCGCCAGGCGCCCTTTGCCATGGGGCAGGGAATATCCCACGGCCCCTTGCATAGTCAGCTCAGATGCAGCACCCTGTCCAGTGCACCTCCAGCCACAAGGTCAGTGTTTGCATCATCCACAGACTGACAGAGCAGTGGATGCCCACACCACATGTGCACCGCGCTTTGCCAGTGCACAATCCGAAACTACTTTGTTTTTTAAGGTCAAGTACTAGATGATCCTGGTGTGCACATGGTGCAGCCTGTGTCCATGGCACTGAGCACGAAAATGTTCTTTCCTTAACCAGGTATTAAGGATTTTAAGTCTGTGTAGATAGTAATTACCTTACTAAAGACGCTGGTTCTGTGGCAAAAAATGTCACAAGCTATTTATAGCTTTCAGACTTGTGGGGCTGGCGCGTTGGTAGTTCCGAGAGACGATAAACCACAGCTCCACCCCCAGCTGGGGCGTGAAAGCCATTCGCAACCCTGGATTTACCGGGATGGGGATAATTTTCTTTGTTTTGTTCGTTCGACGGGAGATGAGCGCTGCGCAAGCCCATCTCCCATCTGAGAAAATAAAATGTAGAAAAATGGCCACCACAATTGAAATGGAAAAGGCACAAGGTCCCTTTTTGGATGATGGCGGCCATGGAAAACATGTTCCAAAATGGCCACCGTCATCTGAATAGGGACCTAGTGCCTTTTCTATTTTAATGGCAGTGGCCAGAGGAGCTCCGGTCCCCTGCAGGTAAGTGGGGGGGAAATCAAGTGATTTGGGGGGGAGCTAACAGGGAAAGGCTCCCTGTTGCCTCCCTAAATTAGAGAAAGAAGGAAAGAAAAAGCACCACCCGGGGAAGGGCCTCGGGTGGCTGGAACAACGGGCGGGGATTGTGGATTCTTGCCCACTGTTTCAGCCACCTGATTGTCTAAGCACCCATCTGCGGGTGCGAATTATTCATCCTCCAAAAATAAAAATGATGCCCTGATTTTACCTACAGCTACCTGTGCTGTAAAACTTGCATTGGGTAAATGTTTTAAATTGCCCAATAAAAACTTTACTTGTCAAATTCCGTATGCTGAGAACACTGGGTGTTTTGTGTTGACCATCCCCTGCTCTGGAGAACACAGGCAGAATCCTGGCCATCAGGAGGAAAGTACTCCCTGCCGACCACCTCTGATAGGTTGGCAAGAGCTGGTAAACCTCCTGCATCAGCTTCACTGTCTGTGTTTACCTTCCAGCCTACAGCATTTCCCTTGTGCAATGTTACCCTTGCCACAGCAGAAGGCGGCAGTGCACCAGGCGTGCGTACCACAGTATATACAATACTGATGCCCGTGGGAGTGGGAATAGTCTGCAGAGCCGCATGGTAAGGGGCTACGTACATTTTGCATCAACAGTTGAAGAATGTTCGTTCTTAATAAAGTGAACCCCGGTAGTCCGATGGCTTCTGTTGGGAGAAGCCCTTTCCTAAGCAATCAGGTTCACTTCGACCTTGTCCGCCAAAGTACCCATTCATTAAACCACTATTGGGGGCCATGTAGTGCCCCAACAGACTGCATCTGTGACGTTCGGACGCATGGCCGAGGTCTGCTGAAATATTGGCGACCCAATAAGCCTGCAGGCACCGCCCGCCACCGTGGTTATTGCAAGCATGGCTGATACAGCAGGAACACCCCAAAGCAAACCCCGAGGCCTCATGGGTAGCGCTCTCCAGCCTGCGTTACCTCATGCATGTGGTCATGAAGGGCAGCATAGAGAACACATACAACACTTCTTTAAAAACATAATTAAAAGGTACACATAGATATATAATACCTTTTCAAAACGTCTTATGACGTAATAATGCACTACACACCTATTTACACAGTACTTATTAACAGTATATCAGTATAAGAGAATTTATTTGAAAGACAGCTTTTGGCCAGAAGGGCTCTCCTTTCGTTATTCATTGTCACTAAGAGATATCCCAAAGCAGTCTCCTGAAATCATAATACCCAACGGAAATCCACCAAAGGAGCTGCTCCAAGTCCACCCCTGTCCGTCTCAGTTGGCGGCGGTTCTATTTGAGAAATTGACTATTTTCGTAAATGTCTAAAAAATGTGAAACACATTTGTTTTTTTTAAAAATAAATATTGCGGTTAATGCTTAACGGGGTTCCACCCTTCTTCCCCATTGCCCCTACCAATTCCCACCTCCTTTTCCTTTCCCTCCCACACCTTTTTACACCATTCTTCTCACTTTTCCCCACCTTTCCGTTCTATGCCAACTAGATACATATGGTTGGTTGGACAATTCATTAGCATGAGCTTGAAAAATGAGGGTTCCCCTTTTTTCGCACATGCATGACTGCAAACCTTTCCAGCTGCCTCTCATATTAGCAACGGCGCGTGAGGCATCCCTTGCCGAACATGATCTTACACCAGCCCGCCCTGAGGATGGGAGCTAGCCACACTGGGATTCGTCACAGAACCAATCAGGCCTGTTGAATTGCGAATAAAGGCTGAGAGGACACAATTTGAGTTTGAATTGATACAGGTGCGCGCCATCAGTACACCACCGCCATCTGTGATCTTCTAACGCATAGCTTTGCGGTCCTGCAACCGTTCTAACGTTCTCATTGAAAGCCCCGATCTACTGGCGCAGGTGCGGGTCCATGCACCAATTGCAGGTAGTGATAAGGAACTCCTGGAAGGGGCATAGGGAGTTTTTTTGCCACAGGAGAAGTTATTTTAACAGATTTTGCCCCAAATTATATGTGGGGGTGGGTTTAGGCTAATGTTTATGTTTATGTTTATGTTTATTGAATTTATATAGCGCTTTCAGCCAAAGCGCTTTAAAATATATAACAACAGGTACAAAGTGAGAGAAGCATATTTACAAACATGAACAGGTCATTGGAACAATAAGTAGAACTATTTACAAGGGGTGGGGAGGGGGATAGGGTAGAGGAGGGGGTAGGTGAAGGGAGTTTCGGTGTAGGATTTGAGGTAGGGGAGGGTAAGGGAAGGGGGAGTGATCTGGTGTCCTCATTGCCTTTAAGTAGTATTTGTTACTAATTTAAGGTCAGAGTGGAAGGAGAGAGGATGGGGAAAGAAGGGGGGCAAGGGTAGGAGAGGAAGGGTAGGGAAGGGAAATCGGGGGGAGGAAGTGTAGAAGATGAGCTTTCAGGGAGTGGCAGAAGGATGAGTAGGTAGGGGTGGAGCGGATGGAGAGCGGGAGGGAGTTCCAGTGTAGGGGGGCCAAGAGTTGGAAGGAGCGGAAGCGTAGACGGTTAAGTAGGCAACAGAGGATCTCCCCTCGCATATAATTGCAGCAAAATATGCCAGTTAAAAAAAGAAATTTGATTAAATGTTTTCGAGCAGATAATAATAATAATAATAATAATAATAATAATAATAATAATAATGTATTTCTTACATAGCGCTACACACCCATAGGTCTCAGAGCGCTCAAATAACAAAAGACATTATTATCCCACAGAGTGGTACTCATTTTATCGACCCCGGAAGGATGGAAGGCTGAATTGACCCTGCCGGGATTCAGACCTGCAAGAGCAGGCTGCACACAGATATCAAGGGCGAGCGCTTAGCTCGCTGTGCTATCTAACCGGCTAGAACCCCATAGATCACATAGAACCCCCTGGAACGCCATGTAGGATGCGCATCCACATCTGCCCATATGTTTTTGGGTGCTTTAATTTTCAGGCAAAACCCTGCTTAAGACAGAACCTCCAAAAATGGTGTTGCAGTCTCCGTATTGCTACAAATGTTTGCCTCAATGACAAGGCACTGTGACAAATGCTGTCTGCAGGCACTGGTTTTTCCGATGACAGCATCACCAATGATCCACGATCCAATTACTACACTTTAGGACACGCAGTATATTTTATTTGACCGTAAATTGCAAATGACATTTCCAATTTAGTCCTATTTCCTTTGCAATACTTTTACTGCCAATAAACAAGCAACCTGTGGAATGCGCTCTTTTCAAAGAACGCTAACGACGCTAAACATAAAGACGACCGGCGCCCTGGCCTGTCTTTCTGAGAAGATAAAGAGTCCAGTGAGTGACTCAGAAACCAACCTATCACACCCTGCATATGCGGTGGTGGCTTTAAGAAACAGGGCACTGTACCACCAATCTGAGGAGTAAGGACCGGCCTGTGCCCTTCTGAGGGCATTGAGGCTTATTGAAGTGCATTACACAACTTCTTGTTGAAATATGGTACCATCTATTCTGCCCCTTGCATATGCGTGTGTGTGCATTTGGTTATGCTCCCTATTGTTTAAGGAAATACTTTTGTATTTTTTGCTCAAATAATGCAAAATAGGATATGTGATGTCATCAGTGTTGTCAAGTCAAGTCATTGTGATGTCATTTTCTATGTCCTGGGTGTTATAGTCTGTGCAATGCATGGCAAGGGCATGAGTTACGCTTGTGTAGCTTACAATAACTGGTGATTTTCTTTGGTCTTTAGAATTTGCGCTGCAAGTATACCGCCCTGTTTTTTCACTGAATATCATTGTTTTTTATTAGGCAACTTACCACCACATCACTTTCGCAACCTCTGCTCATTCACAATATTTTCAATGTGCATTATGCATCTGGCAATCTTACTCTCCCCCTTATAGTATGAATTCCATCTGCAAACATGTGTGCACTTTCGTGGCCATCCATCAGGACAGGTGACACCAACAGTACCCAAATAGAAAGGGCATTACAGTATTGCTTATTTTATATACAGAATTATGTTTCACTACAAATTACACATTTTGTAAAGGTGTGCCCAAGTACACACAATTAGTTAGAATAATACTCAATGATGGAGGACTCAGGTGGACGTCAAAACTCAGATTTATTCAAACAATGAATCCTAGCTGGGACAACATACAAGCATCTTGTTCTTGTAGCTCTCAACATTTCCAACGATTGCAAGTGAATTTTGTAGCAAAACTATGTCAGCGTTGACGTCACATTACACTATCAGTCTACAAAACCTACAGGGAAGTTGGGTTGGTTAATGGCTCAAACTACTTATAGGATATTTAGGGGTTAGTTACTTATTTTGGTCTATACCTATCTGATAGCTTCGCCTGGACCCATCCCATTATTAATACTATTTCTAATACATCATTTCAGAGACAGCTAATTGGTTGGCATTATCCATCATACTGTGGCAAGGGGAATTGCTATTGGTTGGGGCATCTAGCTTATCAACCTTGGACACTTTGACAAGATGTCAAGAAATGAGCAAGATCTAAGCGGAGGAAGAGAATCCCGTACTCTGCCATAATCCCAATTAAAGAATATGCCTGGTCACCCTGAGGCCTTTGTTCTTTTCCTTGTGTGCTGTCTGGTGTCTATGTGTGCACTGAGGAAGTTCTGCAGGTTTCTTATCTGGGGTTGGCTCGTAATAAATAGCCAGTGCTTCTTATGTCTGGGTCATGTATTAGGGTACTGTGTTTGAGAATGTATGTCCTTCTATTTATTAAGGCTTTAGTTAATTCCAACGTGCATGCTCTGTTATTTGCGGCCACTTGGGACACCAGTAAGTTACTTTTCTATAAGGTCTTTTGGGTTACTGATCTTGTGCAACTAGATATCAAGGGTTGTTTGTGCTTTTATTAAAATCAATTAACTTGGGAGTCTACTGCTTCCCATCCTGGGAATTGTTATCTTGTGACCGTGATCTACTGTCTGGGCTCTGTACAAGTTTCTAAAATATGTGTTTTGTAATATCAGCATTTTGGGTTCTGGGGCCATGTTAATTCTGAGACCTGCTGTGGCTTCTGTTTTAGGAAAAGTATTGCACTTCTGTCTTCCTGTCTCCGTATTAGCAAAAACAAAGAGGTGATGACCTTTTGTTTGTTTTTCCATATTAGCAACCTATAGCCACGTCTATTCTTTTTGAATGTCTGCGATACGATGGTGTCCTTGTCTGTGTATTCAGCATCTTATCTACCTATAGTCCAACTGCCCTATCGGTGTAGTGAGTCCCTTTCTTGGTACCCAGGAACCTCTGCTCCTTTTACACTGTGTTGCACTATTTATACTGCACACTATTTGTGCATTCTACAGGCTACCTTTAGTTGTTTCTTGTGTCGCACAACCTAACTAATCCTTTATGGCAGATTGCATGTACAGTCGTTCTAGTTAAGGATTTATTTCATAAAGCTCAGTTTAACTCCTATTGTCAACCACCCCTAGGATCATGGGGTGGTAAGGCTGCCTCAGTTTGCAATGTTTCTCTCCCTTGCGGTAATGGAGCGCGGCCAGGGAAGAAGTTAGTAATGACATATTCATCTGCATTATCACATTTGTAAACATAATATTCTATATTTATGTTCTAACTTTAAACATTGAAATCATGTTTTTTTTTCATTAGAAGAGCAGGTTCAAGACTGTAACATCTAGTGAAATAAACTAAGCAATTTTGAAAAAATTAACTTCAAAACCTCACAGGTATGGAAATACAATATTTGTTTACTGCAGGACATTATCTTTATAATATTTCAGTAAGTGGTACCCTCTTTCATCAACCAACACTTATTATCTAGGTCATTTATAATCATGCATGTAAATGTACTAAATATAGAAAGCGTCTTTAAAAACATAGTTACACATAGTTTTCAAATCACTTTTCAAAACATCTCATGACATTATTTGTAATAATGCACTACATATTTATTTACACAATACTTAATGAAACTACATTGCTATAACATAAATTTGTTTTAAAAAACTATAAATTGTAGTATTCAAATATAAGTAATTATATACCTACAAATACATCTTTTTTAAAATTATAATACCAATACCATTTACAAATAAACATACACATAAATATTGAATATGTTATAGATCTGTTATATGACAATATCTAACACCATTTATGACTAATAAATATAACACGTACACTGGAGTGGTTGAACTTGCATTTCCTTAAAGATGACACGACTGAAGAAGTACTAAGTGTAAATGGTAAATAATTAAGTATTTTAGCAAATAAAGAAAACTCATTACATCAATTATGTCAGGAATCCAGAGAAATGAAGTTCAATTGAATAAAATTATGTACAAATATGAACAATTATTTTAAAAGGAAAATTGAATATCACTGTGAAACTTGCACTTGTGAACAATGCCCTCAACAACCCCACCAATCATGCATAGAGGACATTAGTGATCAAATATTTGATGACATTTCTATTGCTCATTCCCCTAACCATGAACTTTGATTACTTTCACAATGTTCTATTTTTGTTGCCCGCTATAGAACCAGCTCACTGTTCGCCGTCCACAAAGCCAAAACCAGGAGTCCCTCCCCGCCCAATTATTGCCAGAGTCTTGAATTACTGAGACAGGGACGTGCTGCTGTGGGCTGTAACAGACAAGGTGGAGCTCCTTTTGGGATCTAATAGAATTCATCTTTATCCGGATTTCTCTATCACAGTGCAACAGGAACGGAAGTCCTTCATGGCACTGAAAAAGACTTTGCGATCTAGGGTCAAGTACGCTATGCTATTTCCTGCTAAACTCAGAGTAGAGCACTCTGAGAACATTTACTTCTTTACAGTTCCTGAAGAGGCGTTGCAATTCCTGGACCAACACTTCCCTGGGTGTACCTGTTTATCCTTCCAGTTTGTTGGTGATTGACTCTACAAGCCGTAGTTAAGACACCAATGCAGGACTCGCTATATGTATTTGGGTACTGAGCTCGCAGTGTTAGTCATCGTTTCCCCCTGTGGAGGTTCTAGCTATATGTTACTGTGCATTTTTTATCTGCTAGATTCTATTCTGCTGTGTTGTGGACTGGGCTGTACGATGCAAACAGTCCCCCTATGCTAAGTTGCAAATGCTTGTTATTTCTGTTGTGGGGTTTTCACTCCTCTGATTGGGAGTGGGTGGAGAAGGCGGGAGGGGGAGGGCTAACGTTAAACGGAAAATGCTAGACATGTGTGATGGGGCTATCGGTGGGTTACCACTCTCTGAAGTATTTTTGACAAGGTGATTCCTACCGGCCCACACTGGGCCCATGACTTACCACCTACAATGGCCAGATGGCAGCTGACACACTGAGGTGCATGAGCTGGAATATTAGAGGCCTAGCTAACTATGCTATGAAGCGGAAGCTGCAACTTTTATGCTGAACAACACAAGGCTCGCATTCTTTTCTTGCAAAAAACACATGCACTAGCAGCAGGCTGCAATAGGTTTACTTAAAAGCTGGGGTACACATCGCTTTTATACACAAAATTCTACCCAAAGCCGCGGTGTCATGATCCTGATTCACAAATCACTACAATATGTACCTTAAGACCACTCAAGTAGACCCCCTCGGGCGTTATCTTCTGACGCATGGCGTGCTCTCTGAACTAGAGGTGGTAATGCTCAACATTTATGGGCCCAATATAGAGGATACTGACTTTTACTCTCCGGTGATAAACTTATTGGCAATGCACCCTCTAGTTCCCATCTCGTGGGGGACTTTAACTCTATTGTTGTCCGAAATCTGGACAGGTCTTGGAATAAGTCCCGACAGCTGACCAGAGCCGCACAGATTATACTTGAAGGACAGATCAGGCTTGAGGCAGAAGATGCCAGGAGACTGTTACACCCACAGTCTTGCGTGTTCTCATTTTATTCAACAGTACACCACTCACACTCTAGAATTGACTGGTGGCTTATGTCTGGGACACTAATAAACTGGAATGTGGAGGCAGACAGACTGCCCAGGACCATTCCCCAATCACTTTGACTCTGGCTTGGGGTAAGCTACAGTCCCCAAGACAACGAGCAGGCTCAAGCCTCAAGCATTATTAGACCCAGTATTCAAAGCCGAGCTGGGAAAATGTGTGGACGACTATTTTAGAATAAGCGCGGGTACGGTGGACTCACAAACTACCCTATGGGATGCCTTCAAGGCCTATATTCATGGCATGGCCCTGGCAAATAATCAGTAATTATTAGGGCGATCCGCCAAAATATCCGGGAAGATGAGGCCCCCCTTAAGCAACTCGAAACACAATATGCAATGGACCCAGCTACCACCACCCTAGGTGAAATTAAAGAGGCATTGGACAGCTTCAGAGGACACAGCGACAGGGAACAGAAGTTCCTTGACAATCCAGGGATTGCAAGGAAATATGGTGAAGGGGAACTCCTGGGTAGACTACTGGCTAGGTTAGTGCGGCAGGAGGAGGTTGAACACCACATTCCACTAATTGAGTACTCTGATGGGGTCCTAGTCCATACTGAATTAGACGTCAACGAGGTGTTCCATTCCTTTTATGCGTCACTCTACGCCAACAATGTTGAGGCACCCGGCGCAGACATAGATACATTCCTAGATGGACTCCCACTTTTGATACTCTCAGATGAGACTAAGGAGCCCCTTGACAGCCCGATTGAGGTTGGGGAGATTATGCGTTCTATCGAGGCTTTGCCCTCCGGTAAGGCCCCAGGCCATATATGGCCTCACCATGGACTTTTATAAGTCCCTCCTTGTGCCCCATTTATCGGCCCTATGGGATGAAGCCTGTGTGAGGAGGGAGCTTCCCCCCACACTCAGCGTGGCAGTGATCACCATGCTCCTTAAACCTGGTAAACCTGCTATGCACTGTGGCTCATATCACCCCCTATCACTTATCAATAGTGATGTTAAAATATTTGCAAAGGCACTTGCCATCCGGCTCGCTCCCTATATGACACATCTCATACACCCTGAGCAGTCTGGATTTGTCCCTTGCTGCTCCACCACCCTCAAGCTGAGGTGCCTATTTAACATCCTATCTCGAGTTGATCCTAAAGTTGGGGCGGTGGCTGCCATATTGGATGTTCAGGAGGCCTTTGACTCGGTATTCTGGCGGTTCATCTGGGCTGTGCTCGAAAATTGCAACTTCGCCCCCCGCTTCATCTCATGGATATGGCTACTTTACACATTGCCTGTTGCCAGGGTCTGCACCAATGGGCAGCTCTCCCCACCATTTGATATCTGCAGAGGGACCAGATAGGGCTGCCCGTTCTCCCCAACTTATTTTCGCAGTAGTCATAGAGCCTGTAGCTGATTTGATGGGTAAAAAGCATGTGCACAGGGGGATACGGCTCTCGAGATCCCCCAAGATCATTTTGCTGTATGCAGATGATGCATTACTCTATGTCAGAGATCCCGAGCGGATGTCCTCCACTTCGGGCTACTATCCGGACTCAGGGTCAATTGTGCCAAGTCAGAACTTTTTCCTTTGACTGACGCCACTGCAGCCCAAGTGACCTCATGGGGTTTGCTTGGTCTCCTACTGAGATCAACTATCTCAAGATTATAATCACGAGACAGTAGGCTTTGCTGTACGATCAAAACTTTGGGTCATACATGCAACAACTCAAGCCGAAGCTGCGCACTTGGGCTAAGCTGCCTTTAATCCTTGCAGGCCGGGTGTTAATACTCAAGATGATAGTACTGCCACAATTACTGTAACGCTTTCTGAATGTCCAAATATGGCTTGGAACTGCACTGTTTGATGAACTGAGGACTGCTATAAACATATCCTTGTGGCATGCTGGTGCAGTGACACTTAAATGGGCCACACTTACGAGACCTTATGGTCAGGGGGGTCTGACGGCCCCAGACTTTGAGAAATACTGGATGGCAGCCCAGGCTCAATATGCAGCGTATTGGTTCACTGAGGGTCCTCCACTCCCATACGTAAAAATCTAGCGACATGCGACTGGACCCCGGGACCTCCGCTCTTTGATACTACCCCCATTGTGGAAACATCCTGGGGCACCCAGTCCAGCGGCCACCACAGCGTTAGCATGGGATAAAATATGGAGGCTAATCATTAACCCTCACCCACTTCAGAGGGACCTACCGCTCTGGAACCTCTACCCGGTGTTCCCTAAAATAAGCAGAACTGCTGCGAATGCTTGGGCAGTCGACGGCTACTCGACTCTGGGCGATATATTTAATATGGGCTCCTTCATCGCATGGCCTGATGTGCCGAAATACCCAGGTGGCCAGGCCTCCCAGTGGCTGCAGTACGCCGGGCTATGCCGCTCAGTCAGGAAGACATGGAGGGAGTTCCTTTCGTTGCCCCCGGCTGAACCACTTTTGGCACTGATTGCGGGAAGTGTTATATCGACTGGGCTAGTATCTAGACTGTACAGGCTGCTACAAGACTGGATTAACAAACTGCTTTCTAAGCTACGTGAGACCTGGGGTGGGGACTTGGGTACTAACATCACTGACGAATGCTGGGAGACTATGTGCATGCGGAAACAGGAGGTTTACCTTAATGCCAGGTTCCACCTGATCCAATTTAAGGTACTGCACAGATTTCGCTACACCCCTGCTAGACTTCACATTATGTCCCACCACCACTCTCCCCACTGCCCTAGATGCCACATAGACAGTGCAGGCTACTTCCACATGGTCTGGGCCTGTCCCAGTATTTCAGGGTATTGGGCCAGGGTCTGTACTGCGATATCTAAGATGCTGGACTGCACTATTGATCCGAATCCCTAAATTGCCTGTTCCATGAGTTCTTGCTGCTTCGTGTAACCTACTGTAAACTTGCTAGTCTCTGTATAATCCTTGCCGTGCCCTGTATATTGTTGCCATGGCTTAGACCTACTAGCCCCACCTTTGAACATTGGCTCTGCAATGTTACTTCGGCATTAGACATTGAGGATCGCTGGATCTCGCTGCAACCGGCCTGCTGCACGCCCCCGGACATCTGGCCCACTTTCCGAGCTTACCTGCAAACAATCACTACCGACGGACTGGGAGGTACAGACCCTCTGCCCCCGATCCGCCTTCAACTCTGAAAGCTGCATGTTTTTTGTATGAATGTTCTACTCCTTGGTATGAGCCACTCTTCGGCAGTAAACTGTAACATAGATGGTATATGTGGTCACTTCCGTCTTATATAACACTGCTTATACGATTGTCCCCTGTTACTATGTCAAGAACTTGGTAAATAAGTTTTTTTTTTTAAGTGAGCCACGGTGGGCAGCATGAGGAGGTGGGGCGATAGGGTGGGGTTTGGTTTTTGTGGATTTTGCTTTTTCTGGGGTGTTACAGTAGTGATTTTAGAGTGAAAGGATTAAGCTTGGTGTTTTTGTGTTGCACACTGAACTGAATCACTTCTAGATGATCTCATTTTAACAAGGAAAATGTGGTCATTTCAGTAAAGGAACTTTCCAAAGGCCACTCACTTTGGCTTAGTGTAGAAGCGGGGGATATAGGCCTGGCGGCCTGGTTCCACAGTCTCCAGTTTACCCAGTAGGTCCCATTCTGGAAACTGCAGTAATAGGGGGGCATTTCTGAAAAGGTAACACCCACACACACTCATAGTATGTAGACTGCCACAGGTTCCTCTGCAGATGTAGTGCCAGGCGCTCTTGGTGAATGTCCCCACTGTATGCAGCTCACTCTCCCTCCCGCATGAGCTGCCAGTCGGGCTTCGAGCTCCCACTGTACACATGTTGAAGAGCACCGCATCACATGCACGATCTCTCTGTACTGCACGGAATAACATAGATTTCACTCCTTCCTGGATTCTCAGCCAGCGCACCCCTCCCCCTCTGCCACCCACACACACAATTACACGGAGCCAGAGCAGTACAGGGCACGCAGGGCAATGTGTAGTTGTAGAACCGGAAGAACTATTGTGATAAGCCTGACCTTTCACATTGTGTCGGCCTTTAAATGCCAGGTAATCTCCAGTTGTGCAGTGGGGAAGCTGTAGGCAGCACACATGGTATGACACCATGTAACCGCTCTTATGTATACACATGTTAGAGAACTTAAATCCCAGCTTCTACAATAAGCCAGAGTGTGTGATCCTTGGAAGTTTCCTTTACTCAAATGAACATGACCTGCTGTAAAAACCAAACGAAACAGCCTGCAATTCTGTCATGCTATCAAGCACATATGCACCTGCGGGGAAGGTGTAGCGCCATTTCCTTGACTCATTCTCTAAAGCACTTTTTTCACCTGCAGATTCACAGTGTGCGTAAAGGCAATTTAACAACATCATATATATCTTCAAAAAAGCAGTGGGAGATGTAAGTAATGGTATCCAGTCATTGCATCGAATACAAAGCATTGGGCCTCATTACACGGATGGCGGTAAGGATTTACCGGTACTGGTAAAATACCGGTACCGGTAAATCCTTACCGCCTTACTAGGAGGTCCCTTTGCGGGTTGGGGGATTTAACGACTGCTTTTTGCAGGCGTTAAAAACCAACCCGCAAAGGGACCCAGGGAGCTAATTACGGTACCACAATTTGCGGTACCGTAATTAGCGCCTTCCCCATTCCCATTAAGCCCTATGGGACAAAAATGGGAATGGGGAAGGGATATGGTGGAAGGGGGAATTACCGCCCCGCCAACCTTGGAATGGGGCGGTAATTCCCCTTTCCGCCAAGGCGGTGCCGGTATTTTACCGCCATCCATGTAATGAGGCCTATTGAATGCCAAAAGCATTTAAAAAAATGCATTGAAAAATAGAATCGAATGCATTTTTTTCAAAGGTAAAGGTTTTATTTTAAGTATAATGGGTTTTAAGGGGTAAGAAAACAGGGTTTGGGGGACCCCCCCCATTAAAAGAAAAGAAAACAAAAATGCATTTGTTGCTTTTTTTTCATTGCTCTTTTTTTAGATGCTTTGGCCTTCGATGCAATCACTATAAACCGAAAGTAATGTGTAGATGAGAGTGGGAGTTTTTATTTTCTTGAAAAATGACACACTGAGGTCAGGGGCCTTCAGACTAAAACCTTACAAAATGTCCACGGCTTAACAACAGACACTTTAAAAATGTTGGGGTGTCTTTTTGAAGCATGAAAACCAGTGATTCAGGGATCAGCCAAATGTAAGGTAACCATGCCAACAGTAAAACCACTAATGGGCACTAAGATCAAAGTGCTCTGGCAACCTTTTTGCACACGAGCGTGGGACTGCCTTGCACAAGGGATGAGAGCTCTTGTGCTCTCTTGTGCCGTTCCAGCACTGCCTCTTTGCCTTGATGGATGTCATAACAGTGCAATGCTGCGGCGCTCCCGGCAAGAGTTAAAGTGGCAGAGTTCACTTCTGGCTGGAGAGCTCGCCGGCTGCAAGGAGACTGTCTGCCTGTGTTCATGTCTGATAGTAGCATTTTCAAAAGGGTGCACCAAATATGTTGTTGGTACCTGACAGGCATGGTGGCAGTGTTACAGGGTAAGCATTGGGTGACTTTCAGTTTAGATCAATGCACACCTCTCTAGATGTATGCAGAAGCGAGTGTCAAGAGGTTCAGGCAAGACACTGCCATTTCAAGCTTCAGGCCCTTCTGCATTCATTGGGACCGCAACCCAAACTGTAAAGAAATGAAATCCTATGCAAATTAGACCATCACCGCTGAATTGGTAATTTCCGAGCAGATGGTGAAAGCATCTTCCAGGGAGGGAAATGATCAGGCTGGTTTTTCAAAAACCATAAACTCAAGTGCCTAAAAATCCACATAACCGGAAGCAATCAAACTTAAATGCGTTAAGTGAGAAGGGCGCCCAGAGTGCACTGAGCTCTTAAGAGCTTTTCTTTTATGTCTATTTTTCGGTAGGATTGTGGGTGTTTCCTTTAAAATGAGCTTTCCTGAGGAGTGAATCAGTTCTGTCTGCTCTGTTTTTCATGGGACAGTACCAGTACGTTTTGTAGGCCTGCCACAGTAATCTAAGCCAAAAGGTGTTGCTCCATTTACCCGGATCAAAGACCCTTTGTCCCAGCGCGTGACTTGCGGTTGATTATTTTTCTCCAATAGCCGAGAAGCTAACAATAGCTCTTCACTCTCTCCAGGCTATGGGGCTAGGCGGGAATAACACTCTCCATGCTGTGCAGAACCCAGGCAGAGGTAGGATGATAGACCGTCTACGCAAGATCCCCAAGGTGCAAAAGAGCAGGTGGATCCAGTTTCCCAGTCCTGGCCTCCCAACTATGGAACACACTCCCACAGGACATAAAATACATCCAAGTATTCGAAAAATTCAGAAGTAGTGTTATCACCTGGATACTCTATAAGAATTAACCCAATCTTCTTTCTCAGTCATGCACCCGGATTGCCCATACACATTCCCATTTCTCTTTCATGGCTGTACTTATGCTCAGACTACTGCATTAATTGAATTTCCTGCCTGTATCATGTGTCGTATGTACCATTCTGTATGATTTCCAACATGTAACCGTCTTCTTATCCACTAGCGCCCAGATACCCCTGGGTCAGGGGCGCTATACAAGTAAAATAAACAAACAAACAAACATTAAATTACTAAACATGCAAAAAATGTAAACTTTAGAAAGGAGATATTTTAATCAAAAAATGTCAATACAAATCAGTCCAAAATACATCCAATTTGGATCTGAAACATTTTACGCACATAACTGGCCCTTAGATGAACATACCAACAGAATATTCATGATTGAATGAGTTCTAAATGCACTTACATCGAACGTTTTCTCAGAACACCACACTGCACTCAATCAGACTAGAGGATAGCACAAGTAGTCCTCAGTTGGCATTCATTCACATTCTGCGGTTGGTACTGTACCCCATACCAACACAGGAGTCGTACTAAAGATGAGACCTCAGGACAACATCACTGCAGTCACAACTCAAAACCACTACATTCCCTTCCACTAGATCACCGAATCACCTTCAAAAGTCTTTGCATTATCCATCAAGCCTACCGGGGCACTGAACCAGTTACCTCCAACAAGCAGTCAGATAGTACAGCACTGTCTCGTGAGACTTCTAAGGTCTGCATGTTTCTGGTCTCCCACACCCGATAGGCCCGGAAAGAAAGAAGCTGGGTGGCTGAAGAATGGACACCGCTGCTGCAAACTTATGAATCAGGCCTGAAGAAATCACCTACGGCTCAGAGAAAGACTCAAGACATTGATTCAGAAAAGCCTTTGAGATAACAGGAGGACATCTGCTAGTCTCTAGCACTACTGCCGCCACTCACCAGGACGCTTCCCAGCACTTATCCTTGTTCAAACCACTGTTCTTTTTCTATTTGTCTCCACTTATCCTTTGCTTACACCTGTACCCTTGTCCCTCTCCCTTTAACCCTTGCACTTACTGGTCCTAATGTTTGTAGGCTGTGCATATCAGTACCCTACGTCCTCCCTTGGTCCTGGGGGTTCGGTCTATGTGAGGTTGTGGGATTTCACTTTCACAGACTTTGTGAAGTGTACTGCAAAGCCTTTCAAACTTCATGAAGTTGTGCATTTTTTCACTGGCACAATAAATGCCCATAACCAGATTGTGTGGCCATATAAGTATGCATATAAGATTATTAGTACCTTTCAACTGGGTAATACGGACATCTATGAGCTATCATTACAGTGCTTAGAAGCTGGAGGAATCGACCATGAAACACTACATAAAACAGTAATATTAAATTCATTATTATTGGATGTAGCATTATAGAAAATTTGCAATTGGAAGTGAACTGGGCGTGAGGGTGTGAAATTGGCATCTAGGAACGAAGTGGCTATCTGGATTGAAGCTATGTATTTTCCTCTTAAACTTGCAGGTCCTTGGCTTTGTATGAGTGAGTGCACTAGATACGCCATGTTAATGAATATTCACTTCTCATCTTACATCCAGGGATGCAATGTCCTTAGATTCCTCTTCTGTCTGGAATGGTTTTGCAAGTCCCCCTGTCCAGGGCTCATTTTCTTAGTAGAGGGAGTTCTTAAAAAAGTGCATATTATTTTAGAGAAGGCCCTTCTCTGGGAATTTGATTAATTACAAGCACTCGTTGATCAGGTGAGTTAAGCGCCAGTGCCTCGTGGTAACGGAAATGCTGTTTTGTCAGCATCTGAGTCCACTGCTGCGTCACCACCACCGTCGATGTGGCGCCTGCACTTTATAAGTTGCTGCAAAATTGATAACACTCGTCGCCATACCACACATTGCTGCCAGGGCCAAGAGGTTGTTAGGTTAGTGTTGCACTCTATAGAAACAAATGTACACAAAATAGAAACCTTTGGCTCTTGCTGAATAAGCCAAGTCATCTCCGTAAATTACACTAGAATGGTGTGAGGCATTCAAGACATTTGCTCATGCAAGCATCCCCTTCAAACTCAGGATCGAACTATTGTCCCAATGACAGCGGGGAAATAACTCCAGCCTTCATACTGTGGTCAGGAATTCCAAGCCTACGTAGGAAGCTTCTCATTTCATGAAACCAAGATTGAATGGGGTACCCGGCTAGACTTCTCATAGTCTGCACTGTTCTTCGGTGTGCACCACAAACCATTTCAGGCCATTCTTCAAAGTCTGTGGACAGTTTGCAGAACCTTGCATTGAGGATTCTTCAAAGGATGTGTCTAGCTCAACATGTGCTTTCAAATAGGGGTGCACCGAAGTTCGGCTTCAAGCAAGTATTCAGCTGAATTCCGGCTGAAAATTAGATATTCGGCTTTGACCAAATACTTAATTATCACTTGAAGCTGAATAGTTTCTACTACAAAATACATGAACTACTGCTTTGACTGGTGCCTGAAACCATTCAGGCATGTCATAGTTATCCTTTAAAAGGATCATTTAACAAATGTTACTGTCACTTTTTTTCAGCAAATGCAGAACAAAGGTGTGAAAGTGCAAACAAAGTCTCAGCCCTTCATGTAGTGGACAGGCAGACATTAATATGGTGGTTTGCTGGGGAAGCAAAACTCACTCTCAATATTTTGATTGTGCAATGACATGTCTCTGGTCTCCCCAGTATTTTGCACTTCAAAACCATCCAGCTGGAACAATAGTTTATAAAGTCACTGTTTTCTTTAGGGGCTTACTGATATGATGATGACCTGTCTGAGGTGAGTAATCTGAAAGTTACAGGTTCTAATCACACCAATTCCCAATCCAGGGAATATAATTAAGTGGATTCATATAACTGCTTGCAGAGATCCCTGGAAATTCCAAACCCTGCTCAGGAGGTAGTGTGTCTGCTGCAAAGAACTTTATTCAGCCTACAGGCCAAAGTTATAAAGAAAAGAAAATGGCCAGTGCGGAGTGTGCCATTGGCAGAGATGTGCTTGTAATATCGAAACACAGATTGCAAATCCTGCTCTGCCACTTGCTCATGATTGCCAAAATTAGTTCATTTGAATTGTGTAAAAGTGACAGATTTTACTAAAGAATGTTGCTATCCAACAGATTGAAATTTTATAAAAACAATATTGAAAACCAAAATGCCCCAGTCTGTGGCAGCAGAAATATTCCTCCCAACATTATAGAGTTACAAAAGAGGGATATTTGTGTCATAAAGATGAGGAGATACAAGTTTACAATTTAGAAATGTGGGACCAAATGGATGTAAAAGTAAAGCAAATAAGTAAAATAAACATGCATATGCCAATTAAAGAGCTGAAAATCCATTCCTTATAAGGTCAGCCGAGAAAAATGGAAGACCCAGCATTCCCAATATATTTTTGTCTGGTGTGTTTTACCATGCCCCCAAACTCCACAAATAGTCCCCAACAGAAAAAGAAAGAAAAATACTACTGATGAGAACAGGTAGAAAGCATAGCTTAAGCGTCACATGGTGTGTAGTCAGTAGCGCTTCAGCAGTTGGCAGGGTGCTAATTGATGTAATCACTTCTTTTGTTTTTCAGTGCCTTGCTGGAGCCAGAAGGGTAAAGATGGGCAGCCCCAAAAGGAACATTTTGAAAGAACGAGTAAACTCATCCCATCTCCCCTCACAGCGATTGCTTACACGCACAGCATACCTTTGGGCTAGTCTTAGTTACTTGGGTTCTGCCCAACAAGCAATCCCTATCAATGCACACAAATGCAAACTGTGCTGTTATTCAACTGTTTATTTTATGATAATGTATTCCTTTCATGGTATGTAGACAACAAATAAAAATGCAATAAACAATGGATGTTTATATTCTAAAGTGTGTTGTTAATTTATAAGTGTTTTGTTGTCTACATAACTTTATTAAAAAGGCAACTATCGGGCTCTGTATTCGGCTACGGACGAATTCTTATCCAACTATTCGGTATTCGGCCAAATACTTAAATCTACTATTCGGTACACCCCTACTTTAAAATGGACGAACAATGAACGATTATGACGTGAATAATTTTAAATGCGAACAACAGTGTCTAATTGTTGGCCAATGTGCAGGACAGAGTAAAGCTCCAATTTTATGCCTACACGTGTGCCCTCTTTCATGTGTCGCTTTGTTTACTTTCCAAGTAGCAGCAAAGATAAGCAATGCAAAGCGAGAGACAATGAGAAGTGGACAGCCAATGAATGCTTGACAATCGGGGTGCCTTCATCTTAGGAGAACTCTGACCCCTCGGTACAACTGATACTCTACACAAGTCTTGCTTCTGCTAAGCTCTAAAGGCCCATCTTTTCAACTCGTGAAAAAACAGAAACCCGTCGTGCAATTTTTTATCGTTTACTTTTTGCGTTAATTTTCCCAAAAATGGCGTGTGCTTGCGGGACATTGACACATGACAAAACCGTTTTTTTTGTTGCCGTTTGGCCACTTAAAAAGAGGCATCCAAATTGAACACATTGAGAGAAGGAAAGGCTGAAAGTCATGGGCAGAAGCACTGTGGGGATGACGTCAAAGGGTGATTTAGAATGTCTGCCTTTACTTCGTTTTTCATCCGCAGCATCAGGCGCTGAAACACAAACGATTTTCTCAAATGCACAGCAAAAGACAGAGCAATAGCTTAATGAGCGCTGCTGTGGCCATTTTTCGGCTCTTTCTTAAATTGAATTTTGCCCAATATATGATTGATGGATGCGCCACGCTCTCGTTGTCTGCCTGCTGGTGCTTGGACGGGAGAAGTGAACGCCAAGCCTTCTCGGGTAATATCCGGTCTGCGCTGAGCGGCGCTGTCTGATGCCTCGGCCGCACTTCAGCACCGCGGACAGCGACCGCGGCCGTGTGAACGGCGACCCCGCATCCCGCTGGCCCGTGTGTCTGATGGCAGAACAGGGGGCGGACGGGCGTTAGGAAATACAGGGAACCGCGGTCCGCATTTCACATGCCGCCACTGATAAGGAAAACAGCACCGATTTGCGCACCATAAAATGTGCGCAAGTAAAAACAATTCAACAGAATCATACTTTCATTTCGTTGGGCATTTCTTTTGTTTAGGCAGATCAGTGAATTAAAAATAGAACCATTAGAAATGTTGAATTGTATACCGATTACTAATGAATGGGCTTCATGTCTGCGAACGACGATGCTATGCAATTAAAATGGGGGTGGGGGGATTGTTTGCTTATGGATGCACTGCCCGTGGAAAAACAAGCTTTCAAGACAATGGGCCTCATTACGACCCTGGCGGATTTTTTCCGCCATCCGCGGACTTTTCCGCCATGGCGTAAAGTCCGTTTACGCCATGGCGGATGGTGGACTTACCGCCCCATTCCGAGGTCGGCGGGGCGGTAAGTCCCCATTGACCCATTTACCCTTCCCCATTCCCATTTCGGCCCCATAGGGTATAATGGGAGTGGGGAAGGAGTTAATTACGCCACCGTAAATTACGGTGGCGTAATTAACACCAAGGTCCCATAGCGCCATGGATTTTTACGCCCGCAAAAAGCGGGCGGAAAAATGACCATGGCGCTCTGGGAACTCGGAATTGGCGGTAAGGGGTCGGCGCAGCTAACGCTAGCGTAAACCCCTTACCGCCAGGGTCGTAATGAGGCCCAATGTTACTAACCTAAAGTGCATACTTAGCACGTGGCACGTGGTTGAGATAATGTGGTATGTTTATTCAGTGTTACTGTGCTTTCTTCACGAGTGGGTGACGTGTGTGTGGCTGTGTTGCATGCATCCCAGCTAGCATGGGTGTTGGCTAACATGAATGGTTGTGCACAGAAAAGTGCCTTATTCTCACTAGTGCATTGATGTATTGTAGGCTGTAATGTAAGTAGATCAGTATAGCATGGCCCGCCGCGTGCACTGTTATCGCTGCTCTGCGGGTGTGGCGGGTGCGTGTTCCTGCCTCCTCCTGAAGTCGCTGCATGGGAATGCATCAACTCGACACGAGGTTTGTGGTGTTGGTTGGCACAGTCTGATGCATTTCAGAGTGCACATTTAGTCGCATGCCAGAATGCATGACTTGGTGCATGTCTGAGTGCACATTGTGCGCATGTCACTGTGTGCAGTGAGTTGTTGGTTATTGTGCATGTTTCGTGCACACACGTCTTGAAAGATTGCGCTGATTATGGGGTTGCAGTCTAGAGCACTGCTTCACGGGTGGAGTTAGGTTACTCCTGGAAGCAGGTTCTAATAAGAGATGTGTTGCTTCTTCTCTTGGCCCACTGTAGCAGGGCTCTATCTGCAAGTATGCACTGTTTGCCCTCCGCGTTCTTTATTGCTGCTATGCAAAGTGAAAGTGGCTTCCCTGCAGGAAAGTGTGTGCTACGAATCAGACGCACCATCCACATATGCTCTCTTGTGGAAAAGGTAATATCAGTGATTATGCAAGAGCTGGCCTGAGGCCCTGTATGTGTCATCCTTCCTCCCATTCATATAGTGGATACATGTATACGTCTCCTCTGCACGCACGCACGCACGCACGCACGCACACACACACACACACCCCCCCCCCACTTCCTTTTAAAAGATCCTTTGTTGAGAAGGGAACATGCTTTATCATATTAAATAGGTATCACGAGGTGAAAGTATGGTATGGATTTACACATTTTTAGCAGCAATGTTTAGCAGATGTTTTGTCAATTTACAAGTGGCATCCCATTGTTTGGCATTCCTGCTAGAATGGAGGACTAAACTAGAGGCTGACTTGAGGTACAGATATGTTCTAGCCTCTCAAAAATGGATACTGTGTACATTGGCATGCTATTGCAAACCTCAAATATTTTGTTCACCTTAAATGTCTTTCTATTCTGTCTGTCCACTCAATGGCTAAGCAGGCTACCCTCAGCCTCTTCTTCCTCCTCGCTCATCCCTGACTGTGTGTCCGCAATTCAGTCCTGGTGTGCTGCTAATGATCTCTGCCTTAATGCCAGTAAGACAGAGATCATCCTCATTGCGACCACTGCTCCCTTTTTCCCACTTTCACTCGGACTGACCTCCCTTGGTCCTGCACCTTCACCATCTACTTAGTGAGGCAGAACATCTGGGGGTCATCTTCAACTCTACTCTCTCCTTCTCTTCTCATATCTCGGACATGTCCAAAAAAGTCCCACCTCCTCCGAGATATTCTAACTTTCTCACCTTCCACCAGAGGCCCACTGTCTCCAGAGCCCTGTTTCTCTCCAGACTGGACTACTGCAACAGTTTGTTTTTCAATCTTCCTACCTCTACTCTTCGACCTCTTTAACTTATCCAGAACAGAACCGCAAAACTTATCCTTGGCCTTAAGCCCAGCGACTGCATCTCTCTGGTGCTTAAATCCCTCTACTGGCTCCCTGTGGCTGCAAGGATCAAGTTCAAGTCCCTCTGCATAGTCCACAAGGCTTTCAGGGGCCCGGGGCCCCTATTATCTACAACACTCTCTTCCTAAATACTCTCCATCCAGAGCCGTCCGCTCAGCCCCTGCCAACTCTCTGTGGGTAATCCGTTTTTCCAAACAGAGATTTGGGGAGAGATCCTTATTCTCTGCAGGTGCCTCCGCCTGGAACAGCCTCCCTGCCTCTCTCCGTCTTGAGCTGGACCTCCTTAAGTTTCGGAAACTCCTTCCTTTTTCTCTCTACCTCTCCCTTGCTAACCTCCTTTCATTTCTCTCCTGCTTCCCTCCTTTGTTCTCATCCCGAACCTGTCTTGATCAGCTGACTGGTCGCGTGGAGCATCCCAAGAGCCTCACAGGTCCCAGGCTCCCTTGCCAGTACTGCACTTGCCTCTGGGCCTCCGCACTATGCTCTGCATTACTGCACTCGTAATGCGTTCCATGAGAGTGGCACCCACTCTGCACTTAACCCTAACCCCTGCTGATCTGGGAGCACTTGGCCCCCTCGTACTTCTATCAGCGCACTTGAACGACCTTGAATGTACTAGGCTTAGTATGTTTGTCTGTCATGTCCTCTTCTCTCGCCCCTCCCTTGCTGCCTGCATTCATAGGTGCATTGATGACCAACCCTTTTTTGTCTTGTATGTTCCTCTCCTTCCCCACCCCTTCATTTCTCCCCCCACTCCTTGTTGCACACTTACACTAGTAGAAATGCACTGGCCTAGTATACTAGTTATTGCTGTTAGTTCATTTAGAATCTTCAAGGCCTAAGAATGATAACGATATACCCTTGTTCCCTTCCCGTCTTGAAGCGCTGTGAAGCACTTCACTTATGTACAAGCGCTTTACAAATAAACAATTACATTTACATAAGAAATGACGCCACTGCTGTGGGCAGTTGCTCCCAGAAAGGGCTTTGAGGTTCTCACCCACATGTAGGAATCTGCCTTCCTGGCAGCGCTGATATGCTGTGCATTTGGAAAACCCATTCTAATAGGGGGGTGGACCGGGCTTAGCAGACACAATAATCAAGGAGACTCTTCGATCTATCGGAAATAGGGGAGGGTAGGACATTTAGCAGATAGGAAGGTGACTCCGATAAGAAGATATCTGCCACCCTGAACAATATTGTGACACCACTTCCTTGTCACATATGTCTTGAAAGATTGTGACGTGTGACCCCCCTCCTCCCTAATTTCCTGCAGAAATCAGAATTTTGGGACTGACAAAGCAAAGGAGAGAACACTCGTTAGAGTGACAGTGGCAGGCTCCGGATAAGAGGATTGTAAACTAACCAATCCCCTGTCAGGATTTTACTATTTAAGGCATAGGTTCCCTGAATGTCTTGAATCATCTTGGAGAAATTGAATAATGCAGTGTGCAATCTTATTAGAGGGATCCATTTCAAATGGCACTTCTAGGGTTGACGATAATCTGGATGGGGCAATGCGGCTGGGGACATATTAAGGAAGAATAGTGGGAGCGGATTCCGAGCTATCACAGGTATTCTTAGAATGGGGACATGTGATGTTGGCATGTGCACTTGAGATGCTGTCTATGTTGCATGTTGATGGTATTTATGGATGTTTTATGTTTGAAGCTGGTGGATGACTTACATGTCCTTTAGATCAGTGTCTGTTCTGGGTTTGTAGCTTAAGTTTTTTTGTAGCCAAAATATAGTTAGGAACTTGAATATAGATGTTGGTTTGCACTTCACTTTTTATTATATATGTTGGTTTATCTTCACCCTTTAGTGGGGACATGTTCTACCTTCATCCTTTAGCTATTTGCAGTTGTTATTGTTTTGTTATGAGAGATGGGTAGTGTTGCCCATTGAAATCATGGATATGCACTATTCCCTATTTGTGTTTTGGGTTATGAGAGCACTGTGAGTTGTTTCGTATGTGCATGTGGGAGGATGAAGCCACTTTAAATGTGTATGTGGGGTATTTGCTGTCATTGTTTGGATCCATGTGGTTTTGTGTTAGCTTTTCCCATGTGTATGAAGGGAGATGGGGTGTCTTGTGGTTTTGTGCTATAGGCTACTGTTTCTGATCTGGGAGACAGGATGTGAGATGATGTGCATGCATTCACGGTGCTGGGTAGTGATAGATTGCTGGGTGTAAGGTGTGTGCTTGAGGTTTGTTCTAGTTCTAGTGCAGTCGCTTAACCGTTGTGCTCTGGCAAGAGTGGTCTTGCTGGCATGAGGGATAGCGTGCAAATGGTTGATCTTGCATGTACCTAGAATCCACTTACCTGGAAAAGAAAGCTGCAAAGCAGTTTTCTTTCGTACACGTCTGGTGCAGAGTGTTCATAGAGATGGCCATATTGTGACATTGGGTGTGATGAATGCCCTGTGCTAGTTTATTTAGCAAAAAGAGGGGTTGAGGCACGCACTCTAGTTCCCAGCTTTGTGTACCTTCTACAGTTCAGTTGCTCTTCTCCGCCAAGCGCTTTCATAACTCTTGCAATCTTCAGGGATGCAGTCTGTTCAGGTGTTTTTGATTAGTGCCTCTGTTAGTTTATGACTAACATGTCAAGGCGCTTTAATGTATGGCTGAAGGCATGCCTGCCTCAGAGTCCTGCTGATTTATCCTATTGCTGCAGTTTCTGATAGCATACTAAAAGTGCATGCATATGAGGGCATACATTGGGAGCAGACAGCAGCCAGATCCGGGTGTAATAAAAGACCCAGGACCTAGGACCTCGCTGGGCAGCCAAAGACCAAGAGCGATGACCATGTCCCTAGGGACGGATCCCAGGCGCCTCTCACGTGTAGTTCGGAGCAGTCTCCCGGGTGCTGCAGTAAAGAGCCAGTAACAGACTTCCGCCCGTCGAATACCTCGTGCTATGCCTCAGCCCAGGGCAGGCAACCTGCAGTTCCCCAGCTGCTGTGGCCAACCACTCTAGTAATCCCACACCACTAACTATGCATTCTAGGATTAGTGGGAGTTGCAGGAAAAAACCTTGGAGAACCACACGTTGTCTACTCTAGCAAGGTAGTGCAGTAACACGGTTTGCTCATTCGGTGCTATCCTTCCTGATGTGCCACAATCCAACTGCCAGGGTCATACATGCGCTACACACCAGCACAGTGGTCCAAATTGCATGCAAACTAAGCATCACTGAAGAATGCAGTTCTTTCACTGCTCACGGTATGCTCAGCTGTTCAGTGAGTAGATGCATGGATTAAATGAGATATTATGCATAATTTATGAGAGGGCCTGTGGGGGACCAGATTCCATTAAAATGTTAATATTTAAGCAGATTGAGGGATGGGTTAGGACGCCAAAGCACATGAACTTGGATTTCGTTCTAGAAATAATGCAGTTATTCTGCATAGGTTTTGGTGGCTTTTTGGTTTTAAGATGTCCTTCTAAAGGTGGTAAAAGTCTCTCCATGTGCCGCTGTGGTTTGCATCTGGTGTAGGCGCATTCTGGATGATGCACAGGATGTGGGTTTTGTAGCTCAGCTTCTGTGGATTGCATCTGGTGTAGGCGCATTCTGGATGATGCACAGGATGTGGGTTTTGTAGCTCAGCTTATGTGGTTTGCATCTGGTGTAGGCTCATTCTGGATGATGCACAGGATGTGGGTTTTGTAGCTCAGCTTCATAGACATGTAAACTCTGGCTGCTGCCGATCAGCTTGTTTGATTTCTGCAGGTATTGGTTAAAGAACAGACTTAGGCCCAAATAACAGTGAAGAGCGTTACTTACAACAATAACTGTAGCAGGCACATCTCAAACTCGAGGCACTATGTAGGTACTGATTAGTGGGATGTATGGAGCCCCCTTGAGACTATATCACAGAAGCCAGAATGTGATTGGAGAAGGAGTTCTGGGCGTCGGGAACATGCCATTGTGACCACTATACATTCAGGTTTTACTCAGTCACCTTACACAGGTTTCCAATTTGAAGGCTCAGGGAGATCAAGTGATTTCCCCAGAATAACACAATTTGGTAACACCACAATAGGGCCAGATTACAGAAACTTTGCACTGGTGCAAGTGCAACGTTTGCCGTATTTTTAAAGTACTGGGACACATTAAAAAACCATTGCACCACGGCAAGTGCAGTTTGGCATATTAAAATCACCAAGGCTAAAATTTGCCTTGTGCTGAAAAGATGCATTATTGATGCATTGTTGCATCAGGGCAAAATTTGCCCTTGTGCTAACACCATACCGTAGTGTAGTGAAAAGGCATCTTTTTTGCACTAGAGCAATTTTTGCCCTAGTGCTTTTAAAATGTCAAACTGCAGTTGTCGAGGTGTAATGGTTTTTTAATGTTTTGCAGGGTTTTTAAAAATAGGGCAAACTTTGCCCTAGTGCTAATACCATGCAAACCTTGCACAACGTTTCTGTAACCTGGCCCTTGGCAAGTTTCTCCAATTCCAAAGTCAGCAACGTCTACCACACGGCTACAGTTGAAATGACACCTAGCCGTGTTAATAAGGGCAAGGAGTACAAGACAAAGTTTCGTGGAGCTCTCACTTCGTCACTGCAGTGTGGTATTTTATTCACAGTTACATTTCTGCCACACGGTGTAGTGGTGGTGTAAAGGGCTGTGTTGTCCATTTGTGCATCAGAACCGTATGGTGAGCTTTGCAGAGGTAAATCCTATCGCATAGTGCCCCTGTTAGAGATGAAATAGTTCTGAAAAGCGGATTCAGTCACTGAAGCAAATAGCTTTAGTAAGAAAGAACAGCATCCTCTTTTATTCTACCTGTCGCTCTGCATTAGAGGAAGCCCTCACGACATGGCTGCACAAACGAAGCAGCCATCTTAGAGAGCCCCCAACCGGAGTGGGAAAGCAAAGGCCTAGGGCCACTGCAGTGACGAGGCTTCAGGTTGCGGTGGGATGGAGTCATGGGGTTGATTCCCATTGGTGCCAATCAACGTTCAGACAAGAATAGCAGTAAAAGCAGAGCATATGCACAGCCAATCACAACTCCAGACAGAGAGATTAAGAGCTGAAATGCTGCGGGCGGGAAGGAAGGAAGGGGAAGTGGGCATTGGAATCAATGGTTAGCATGGCCACGATTCTCAAGGAAGGACGTCAAGGATCATTGTGTCACTTAGGGCCTTTTCAAACTAAGCATTACACGTCAACAGGAAATAAAGTATGTAATAGGATGGACTCCAGGAAGGAAACATGAAACTATAAAAGAATGCATGGCTTAGAAGAGGCACCGGTGTATTATTAGAATAAATGTAGTTACCAAGGTGGTGCGGGTCTGTTGTGTTCCACAGTCTGGTTAGTTGGTTTGGTGGTTGGGTTTGGAAGAAACTCTATGAAAGATAACCCCTCTTGAAAATACCAATTCCTGACCACAATAACCCTGCCAACTACTGGCTGGACGTCCTAGTTACCTTAAAATTCTAGAATCCTAGTGCATGTGGTATTCAACTACATCACTGGAGTGGAGACGCATTAATACGGCTTCCTCATGCAGTGCGAGCTCAACAAATGGCACTCCATGGAAACATTGCTTATGATATCTCTAACTTCCTTACTACTACCCACCACTCCCCCCCTCCTCTATCCTCCTCTTAATTGATCTCTCCACTGCATTGGGTGCCGTTGACCATGCATCCATCCTCCAAACCTTTGATCTTTGGGTTCCAGGTGACAGCCCTGCCTTGCATAGATGCTCACTTATCTGGTCATTCCTTTTCCATCTCTCTGGATGGCGGAACATCCTGTGATACCCCTTTTACCGGACACCATACCCCAAGAGTCTGTTGTTTGTCCCCACTTATTCAGCCTCTACACTTCATCCCTCGACAATCTCATCATCACGTTGGGCTCTCGTAATGTCTCACTGTCACTGATCTTCCTCTCGATCCCTGCTTTTTCCTCAGAGCTTTCCTCCTGCTTCGCTTATTACATGGCTGCCGTTCGTCATTGGGCACTGCTCAACTCCCTCAAAACAGAGGAGAATCTACCAGCCACCTTCTGGTACCCTCACCCCATTCCCTTTGGCCTGCAATGTGGGGGTCCTTACGACAGAGAACTAAACTTACAACAGTTCATTACCTCTGCCGACAGTTGGCAGGCTTAACCCTAAAAAACACTCTGCAAATCTCTCGCCTCCACCCATGTCCTCAGCAGGCTGTATTACAGCTCCAGTCGCCGCATCAGATTCCCAGTTTCCTTCTTTGCCCCACCAGACAAAATACTCAACTTTGCTACCAACACCCTCTTCAATTTTCCATGATCCTCACCAACCCCTGCACACTCACAAGGTCGGGGCAGGATGAATGTTCATGAACAATCACTTCCTCCCTCCGTACAATCCTTCTTTGAGCCTACAAATGTGATGTGATTTGGTGTTTATTGAGCGCACATGCACCCGGAGGCACCTTGGGACTATAGAACCAGCACAGAAGGAACCATCAGCCAACCTCACTAAAAGATAAGGGTCATTACTGCTCGACGAAAAGCTAGATGGTTCTCCATAACCCGCAGCCCCCGAGGCAAGGGGTTCCAGCGATGGCGACTGCAACTGAGAAAACGCGGCCACCAACACGAAAGATCCAGATCCCCACCCTCCATTTGCTACCACTCGCTTTCATTCTTTCACCCTACTTGTCCTTCAACACTGGAACTTCCTTCCCGCAGGCCTCAAGTCACTTTGCCAGGCTTCAAAACTGCCCTAATAAGGCACTTAATCTTCGTTGAATGAATGCCTGAGCTGAAGCTAGTGTCCCCCTTCTCTCTGATCTCCTTCTTCTTTCTGCCATCACCTGTACATGAATGTATATACTGCATATGACAACCCAAGCATTCTGGGCGGTTAATAATGCTTTTTGAACTAATTATCTATTTGTGCCTGTCCTGTCTGCTCTCACTGTCCCAATGCTGCTCTGCTACACCCAGTTAATGTATCGGCTCCTGTTACACTTGATCTATTGTAGGGCGCCCTGACACGGGATTACCCAGCCATCCATATGTGCTCATTTACAGAGCCCCTTGAGAAAGGTCTGCTTGTGATCTTAATAAAGCCAAATACACAATCCAGTACAAATAATACAATAATAAAGGTGACTGGCTGAAACCAAGTAATGGGAAGCATTTACTTAATGTCTTACTCTTCTTTAGGACCATCTCCGGCAGCCACTCCACTAGCACAAGCGCCACAACTGGTCCAGTCTAATTCTCACCCATTTCCTAAACCTTATCAATATTAGATGCCCTATTTTAAGAATCCATAAAGAGTAAAGGGGTGGTAAGCCCCCAAAAGAGAGAAGTTCGATAAAACAATGAGCAGCATCCTTGTACATCCACCAGAGCCCCTCTTATAGGTCCTGCTCAGTTTTATTACGCAAGAATTGGGAGGAGTTGCTAAGCTAAACAAAAATCGTCCTACCAATTTAAATCATACATCTAGGGTTTCCTGAACACACCAACTCATTTCCCCCACTGTTCCTTTAACCCAGACACCCTTATGCTGCTCACGTTCTTGCTCCAGTTTCAGCAAACGTTGGAAGCCTCTTTCCCCCACAATTCAAGTTTCCTTCCCTTCCTCATAGGGAAAGAGGATTTTATTGTATAACCTGTTTATTCATTTTCAATAAAGTAATAGCAGTATCACATAACATTATCCCCATACCCAGAATCTTCCCATGGTGTTTCTCCACCTATAACCCAAACCCATATCGTTCACATTCCCACAGTCCACATTTCTTCTCCCCAGACCATGGAGTTCTCAGTGTGGCTGGCCTGTGAGCTCCCTTCATTGCCTTAACTCTTGCCATCCCCCCATATCTTCCTATATTTCCTAACTGCCCCCTCCCCCCGCTCCTGTAAGTTTTCTTGACCATAGCACGGCAGTGCTCCAGGCCTATCTTCCAAATCCCCAGAGTGGATGTTTCTTGGACATCCCATTTAACTGCTAAGTCTCCTTTATCCACCATTGCTGCAATGTGGATGAGTCTCTCCTGCCCTGGGTTTCCTTCATACTCCCCCCTAATACGCAGCAGCATTAACTTGGGGTCTCTGGGCACCGTGCGGCCTAGAATCCACGTGAGTGTTCATGTAACTTTGTCCCACTGGTCCACGAGTTGGGGACATTCCCAGAGAGAATGGGAACATGTGCCTGCCTTCCTTTGGCATGGGAGGCATCTGTCAATGTATGTTATCCCCATTTTGAATAACCTGTCTCTTGCGTAACATATTCTATGTAAAATATTGTATTGTATCAGGTGCAATCTGAAGGATACATTAACTTCCCTGGCCGCCACCAATGCTTCCATCACATAGAGAAAGAGTAGAGCGGATATCCTCTCCGTCCATGTCACCAGCAGGTTTGTACCTTTTCGAACACTTATTTAGATGAAATGTAAACACACAAAGTAGAACATACATAAAACAAAAAGTGTTTTTCCAAGGGAGTGGAGAGGTGGGGAGGGTAACAGGGAGTGAAAGAGAACCTTTTCATAATTCCTGGTAGGCCAAGGTTGAGACACAATGGGAGTTGAGATAAAGATAATTCAGAAAACATTACATAGCATCCATTCACAGCCGTAACATATTCCAGATCAGTTAAGTACAGAGGCATAAGGCAGGAGAGAAGTGCAAGTTATCGGATAGACATACTGTGTGTCAGTCTTTTTAAACATCTAGTGTGTGTCAGTGTTCTTGAACATCTAATGCCATCAGGGATGGGTGATCCAATGCTAAAATATGTTGGGCAACACAAATGATTAGTTAATAATTGAAAGATGTATTCCTAGGCAAATCAAATAATATTAAAATGCCAGCACATGTTTCATGCCTTTCTGGTGCTTTTTCAAGGTAAAAACATTTGTCTCAATAATGGAAACTCGTAGATGCCCTTTGAGTAAATACGTGTAGATGTTCTCTTCACCATTTAGAAATAACAAGTATGATACCTGGGTTGTATGGAAAACAGTGTGCGCCATCACACAACTTTGGTTGCGTTAGCGTCAACCGCTCTTACTACCTGACAAACAGGTTGCACAAAATAAAAGTGAAGTACAAGAAATCATTGCTATGTATGTGCAAATGTTCAGATGGTTTTCGGCAAAATCTTTTGAGCCATGTTCACATAGTGGAGGCAGATGGCATTAGGGAGCGAGGTCCTTCCTGAACAAATGTGTTTTAGGATTCTTCCTGAAATCTTCCTGTCTGAGAGCGTCAGACAGGATATTTGATACTTCATCCCCTGTACTTCACAGCAATGAAAGAATCAAGAGATCCACTCGAGCTCACTCCCTTCTATGCCAAAGGATCTTTTCTAAGCATTTCAGGAGGGTGGACAGTTTCATAGTACCAAAGGCAGCGGAAAGGTCGTACAAAGGAACGCATGTGAGTCGTGGTTCGAGGAAAGCAGGCGCTTATCTCTCATGAGGATTTGCTGCCTCTAGTAGATTGGGGTCATGCAGACGTGTATGAGATTCCCAATGGTCCATACATTGCTAGGTGGCAATTTCCAGCGGGACCTTGCTCAGGAAAGTATTGAGGTGATATGTGCCCCGAGGGGCCGGGCCGACCCTGTAGGTAACGGCCACCGCCCATCTTAAGGATCCCTTAATGAGGGGGTATGGAATGATCCTAACCTTGTTGGCAAGGATGCCAGATTGTTGCCAGACCTTGGGATTCAGCAGCAACAGCTGTAGTGTCAAGAGGGCTTCTTAGCTCTCTCAGGACAGGAAGGAGCTCGGCACACGTGTTGGTGGATAGCCCAATTCTGTCATGAAAAGGTCTTTGTCCGTTAGATAGTGCGTGGCAAACTTGGTGATGTCTTAGGCATGATAGCTTTTCAATGGGTCCTGTGATTTTCTCCGTTTGAGGTCATGGGTTCCGTTTTTTTCCCATTAAACAAGGCAAGTTCCCTATTGGGTATAACATTGTTACATCAACGGTCATTTTTTCGAATTTCTTTTTTTACGAAAAACGAATCGAAAAATATAGGGGGGGCGGTTTGGAAAGGGCATATGTGGGGTAGGCGGGTCAGGAATGGGTAAACCAATCGGCGAGAGGGGTTGGTGGGGAAACCAGCCCCAAAAATATTTTTACAAAAATTTAATGAGATTTTTCAGGAAAAAACATTGAAAAAAAGACTGTTTATGTAATAACATTTATCTTAATAATTTTTTATTTTTTGCATTCATAGCAGCATGCCAAACCCTCAAGCATCAGGGTGCTAGTTACAGTAAGCACAGGTGACATTCTTAAAGTGCAAGGTTATGCATACAGGTTGCAGCATACCGGTGGTCAAAACAAAGTCAAGCAGAGCTACATTAGGTAAATGAGCAAACAAGAGTGGCAATATAGGCATGAGCCCTCATTCTAGCAGAGTCTCACCTCATGGTGCGTGGGGCTGCATCAGGTAAATGAGCAAACAAGAGTGACAATATAGGTATGACATTTGTATGGCAACTATACATCAGAAACTGTTTGCAGGTGCCACAAGACAAAAAAGGGGGCGGGGGGACAGGAGAGAATAATAAAACCAATAAAAAGTCCTACTTGGCTTTGTGATATTCGGATCGTGCAAGTGCAGTAATACAGTACAAGGGGGGAGAGGAGGCCCCAGGGCTGAGGCAGGGTAAGTGCTGGAGAAGCCCATGGAGGGCAGTGCGGAGGTAAGCAGGGATACGGGTAAGAAGTGTGAGGAGCGGGGGTGGACCAGCATCAGTAGGCTAGTCGGGGAGAGGTTCCCTAAGACACGTGCTTGTGCTGGGATACTGCGGAAGACTGGTAGGGGATGGGCTTGCCCCAATAGGACTCAGAAAGGACCAAGCAGCCAGCCATTGTAACGGGGGGACATTAGGAGGGGAGAGGCAAGGAGGAGGAGAACAGGAAGGTCTTAAGGAGTTTCCGGAACTTTAGGTGATCCGGCTCAAGTCTGAGAGGGGCAGTGAGGCCATTGCAGAGGGAGGCTCCTGCAGAGGAAAGGGATTTACCCCCCACATTTGACCAGCAGGGAGTTTGAGCTAGAGGACCTAAGGACTCAAGCAGGGAGATATTTATGGAGGGAAAGTTGGATTTAGTGTGGTCTCAGGCCCCAGATAGCCTTGAGGTAGATGCAGAGGGTCCTGGATGTGATCATTGCAGCCACCGGGAGCCAGAGGAGAGATTACAGGGCTGGAGGGATGTCGCCTTGAAACACTTGTGTATATGCGCGTTATAAATGCCATATAATATCATTTCATATCATCCCTGGGCTTGAGGCCAAGGATAAGTCTTGCAGTCCTATTCTGGATTAGTTGGGGAGGGCAGAGGGAAGAAAGAGGCAAATTGAGGAAGAGACTGTTGCAGTTGTCCAGCCTGGAGAGAACCAGAGCTCTTGAGACATTGAGTTTCTGGGCCGAAAGTGAGGAAAGGGAGAATGAGTTTGAGGAGGCAGAGCTGAAAGTCTGTGTTCTTGGCAAGGTCCATAATGTGAGTTGAGAAGGAGAGAGAGGAATCGAAGATGACTCCCATGTTTTTTGCCTCTCAAGAGAGTGACAGGAGAGGGCCCAAGGAGGGCGGCCAGAGATTAGGAAGGAATGAAGGGACAGAAGCTCCAATGAGAAGGATCTCAGTCTTGCTGGCGTTAAGATAGAGATCATTAGCAGCACACCATACCTGAATAGCAGTCAGGCAATCGGGAATGATAGAAGGAGAGGAGTTACAGAAGGGAAGGTTAAAGGAAAGCTGTTTGTCATCGGCATAACACTGAAAATGAGGGGAGAATTTGGAGATCAGGTGGGAAAAAGGAGTAAGGTAAATGTAGACTAGCCATGGCAAGAGGATAGAGCCCTGTCGTGGAGAGTGAGGTTCAGGAGAGAAAAGGGCCCATTCGACAGGAACAAGGTCAACCAAGCCAGTGCATGGTCTGTGATACCCGTAGCGTCACAGAGGCGATTTAAGAGGGGGACACAGAACCCCCTATTGTACCAAATGTGGTATTTATGAGGCATGTTTTTTCTTTTTGAATAGAGGCTGTCAGATGGTCTAAAGTTCATTCTAGCTCCTTTTCTATGTTGTTCAATAAGTCCTCAGCAGTGTCGGTATGTTGTTAGTGAAATAGTCAGCTGCTACTCTTTTCAAAGGATGGATCAGGGTGTATTCCTCAACTGGTTTAGGAAGTTGGGTTTATTTATCAGATCTGACCATTTATTTATTAGCCTGGCATGGAGGAAATGCTGGTCCGACCAGGGAAAGGTTCAGCATTGATAGTAGAGAGAGAGAGAGACGTTTGATGAGCGCAAAAAATATCAGCAATACCCTCTTTTGTTGATAGGAGGAAAGGGCCAGATAGATATGGAAAGGAAGTTGCAGTAGATGTCGAAGGAATATTAGATGGCGCTTCACATCTGATCATCAAGTCCCTCATAATAAGCATCTTGTTAGAGGAGGCTTACAGGTAGGCAATGAACTCTGCCCAGTCCATGCAGAAGCGACTGACTTAGAGTACTGACTTAGAGGCCCTTCTCTGAACGCATGGCTCACTTGGGGACTCCGCCATATTGCATTTATGCAGTATCCGAGGTGCGCCAAGCCACGCTGTCAATGTCATTTAGGAATTCTGTATTGGGATTCAAAACATCACTTCACTTTGCACCATCAGCACATTTGCTCTGGCCTACTCAAGACTGGTGGTTGCAGCAGTTTGCCATGTTAGGCAAGTGCTGCCTCCCCTCTCCCGTGACGTCATCACGCTCAGTCACCTTTTGATGGCAGACCTCACCTTTCAATTCCGAGTCTTGATCCGTCTGACAAAAAGACTTCCCTCTGAAGAAGCCAGGGTGTTTGCCTAGATACAAATACCTGCCCAACAGGGAACCCTAGGAGAAGGACCAGAGTCCCAAAGTAAAACCCCTCGGGCTGGGGAAAATCCTCAAAGCAGCCAGTAGACTTAACGCTGAGGTAACGAAAGAGGATGTAGACTTTGTAAAGAGGCTGAATATGTCAGAAGTGTGAGGCAGCGGGTGCGGATTAGCTCATGCTCTAAACAAGGTCATCAAAGAGATGAAGAAAGAGGCAGAAGAGAGTGAATCGGAGTTTAAGTGGGGGAACAGGGGAAGAAGTGGGAGACCAGACAATGAAGTGTCAAGACTCGAGCCACAAACACACGAGGAGGCTCAGGGAACTGAATGATGCAGAAGTTGGAGCCTGCCATATTGGGAGAGGCTGCGAACATTTGCTGCCATGTTGGGTGAGGAAATCTCATTACGGACTAAAATTAAGTCAGCGTTCGAACATGAATGCCCAAAAAGGGCCATTGATGCCTTTACGTCAAACGGCCCAGGTGGGCTCTGGCACCATCACTTTTTGATCTTGTCACTTGCAAGTACTGTAAACTGCCAAACTCTTTCCAGAGTCCTCCTTGGTCCTGCCTGTAAAAGCAATTCTGGTGGTATACTTTATTGCCCCTCCTTCGACCTAGTGCTGGGCTAGCGGTCCCTTCCTGTAATTTGGTAGTGCAACGTCCTCTCCGCAGTCACATTTTTCCCAGCGGTGTGCGTTGGCCAAAGCACTGCCTACATGAAAAGCACCTCCTCCACCAGTGGATTTCCTTAGCTTGTTCCCACCCCCTTCAACAAGGCAGTGAATACTAGGTTAGTCCTCCATGGGGAAGGTATTGGTGAAGTGTGACATGACTGGCATGGGGTATTGGCTCCCTGCCACCCTCCCCTGGTTTTCTTCCTCAGTGGAGAAACTCTGCAGTCTCTCCCCTGCCCCGACTCCCACTCCACCTCCAACACCAGCATTAAAGTTTAACCAAATGTCATTTCAGCATGGGTGCTGTGGTAACCCCGTAAGTCATTCTTTATAAAAGATAAGAAAGGGCACTGCCCAACCCCGTCAGCTCTGCTCACCGTCCATCCTCGTAACCACTGTTCTCACACGGCAGAACCCCAAGAGCTGCCAGACACCGCCAACAGAGGGGCTGACCCTACAAGTGTGGCAAAGGCTGTACCATGACAGGAAGTATGGCCCAGCAAACTGGTGGTTTACCTTAAGAGATGTGGTAAAATGAACATGGCGACATTAAAACATTACAATACGACATTACTCTGGTGTCAGATAGTCCAGGATTCCAGGACATTGCCTGTGCATCCAGCTTTTTAGGGACCTTGCATTCCTGTGAAACCAATAATGCCCATTAGATACCAATCCAGCAAGGGGGAGAGTACACACGTTCATCTAGGCTGTGGTGAGGTCAATTTCTCTGCAAATCATGCTGTTGCGGTTATTTTGAAGTTTCCATTGGTATGTTTTTGTGCACTTTTTTGAATAAATAAATGCAGGGGGAGACCCACTGTATCCCACACATCCCCCATTCCTAATTTATACTCTTCCCCACTTACCATCTATAATTGTGTGGAAAAAGTGCAAACATTCGACAAAAAACTAAATTTTTGGGTTCGCAGTTAAGGGGTTCGAGATTTTCATCCTATCCCGAAGCTTTCGTAATTTGCCTTCATACATTCGCTGTTAAGAGAGCACTGAAGTGGGATCTGTTTTTTTTTTGTCAGTAGTCCCTCCCTTTTCTACATAAACGCTGAGCATGTCTATCGCCTCCTTTGAACCACTGGCCGCCGATGGGCTGGAGGCATTCCTCAGGAATATTTACCTGTTTCTGAGGCTTGGGGCCATTTAGTTTATTGTATGAACTCTACTGGAAGTCAGCCACCCGCTAAGTGAGAACCACCCCTTGGTCTATTTCAGAAGGTCTATTGTCTCTTGCTTGGGTCCTCACTACCCTCCCGCATGTCCCATTGATGTGGGGTGATATGTTATGAACCCTATTGGCACTCCGTTACTCGCTAAGTGAGGACCAACCCCCTTGGTCAATTTCAGAAGGTCTCTTGCTCGGGCCCTCACTGCCATCCTGCTCCGCCGCTGGTCTTGGGTGATAGTGTTAGCTGCTCCCCTCCCAACCCACTAGCTATTCACGTTGCTGGGTATGCAGTTCGCTGAAAAGTGAGTATCTCACATTGAGAGTGCGCCCAGGAAGAAATTGTTCAGTCGTGGGCAATTCAGGGTCAATATAGCCAAAATAAGTGACATGGATTTGCTAGGGTTAGGGTGAGCGCTGTTGCTGGGTGTTGCTTCAGTCATGCTGGTGCTTATAGAGCCAGTCCCTTTTACTATGCGGTTCATGGCCTAGAGCCAATATTGTGGGAGGATTTGCGCTGCCCCAGTGTTGACTTTGAATCATGAATCATGATGTCACTTTGTGTTTAGGCGTTTTTCGTACTGATTCAGTACTTATTCAGAAACAGGGAATACACGAGACTTCCTCGTGCAGGGACCCGTGATGACCCTGTGCGTATCTAAATTGTGAGCGACACACGCCTTCCTCGTGGGAGGATTCGCGTTGCCCCAATGTTGACTTCGAATCATGAATCACACAAGACTGCCTTAGCGAACGGAGTGATGCTATTCGTTTTTCTGTGAACATTCCCAATACTTCACTAATGTTCTGTGCCCTACTCTATTTACTATTTACCAGATAACGGCTTGTCCCGACTGACATGTTGTGGTTCACCTAACTGGGAACCTATGGGGACTTAGAACCTCGACTCAACACGAGGTGATACTTCAAACCTGGGACATATTATTGCGTTGTTTCTGGCGATATTCCATTTCATTCAGTGCCAAGGTGAGCTTCATTGGACACATGTATTCTATCTGGTATTCTTTTCGGTGGTAGAACACAGACAACATGTTGGGTGTTATTTTATTAATTTTCTTTTTTGCACTTTTTATAATTAGGTGCTTTTTCTGCATTCTTTCATTATTATTTTTTTTTCTTCTATTCACCCTTTGGCTTTTTGCTTATTTTGCTTCCGTTTATTATCTGTTATGATTGGCTCTTTACTGAGCTCATTTTTTGATTTGGATTTTTGGACTTCCCTACTCTTTCACTTGATTTTGTTTTCAGATAACCTCAATGACCATATGTGGTAATTTTTAAGCTTTCAGATTTTGTAAAATTATATTTTTTATTCCAGATCTGATCTATTAGTGATCTATTGTTGGCATGGCCGGACTGTAATATCCTGGACTCTCTAGACAGGCTTCCTGAGCCATTTCCCACTCAGCGGTTGAGACTATGGTAACTAGATTTTCTCCCCCTTAGTCACTTGATATGTCTGAATCTACACGTGTGGGAATGTTTCCCTTGGGTTAACCCTCAGATCACCTGGTTTTATGTCTACAGACTATTGCATTGTTTATATGTTTGTTCTTTTCTTTTTTCTGTTTTAGGCAGAACTACTATCCATGTGATACTACCTTTAATATAAAGGCCGTTTTTAATGTTCAACAATCGGTGTATTTGCATAAAAAACACAGATGAATTGTCAAGAAAATGTGTATGGGAATGCCACGTCCTGATGAAGATGGACATCATCTGCAATCCAGTAAGATGTTTTTTCCATCTAAACTACTCTTTTTGATGTCATGCCCACTACATTACTTATATGTATTTGTGTGAATTTATGCATGCCACTTTAGTAGTTGACGTATAGCATCCTATTTTTAGTGTATGGTTTTAGGATTGCGAGGTCTTGCAGTGCTAATACATTATTGGACTGCCCTATTTGGGACCATAACATTTGTCCTCTTTCTTTCCTGCCGATGTGATAGGTTGATTTAATCAACTTTTGAATTAAATTTCTATATTCACATTTGTCCAGTTGACCTGACTTCTCCTGTTCGAGAGATTGGGTCTTCCCTGATGGAACAGGTTGTCCTGGCAACTGAACATTCATATGAGGGATCATTGCTATTCTTCCCTTGTATTGTTCATTGGCAGTGAATTGTTTGCAGCCTCCTTTTTGTGACTAGCACTTTTATCACACATCGCACTTTATTAGTATTATATTTTTGTAGTATTATATTTTTGTATGTTATTTTTTGTGTGAACTTCAAACTATTTAATAACTTCTTAGTGATATTTGACTAAATAAAAAAAAATGTATTTTTTTCAAGGTTTTGCTGTGGTCTGTATGAGGTGCTCTGTAGTGTTGACTGGGGGTTCCTGTTCCTATATTGTTGATTGGACTATGTCATTTTAAGTGAACTTATTTACAAATCCGCTGGCTTGACCATTGTTCATTATTGTAGAGTTGGGAAGGCCATTAAAGGGGTTGAGTGTGGTAGTGGCACCCTGGGTGACCTGCTGAAGAAGGCGGCAAGTGGACGGAAGAGGACATGCATGGTTGGTAGACATGAGAAAGAGGACTCCAGGAAAAGAAGACTGACCTTCCCAAAGCAAGGGTGGTGAGCAATGAAAGCAGCCCACACCCTGGCAGCCAACAGGTATTTACACAGGTTCCAAAGTAAATTCAGATACGTATGTACAGACCCAACCTTTGCCTTGAAAATGTGAATGAAAGGACTCAAAGTGACCCGGAATGGTCAGGACTCACTAGTTATGCATGTGTCTGCCGCTGTGTGCGTAGGTGGATGAGGCCAAGTGAGGCATTGGCTGGTGAACGCCACGTGGCTGGCTGTACTCTTCTTTCAAGCCACTGACCCTGAATACATAAGCCATGGCCTGCTCACCCCAGGAAAAGGTGTTTCAAAATATTCTTGCCTGGCCAGGGGATGGTAGGCATCTGCCTGTCATCCTGTCCCACACCTTATATTCGAAGACTGCTTGTCTCATTCAGCAGCATTTAATTGGAAGCTCTTTCACAGCAGACGCAGTGGTGAGTCGACAGATCATTGCCTGCGGCAAGCCCCCCAAGTGCGAGCATTAGGCCACACCCAATCTATGGCTTCTAAACAAAATAAACACCCCATTTTAAAATGTTACTTTTATTTCCATGCTTTTTTGACAGGCACAAAGAAGGGTTTGGCTTGTTGGTAAAGTTACCAGATGACCCCATGTGAACGGGGACACCCACTTCCAGGCCTGGGCTTTGTATTTACTTTAGTTCTACTGAAGTGTATTTTATTCAAGTGAAGTGGCCCAAAACTACAAGTCCCAGAATGCAATTGGCAGGGAAATGAAAGTTCAGGACTGAGCATGATTTCCATCATCTGGTACGCTTCCTTTTGTGGATATACAAATAATCTTCACAGAGAACTAAGGTGGTTGTTGGCACAGTATACAACGACTATTTATGTTTACATTTACATAAAGCACAATAAAAAGCTACATTCCTGTGTGGTTCTATGTTGCTTCTTCCCAAGCAAATCATTTCAATGTTAGTGTTTTAAATGTTCCCTTTTTCTCTCACATTTTCATTTGCATTTCAGGGGAGGTTTTGCCCACCCCTCCATTATCATTTTCCCCCACGTCATCCATGTCTTTTTTTCGTGCTTTCAAAGTGGGATTTAATAATCCTGTTCGAAATAACAGAGTTTTTGCAAATTTTCGTTATACCAAATTCCAAGAAAAAATATTCCAGAGTGAATCGATGACTACAAGCAGGTAATCATTATCACACAGTTCTTTTTTCAATGTATTTAAGTCCTGCGGGTATGCTTGCAAAGCCAAGAGGAGGTTTTCTAGGCTGGCGCTACTGTACATTGTTGTACATGCAGACTTCGATTGAGAATGGGGAAAATGTATCTACTTTCATACTATATTTTCTAACAATAAGTATTTATATATTTGTCACATTGGCTTCTAACCTTACTTGGGTACTTTTCGATTCATATATGTTATATAAAACAGAGTATTATTTTAGCTCTTTGAATCCATGCATTAACACATTTTTGTACCAGCTAAAAGTGACAAGGTATGTGAGCAAGCAGACCGGGCTCAAATTCCAGTTTCTCTTCATAACCAGATTGTGTGCGATTCTCAGCAAAACATTTTATTTTGCTGGACTCTATCTGATAATATTGGAAAGTCAGGTACGGGTTTTGTGTTGTTGATTTGGTGAGGCAAGATGCCATGAGTTCTGTGTTGTTACATGTGTAGTGGTAGGGTTCCAGATACGGGTTTGTTTATAGGGAAGAGAACCAGTATGGGTCTTGTGTTGTGGGGGAGAAGGAGATTGAGCACCAGGTATGGTGCTTGTGTTGTGATGGGTGGGCAGGCAAGATGGCAGGTATATACGGAGGATAGCACAGGGGCAACGCGCTGGTCTTGGAAGCAAGATCACGCAGAGCAACAGAGGTTCGAATCCGGGTCCACTCTAAGAAGCCGAACTCAGGTACAGTATACGGCGCGTTATAAAACACAATTAAATGAAACTATATAGCCACATCTTGAGGATGAAAAGGATTGTCAGTAACAATGAGCAAAGTACAATTGAACTTGACAATATGATACACAGATTCCAACAACGTGTTTATAGAGATAATGAGCACCTTCCACTAAAAGAAAATATGTTACCATTACCCAGAGAATCCACACTGACGACGCACTTTAGGAGTAGCTGACCTGATCTTACGCTTACCTCCAAATACCCTATGCAGAGTAATAGAATAAGGAAAATAATTTACTAAAATTGGAACGATATGACTACGGATACCAGAACCAAGCCACTACTCCTACATCCACCTGTATTTACCTACAGACACAGTTACAATCTACGTAATCTACGACTTGACACTAAGGGGTCCAATAAGTCTTACTCTGTTGCAGCTAGGAGATGGGTATGTTTCCATGTTCATATTACTCTAATTGTAACAACGTTATAAAAGAAGATATTGTGCATCATCCCAGGACAAGGGAAAAAGATACAAATTGATCATTTTGCCTCTTGTGATACTCCATGTATTATCTATGATATGAAATGTCAGTGTGGAATATATTAAGTTGGACAGTCTAAATGTACAGCAAGGATTCGTTGCAACGAGCATCGGTCCAACATACGAACTGCGAGCCTTAACTCCCCTGTGACACATCACTTCCAAGAACAACGACATCAACTCGCACAGACACGATTTCAGATATTTCGGAAGTAATCACGTGCAGCACCCATGAGGATACCACAAAGAGCTGAATTGCAGGGAAGCTTTCTGGATACACAGGTGGGACCCTTTGACCCCTGCAGGCATTAAAGAAGAATTTTATGTGACTTGCTTCTTATGAAGTTTTGTTGCATTGCGCACTTTTCAGCTTTCACCTACACTTCTTCATTAATCTCCACATGTCTTTCAGTGGCTTGTAGACCTGTACCATTTCATGTCCTCTAACCTCTCAGGTTCAGATTTGTAAACTATGATTAGCTCCTCTCTTCGACTATTATTATCCTTTACGTTTCATTACTTTTGTTGTTACTATTATTGTTTTTGCATTCCCCTTTGTACTTCTCTAAGATGACGTATGCTTTTAACCTATCCCTACGTATATCCTTTAGAGGTTCCAATTATAATTTTCTTGATCTTTTATGCACTAATTTGTCTCTCTGTGTATACTTTTACCGTTCCTATTCATCTACTTACTCTCGCATTTCTCACCCAACCCTCACAGATGTTGTGCTCTGTCTTGTTCACACTGTTGTAATGTATGCAGTTTTTCTTTTATGATTTCTTTACTTTTTCTTTTCCTCTCCTTGTTTCAGCATCTCTATCCGTGATCCTGACCCTGCGTTACATGATGACATCATCTGGCTTGCACGCAGAGATGTCATTATGAGTTCATTACCCGTATCGCATAGCTTAGAAAGGACCTGCTTCTTCCACACTGACCGCAGACTTTGTTCTTAGTGGTCCATTGAAGCCCTGCTGAGGTTCTCCTTGGTGAACCCCGACCTCTTTTTCTTTACCTACCCTACATTTGTTTCCCACACAGTGATATTTCTCCAGTTTCTTCTCGTTTTTTCCTAATCCGTTTTTTGGGGGCCTTTGTAATGAGACACAGGAACTTTCTTTTTACTTTTCCTGTGGGTCTCACTATATTTTTAGGGTCAGTCACTAGACAATATGTTCTCTAGTATACATGTTTTCTTGTTCCCCACACAGAGGCTGAATTACTCTAGTCCAAGAAACACGTATTTTACGTTTTTCCCCATTTTTCTTCCTCAAGTTTTTTCTGTTTTATCGTTTACATGACTTTATTAGGAAATTATCCCTGTTTTTGTTTGTGCCTTCTCAGAAGGGGATTTATATATCATGAGAGAGGGGTACTCGTTTCTTTGTTGTACAACGAGCTACTATTATGGTTCAATTTGTATTTTTTCAAGTAGTGGATCCTAAACAAAACTTCGTTTCCATTCTTATGTTTTTCAGATGTGCCCTGTTGAAGGATATTTTGTTAGCCAAAATGCATCAACCATGATGTCTGCTCTTTTCTGTCTTTTACTGTATTACTGTATTTTTGACTATAAATATCTGTTTTGAAAGGAGGTAGCGTCAAGTCATAGGAAATCCCAAAATTCTATTGCTAATAACTTTTGACTTGGTGGACGGATTTAGATTACATTTTCCAAACAAAATGGTTGTCATTGGCTCCTCCAATCTGGTAATTTTGGGAAAGATTTATGAAAAAATAAAAGGGTTATCTGCAAAGCAGAAACTGCTGGTTTCAGTCTACTCCCATTCATTTTCCCATATAGAAAAAGTCTAAATTTGGTAAAGCCGAAGCACAAAAACCTCTTTGGGGATTTGGACCAAATAAGAAACAATTTGGGCATGAAGCATTACCGAATTTCCAGGACAGGTTTGGGGTAAATGCGTCAAGTAGTTATTAAAATATTTGACAGGGAAGTGGGTGCCCCCTGCTCCAAAAAATAGCTATAACTCCCATGGTGCTTTGCAGCAGAAAGCCTTTTCAGAAATGAAAATTCCCCATTTTTCTATTTGCTTGATGCAAGCGATTACAGAGGTAATACCTGTTGAGTGCAAAAATGGAAAGATATTTGGAGGAGGAAAAAGGATGCAATTGCATCAGGCTAGAGGTGGGGAGGGAGAAAAAAGGGTACCATGTTAAATTGGAGAGATATGGGTGTTCTGGGGAGACAGTTTTAGTTAAAAACATTTTTGGATTATCGGGGAAATACTGGGGAGAATCACGCAAGATTCCTGCAGTAATAAAGCAAGATGCGCTCTGAAAAGAAAATGCATCACATTAACCAGAGTGAAAGGGGGTAATGGGAGAGAGCCAGGGAAGGAAAAGGCAGATGAGGGTAGTGAGTGGACCGTAGAAAGAGCAGGAGAGCACTTGGTAAGTGCCTGTGAGCACTGGAAAGTGCTTTTGCTTTTCAAGCGTTATTGGGGGAATACCAGGGGAATCCCACGGGCATGGGTAGTTCATTGCCGCTGTATGTGTAGTTCGTTGCCATTATCGGGATAATATTGTAGGAATCCTGCGGGAATCAGAAAAGAGTGAAAAAAGTAAATGTTACAACTACAGTGATCACATCTTCCAGGCAGAGGGTAATGGGTCTTTGTGCCATTGGCCAGGGTCAAAGGCCATGGCAAGTGGAACCCAAAGAAACTTATTGCTGCAACATGTACAATGGCAATGGCTGAAGGGCATGGTTAGTGGGCTCCAAAGAAATCTATTGTTCCAATTTGTACAGTGGCCACGGTCGTAGGTCTTGGCTAGTGGGCCCCACAGACACCTATCGGTGCCTAGTGGGCCCCAAAGGAACCTATTGGTGCAACATGTACAGTGTCCACGGCCTAAGGCTAGAGCTAGGGGGCCCAAAGGAACTTATTGGTGCAACATGTGCAGAGTTCACAGCCTAAGGCTGTGGCCACTGGCCATGGCCAAAGGCTATGGCTAGTGGGCCCAAAGGGATCTATTGGTGCAACATGTACAGTGGCCACGGCTGAAGAACATGGCTAGTGGGCCCCAAAGAAACCTATCGGTGCAACATGAACAGTGGCTAATGCCGAAGGCCATGACCAGTGGCCCCAAAGAAACTATAGTACAACAAAACCTTTGAAATTCCATGAAATTCCATAAAAAAAGGTTTAGTTAAGAGAGAGTTAAGGTAACCAGATCGCCCCAGAGTGAGTTTTCAAGATACACCCCTGTGTTTGTGACCCTCTCTGTGGTTTCGCACCCTGTGGCCTAAGCTATTGCACTTACTGCATGTATGTATTCACTGCTATCTACTGCTTTGACTGTTAACTCTCACTGTTCCTGCACAAGCGCTGTTATACCTCTGGGTCTGGGCGCTATACAAATGTAAAATAAATAAAATAAAGTGAAAAAACATAGCAACAAAACCTTTGAAATTCAGTGAAAAAAACATGGTTAAGAGATAGTTAAGGGGATCAGATTTAATGCAACGAAACCCTTAAAATTCCGCACTCGCATTTGAAGCAAGTCTGCCTTAACTTTGCACCCCCTTCCACAGTGTATGACTACAATGACATCACAGATGACATCATTGATGGCCTCACTGGTGACCTCACCAATTACATCATACATGGCATCACTGATATCACTGGTTTGATTCATTACATTTTTAAATATGACAACTCTGCTTTTTGTTATATTCCATATACGTACATATTTCATAATTATACAGTACATTCTAGTCTGCCCTTGTTTCTTTAAATGTAACATAATGTATACAATTGTAAGTACACACAGGCATTACTACAAAGAACCATAGCATACACACATTTGTGTATTATGGAAGGACATTGTTTATATTTGAATACAAATTCATAATTAATTTTTAAAAAAAATGGCTAAGAATATAAGCAATACAATTGCTATGTCTATAATTAAATATATACGTTATAATCTCCATTTATTTTCTATACATTGAATTATGTAGTGAAAGGAACTGATATTTTTTGCATGCTTGTGGTCATATGCTGTGCAGCAGGGGGCACACATTTATTGTGGACATGCTTCAAATGTGAGTGCTGAATTTCAAGGGTACAAAAAAGGTAGCAGGCGCCCCTCTCTGGGAGGAACATGGCATGAAAACCTGTTCTGTGGTTTTTTCCCCACTTTGGGAGTCCGCAGCCATCACTTTCTGCTCAGTGTACTTTTCACGAAGGGGGAATAGCCATTTGCATATCAGTCTTTGTCCCGCCCACAAGGGCAGTCCAGCACTGAAATGCCAGGCAAACCTCCTTTGAACAAGAGTACTAACAGCAACCCCAGACACGTGTTTCAGCCATGTTGGGCCTCATCAATGAGGTGGAACTGTGCCTCTCTGAGCACAGTGAGCAAGGGGTCTACGTCTGGGGACAAAGACGCAGACCCCGTAAGGGGACAAAGACTGATGTGCAAATGGATATTCCTCCTTTGTGAAAAATACAGTGAACAAAAGTGATGGCCACGGACTCTCAAAGTGGGTAAAAACCACACAATAGGTTATCATGTCATGTTCTTTCTAGAGAGGGGAGCCTGCTACACTTTTCTTGTATTTCTGAAGTTCAGGGGTTTTGTTTTGCTAAATCTGATCACCTTAACTCTATGTTAACAAAGTTCTTTTCGCTGAATATATGTGTATAGGAAACCAGCACAAATTCTGTATTATATGTGGAATGTCATCACCCTAAGATTCCTAAATGGAGCATTCCATATGGTCAATCTTTAAGAATCAAAAGAGACTGCATAGAGGAAACAGACTGTCTGAGACACTCACAAGACACGGCACAAAGGTTAAAGGAGAGAAAATATCCTGTGCATGTCATCAACCGGCTGTGACAAAAGACTTAGAAAGGGAAGAATTACTGGAAGTCAAGAATAAGAAAAAGACGGAAAATGGCAAAATAGAACACCCGAGATTTAGAACAACACACAGTAATAAAGCTGGATTTGTTTGTAACATTTTAGATAACCTAGAAAATGTTAACTAAAGACAAGGATATCTGCACCCACATAGGGGAAAGAGCTACAATCACATACAGAAAACCCCTGTCCATTAGGAATCTACTAGTAGCAAGTTTCTTATCATGAAAAACAACCAATCCCAATTGGCTATAACAAAAAAAGAATGGTTTCAGGAAATGCACAAAATTAAAAGCATGCAAATATGGGACTAACAAAATGGAGTGCATGCACCCGCGAATGAAGCAAAAAGTACTTATAAAACAACAAGTGCTATGCCAGAGTACTCATGTTGTATTTATGATCCAGTGTGGATGTGAAAAGTGGTATGTGGGAAGCAGAAAACTGATGGCGAAGATCAGGATCCTGCAACATTTGCGTGCTATAAAGAATAAAGACTATGCATATCCCCAGGCAAAACATTTTGAAGAAAAACATGAGGGGAACCTGGAGACATTCCAATACTTTATCATAGAGCAAGTAGAGAAGCAACCAAGGGGGCGGTGGTAGGAAGCTTAAACTACGTCAGAAAGAGTCTTGGTACATTGTACATTTGGACACAAGAACGCCCATGGGTCATAATCTGGATGAGGAACTCTATCTGTTTATAGGCGCAGATTAACCAGTGGATTAGAACATTGTGGCATTTGCAGAGACTAGTATGCTTTCGGAGAATCTATTGTATTTTTGTAAAGTTTTATACATTTTTACACTTGGTTTTGTTATTGTATTTTAAGTCACTTTTTAAAGGTTGCAGAATGAGGACGAAATGTGAATATCAGGCACAGAAAGAAACTGTTTTATATGGATCATTTCAACATATAAGGAGTGTAACAAAAAGAACTGAAGGAATATCCCATTGAGTAATTTTAAAGGCACATTGCACTTTTCTGACAAAATATTGCACCTCATGTGGAAATGAAAAAGAAGTTGGCATCTTGCAAGGCCACACAGATATGGGGCTTAAAAAGGGTACTAAACCCAGAACACCCCTAAAAGTACTTGACTGATACATCAAGCACCTTACCAGCATGTAGCACTTTATTGCGAGAACAGTATGCATTTTATACAAACATTTTAGATGACAAAGTGCAATTTTAAACAAGCACCATGCACTTTAAGTGGCAACTGATAACAAAATAGACAATACGGTTAAACAAAATACCACAAGTAGAAAGCATATGCCACCCTGAAGAGCCATGTTTCCAAATGTAAGTGCGATGAAAGCACTAGGCACTTCTACACAAATACTGCAGAGAGGAAGATGTCATATAAAGGCGGCACTATGCACTTTAGGCACATCCCCAAAAGTGAATCTGACAACAAAGTCGGCAGGTTATATGGCCAAACAGAAGCAGAGCCTAGGGTATCAACTCGGAATATCCTCAAAAAATACTTGATACTCTACTGCTAAATACAAAACACCTTATCAAGCTTGTTGCACTTTCATGTAATAAAGGCATTATGCACTTTAATCAACTATTGTCAAGGCAATATTGCAATACAAAACTATTAACATGCTATGAAGGTGCTACCAGGTACGGTCAGAGTCTGGCAAACTACATTATAGGCAAAGCACATATGCCACTCAAATAAAAGGCATTTCACCAAACATGCATGCGATTAAAGCATTAGGAACCTCAAACCAACAGTGCCATTTGAAACCAGCATGATGCATTTTAAGCATGAACCCCAATAGGCTGAGCTAATATGACAATATGCACTGCAGGCAAAAATATATAATATGTATATTAAAACCAAGAACAGAAAATAGAACACGGTTTGCATATAAATGTATAAGTAATAACTTTTAATATAACTGCATTAAATACTCATGGAGGAATGTTTCAATGTACTCAATTTGAGCTTAAATGAATAAGAACATGTACCTGATAGGAGTGTCCACTGCAAAACGGCTACCAAGTTTTACAAGGTGTCACAGAGTTTTGAGTGAAGGTAAACACTGAGGTGGGACTTGATGCACAGACATGTATTTATTGTGCAAACACACAAGGCTCTTGTAATTCTGCAGAAGCCCGTGTGGGTGTAACATGTACATTCATTCTGCCAAAAGTCAATTTTAAATTATGTAAAGAAAGGATTGGTTACATGGTTACACAGGGTGTGAAGTCCTTAGTTACCTGGAGTTGTGGAGAATTGCTGCCCTGTAGTGGCATGTGCTGATCCACACCAGTGTGAAAATATATATATATATATATATATATATATATATACACATATAAATAATAACACATTGCTCTAGTCACAAGACTGTCAGACTATACCACACTGACGATCCCTAATATGGGTGATGTAGAGTTGTCTGCGTTCTTGAGACATGTCTGTCTTTGGTGTTACTGCCATGCATAAGGCTTGCTTTTGAGCTAATGTGTCTACCCACAATGCCTTGCTTATGTGGATATGAACTGGAGGTGAACTTCCAGCGATGGTTATTAGGTGGCACTCCGGCATGTGTGACTTGGCTCAAATGGAACATGCCATGTCACATTTTGCTCGAAAAGGTTACTTATTTTCAAGCGCACACGCATACATCACAGGTCTAATTGAAGAACAGGCTGCGTGATAGGTGAATGTTGCAGGTCATGAAATCAGGTGAGTTTGTTGAAGGCTGCCGTGTGTTTGTTTATTTCACATTTGGTGTTCCTCGCCTAAAGGTAGGCCTCAGGCTCTCCGATGCTGAAACCTGAATGTAACGCCAACGAGTTTAAAAAGGCTGTCTCTCTCTCTCCCGCGGAGCTTCTTTCGGGGACATTGAACCCTAGCAGGCTTTAACGATAGTGACACAATGCCACAAGCATAAGATGTCTGCTTCGTCTAATAAAGCGCGCAAGTGGCACGCGAAAGCAATTGCACACGACATGCCCGCATGCCAGTGCAATCTTTCACGTTCGGCGGAAATGAACTGATGCAGTGGCCCCGTGCAGACAGAGGAGGCGGATGACGCAGCTCTCCTGGGACGAATACGCAGAGCACCCTCACTAAAATGGCTGCTTCCTGCAGGGCCTTCATGCACCAGTGAGTGTAAAGGGTCTCCGATAGGCAGGACCATACCACCTATGGAATGCTGAGGCGGGATTTGCACCATTACCATAGCAACATCCCTGTTCCCACCCATTTAAAGCCTGGATGGTTTTGCCTACCGTATTACGCGTGTACGTGTACTTACACTATATTCACCAACACTGCTCAGGGTATGGTCGGATTTGCAGCAGGTCCAAGCATGGCTAGCAGTGGAGGTGAAATAATAGCGTGCTTAAAAAGAGGCTACATAAAATCCATGAAAAAAACACACGTGTCTGTAAGAACCTTTCTCCCACCATTCCAATCACGGACAGCATCAGGTCCTTTCAACCTTTTCAGTTGAAAGGGGCCTTAAATCTCAGGAGGGCTCCCACCAACTGACCCCATGTTGACAGTCAGCAATCTTATAATGCAGAGTGATAATCCTTTCCATATTCCTTTCACTCGAGGACTGTAAATGTGCGTTGTACAGTGCTCACCCTAGAGGTGGGTTTGCTGGCGCCCTTCCGGCCTTCACTTCTTATTCAGAAGAGTAATCACCTCGTTGCCTTTTAACACTGGTGCTTCCACATCAGCCGCTTGCCGTCAAAGAAGGATTTATAGCTTTTCAGTGGGCACTTAGGAGCGCATTTTTGTCATGGGCGTAATAGAATTAAAAGCTTTAACGCCCTTCATTCACGTCACGTCCCATTTCAAGGGGAAAGTGTGTACAATTCAAATGAAACCCTGCCAGCATGCTCTTACCATGCAGGTGCGTGGTAGGCAGTGTTCCCAGCTGAAATGAAACCCTCCCCAACGTGTGAGAATGTTAGGGAGGGTGTCATTTCATTTGTGAGCATTGCTTTCCATGAGGTCCTGACAAGTGGCGCTCACAAAAAAAGTATGTCAGGCAGCGCTTACTCACTTTGCGCTGTGGAATGCAAATTTGAAGGGCATAAGGTGCCGTACATGTTGCATGCCACCTTTTACATTTGCAGCCGCAGTGCAAATGGCGAAAGTATGTTGGCGGGGGAGCCGCTTCCGTTAGTTAAAATTAATTAACTCCACGCCGTCAAATTACTAATTTATGGAAAATGTGCTCCTTGGTGTTTCAGCTCCCTGCTGGCTCTCCATCCCGTGATAATCAATGTTTATTAACCCAAGGCTGTATTTCTTTGTCTCCATGCCTCAGACTGTTTTCTGGTGTAAGCAAGGGGGGCCCCCAACCATCATGTTGAAATGGGCCCTCACACATCTCTTTCTGGGCCCAATTCCAATGTGCACTCATCCATACTGCTTTTCCCCAAAAGATGCTCCATTATGGGAAAACATCAATTCACGCACATGTAAGCATACCACCCAACCTGACTTCATCTCTTCCTTTAAAAAACTCTCTCCCCTTTCCTCTTGCACCCCGCTGCCTTGCGCTTCCTCCAGCAGACTACAGTCGGGTTCATCCCAGGTGAGGACACAATACACCACGGACAAGGTCTTGGTGCTTTGATACTACCATGTTGGTGATTCGGTGCTTCACAAAAGCACAGTAGCAGGGATGTCATTTGGTAGTCGCCAGCTGACCCACCTACAAACCCTGGCACTGCCTCTGCGGCCCCTGGTTAAGGGATTGAAGTGGGAAAAGCGAATAAAAGGCTCCCACCAATCCCCTCTCAACCATGGCCTAGAGGATCACGGCCCAGACACCCGCCACGAGAGGAGTTTGCCCATCTCCCAGAAGACCAAATACCCTGGTACAAGAACATATGGATGTGCCCACTCGCATGCCCACCAGCATGCCCACCTGCCTGCCCTGCACATGCCGACACCTGCGGCATGGATGAACTCGACTAAACCATCCAGCACCAAATCAACACATCGTTAGAGATGCCATGACGACCTAGCTAACGGTCAGCACACTCGTGCAACATACACACCGGACACTCCCACACCAACCCACACGAAGAACATACTCAGTGCTATGACGTAGGTGACGGACACACCCACGGACGTGCATCTTTATTATTTTCAACATAGGCTTCTCAAATGCAGAAACGCAAGACGCATAATGAACTTATCTAAAAAAGGCTTGCTCACGCTTCTTCTAAAACCATGTACCATAATGAGAAATATAACGAAGACACGATACTGGGGATAGAGCAATATGATACCATAACCTAAAGCGGTCTGCATCAAATGGTTCCACCTATGCACCAGGCCCAAGTAGGCCGCAAGCAGAAGCTTCCATGAACATTAAATGAGCAAGGATTCGGTTGCTGACCCTGCAGAATGAGCCCAGTGAAAGCAGACAGTCAAGGGCACAAAGTTGCAAACTCTCATTCCGCAAGCCGACGCCAAGGTCGCACCTGCAAGATAAGCCAGGCACACAGTGAGAAATGCAATATTAATTGTGCAGAATTCTGCCTCAACCACGGTCCCCACCTCACGTGACCAAGCCAAACTTGATAGGGTGCCACGCCCAGGAGGAAGAAGGCGTCTGGATCCCCCGTCTCAAGACAGAGGCAGATACAATTAAGCGACTCAACGAACATCTGCGACGGTGGGAGTAGTCGGCCTTCCTGCTTATGAATAAATCCTCACATTGTCTGCACATACCCATAGTGAAACATTGTTGCAAATGACAGGTGCACCGCGAGCTGGGAACAGCGATGGTCCCAGACTGGGGGGCTCGCGGGTGAACCAATCAGAACATGGGACCCTTATCACTGACGCCATTAACATTGACCAATCCTAAGGGGTCTTCATGTAACAATTTTTATGTATCAAACTGAAGGGACAACCCAAGTATACCACCTGACTGACCCTTAACCAATAACCAAGTCCTCTATATGTATGCTATACTAACCCTACCACTCGGGGAACCAATCCAGAGTGGCGATAGGTTTTTTGCTAATTTTGCTAAGGTGACGCAAGTAGCGCATCACGCTAAGGTAAAAAGGGCCTGCGAGCCCCACGCTGCTGAGTGTCAGGACGGACGCGTACGATCCTTGGCCATCCCTGCCGTTTTGTTTAATAAACAGCAGAATCACCTTGCTTCTTGCGTGTGTCTCAAACTCTATCACTTTGGGATATACGGGAGGAGTTGGGGCCTCCCTGCCCGGAGGTCCGCGGACGGCCCAGCCGGCCCCGGGAGAATTTCCCCCCGACAAGTTGGAGGCACTGCTGAGATCTGTTTAAGGTCCGCTTTTATTTTTATTTTTCCAAGTACTCCCGTTGCGAGGAGGCCCGGCGGCGCGGCCCCCTCTGCCGCTGCCCCCTTTTGAGGACTACAGGACCATCGCGGAACTGCGAGAAGACCGGCAGCGCAATCCGGATAGTGGCCCTCGGGAGCCGGTTGAGAAGTATCCCGCCCGCGGTTGGCGAGTGTCCAGACGTAGTCCAGACGAGGGGAGGTGACGAGCCGCTTGGAGGGGTGCACGCAGTCGAGCGGCCCCGCATCAAGAGAACTTGGTGAGTATGCCACGCCCAACAAGCAAGGTGAAATTGTGAGGGAGGGGGGAGGAATTGAATAGGGGAGGTGGGAGGTGTTGCACAGGTGCGCGGCGAAGGTCTGATAATTTAGTGTTGGCAATGAAATGAATGGTAGCCAGACGAGTGCGAGAGCAGTCCGCTACGTTACGGGAGAAAAGGGGGCGGAGCACGAAAACATCACGTGCGGCCGCTCGTAGACACTGATTGGCCTAGGTCGCGACCGCGTGTAAGGGTGTGTGTGTGTGGTTTCCTACGATTTGGCAATTATTGATCAATGAGTAGATGAGGATCCCTATTGTTCGAGCAGGAAACTCGATAGATAGATGACGTTTCCCTGTAGGCGGTAGCTAGCTGGTTGCCCAATACGGAAGATAATTGGCTGGTTAAGCCCTCCTGTCGAGGGGCGTATCACACGCGAGGCGATGCAGCGTGCGCAGTCCGATTATATTATTGATTACCTTGTTCCAGGAGTGACAGGAAGACAGCTGTGGGGTTAACGGGGATAGATTGCAAGTGTATCTTGGACTTAGAGAATATATGATGAAATTACCAGTAGTTTGAAGAGATCGGTGACGTCACCAGCAGGGCTTACATAGGACATCTCGAGAACCAGACATCTTTTATTTTTGAGTGGCGGGGAGGAGAGCTGTGTTAAGGGCGTGGAAAGGGAGGTATACGGTAATGAGTTGATCGGGGGAAGGCAAAAGGGGGTACGTGGCTGCGCACGGAGAACGCCGGCCACGGCAAGTGCAGAGGAGGGAGGAGGAGCAAGTGAAAGTAGGACGGCGGTATAAGAACGTCATAAGGGGCACGCAGCCGCAGGGGGCTGCGTGCGCTCCGGCCGCAGGGGGCCGTAAGGGTGTTGTATGAAGGAAGAAACTAAAGAAAAAAAAAAATACAAATTTAAATATTATATTTTACTAATTTTTCCTTAGCGGACTATCGCAAGTCCCCAAACTTACGGGGCCAGGTAAAAGATATAAGGCTGTACATTGTAAACTGCTAGTGAGATAACTGCTACCAAATAGGGGAAGAGTAACAAGTGGAGCGCTACTATGTCATATGGGACAGGATCGGGGGTGTGGGGGAACACCCTCACTACCCCACTACAGCACATATGTAAAACACTATCACCCCATAGAGAGAAATTGATCAAGTACAGCATAGAATGGACACAGGGGACGGACAACAAAATGACGACACCATGGCCGCCTAGCGGTAGCTTCGATCCATATACCCAACACTCACTATTAAACCATCTGCACAATACATACAAGGGGAAGAAGTTAACGCACCACGTGGAGGTGTTCAACTTATGGAGGATGTTCCAAGGGTCCCGACCAGGACCAAACGGAATGTTCATTGTAGGGGAAACAACGGGAGATAAGGAGGTTAAGGAGGAGGGAGAGAATGGGGAAAGGGGAAGTGAAGGAACACAGAACACGGGGAGAGGACAAGAGGGAGGAGAAAAGAGTGACGACTCAACCGAAAATGAAATAAAAAAGGAACAGAGCGACGATATACCTCTAGCGAAGGTAGTGAAAACAGAGGGAGGGGGGTTGTATCCTTTAAGAGAACTAGGGGAAATAGCAAGAGAACAATTAAGGGCGGCTGAGGGGTACTCGAACCCGGCATACAGCCCGCCTCCATATACAGCTACAGGTGGCCACACGGGAGGGGAGCGGACTAGTACAATGGGATCAGCCCATGGGAAGATGATAGCAGGAGAGGGGAGGACTGAAGGAGAGCAGACTAGGGACATAGGAAATGATGAGTGGGTAGCTGCGCAGATACTATTAAAATTACAAGGTTCGTTAACAGGAGAAGAGAAGGAGGTGGTGAGGAAAATGGACGAGGATAATGGCAGGGAGAGTGAAATGGAAGGGGAAGAGGGGAAAAGAAAGGGGGAAGAGCAGTTAAGGAAAAAGGAAGAGACCTTGGGGGAACGATTAGCAGAATTAAGGGATGAACAGAATGCACTGATCAAGCAGCTCGAGAGGGGGGAAAGAGAGAGAGCACGGGAAAGGAAAGAAGGTAAGAATGAGTTGGGAAAAATGAGAGAACGAACTGAGGAGTAAAGGAGAGAAGCCGAAAGGTTAAAGGCAGCGGCAGAAAGGGTATCAAGGGTAGCACTGCGCGAGAGGAAGAAAGAGGAAGAGGAGAAAGAAAAAGAAATGGCAATATGGAAGAGGAGATTACTGTCAGAAACGACAAGGAAATATGAAGTAGGGAGGATGATAGAGAGTATATTAGAAAGGGAGAGGGAGAGATGGGAAAGGAAGAAAGAAGATGAAAAAATATTGGAAAAAATGAGTTGTGAAGTAATGGAAGAATTAAAAAAGAAAAGAGAGGAAATTGGTAGAGGAATAGCGGAGAGAAACGAAGGGGAAAGAGAAGATAGGAGGGGGGAGAGTGAAGAAAGGAGGAATGTATATAGAGACACAGAAGTAGCAACAACATCGGCACGAAGGGGAGCGATTAGCAAAGAAGAAATGGGAGGAACGGATCTAATAGACTTAAGAACAGTAACGATTGGGGGAAAAAGACAGTTTGGGGGTTGCCATTTATGAATGAATTTTGTAGTGAGGAAGAAGAAGGAATGGAGAAGGAAGGAAGAAATAGTGAAAGGGAAAGCCTAGATAAACTATACACCACCCAGACAAATAAAGACTCACCATGGATCTGCAGGAGAAAGGGAGAACTACAGAGAAGTGAGGAGGAGGAGCATGGAATGGCGGAGGGGCAGATACGTGAAGCCACGCCGTCACCGTCCCGTCATGCATGCTCCACCACCCCACGCCCATCACGTGCGACATGCCCATCTAAACTAGCGCCCTTCACAAGAGAACTGACGCCCTATGCAGGAAGGCTTAGAGACCTCCCTGGACGCAGACAGGGAGAACGAATACACACGCCCACAATAAGTAAAGGAAATGATGAAAGAAGGCGAAGTGGTGGAGGAGAAAGAGTAGAGACCAGGAGAAATATGGACGAAGCTGACGATGTAGAAGAGACGGAAGAAGAGGAGGGGTGTGGGGACTCGATTTTGTGGAACCCAGGGGGTAAAACGGGACACAACTTAATGCCTCTTCTAGAGAAGGGAGGGGTTAGACCACAATACGTCCCTTGGAAGCATGCAGACAAGGAAAATATAAAATGCAGACTCCCATCATTAAGTGGAGGTGCGGGTAAATGGATATATGAAATGGAAAAACACACCGCAGGACAGAAATTGGCAGTGGGAGATGTAAAGGGCCTTCTCATATCAATATTAGGTGATGCTGCGGATGACATCTGGAAGAGAGCAGGCTTCCCCGGAGTAACAATAACAAACACATCTCACGATGGGGCACCATTCGCAAACTGCAGACATGCATTATGGCAGGCACTGAGGGTACAGTATCCGGACACATCAGACATAGGAGCTATTACCTCGCGAAAGATGCGTGAGAACGAAGATCCTGTTGATTATATCCAGGAAATTCAAGAGAAGTGGCGTATGGAAACTAGAGAACAATGGGACAAAACACCAGCAATATTATATCATATACTAGTACAGGGGCTCCCAGAAGCAGTCCAGAAACAACTGAAGAAAGTAGTAGGGATGGAAGCAAAAGCATGGCCAGAAATACAACTGACTATAGTGCATCATTGCAGGACATGGCAAGAAAAAATGAAAAAAAAGGAAGAGGATAGGAAAACGGAAGAGGCTAAACTAGTACAGAAGAAACTAACTAAATACACGATGGAAGGCGCACTAATAACTACACCTGCCACAATAACTCAAAGCCCCACTCAAGTAGTGGCTGCACAAGACCCCTCCCAAATACAATCATCGCAGACTGTAACACAACAGATGCCGCCACCCCAACCATACACGACTAACATGGGAGGAGGATACTCAACGCCAGGAGCTGGGTTTATAATTACAACCGGGGAAGGGGAGGAGTAATGAGAGGGAGAGGATACGGATTTAACACACAACAGCAGATGGGCGGCCTTAGACATTCCTACCCCACCCGGTACCCAGCATACCAGGACAACACAGGAAGCTTTCCATGGCAGAACAGGGAACAACCGGTGTGTTGGATTTGTGGATTGGTGGGCCACATGTCACGTACGTGTAGAGTGAGACCAGGCACACCGTTGTGGAATGAACAGGGACAACAAGAGCTCCCACAGGAACAGCAGGGCATCCAGCAACAGCAGACATTGCAACAGGCAATCGGACAGCAACAACTAGTAACACAACAACAGCCACGGACATACCCACCGCCTCAATAACAGGTAGTGATTACACAACAACCCCTAGCACAGCAAGTGCAGCCACCTACACAAGTCCAAGACCATAACATAACCTCAACCAATACCCAACTACAGCAAACAGAACTGGGTAGGGTGACAGTGCTGGGACACAACCCTTACACGGGAAGTGGTCAATCATTATACCCCCAATAGGACAGCCCACAGACGACCTTGGTGTGTCCCATCCTGTCGGTAACACCCAATAGTGCGGAGGAACCACGCATAGAGGTAACGATAGGTGACAAAAAATTATCATTCCTTGTTGACACCGGGGCGACCCGGTCTTGCATAAGGGAAGGTAAATTTAAGATGTCAGGTGAAGCCATGAACACCCAAGGATTCTCTGGGGCTAGGGGGTTGGTTCCCTTTACTGATAACATTCCCTTATCTATAGGGGATTATGACATGTCAGTCCGACTTTTATATTCCAGGGCCTCACCAGTAAATATAATGGGGAGGGACATAATGAGCAGGTTGAATATGACGATCTCCTTTACGGAGGACGGCATCATTTGCTCCACTCCAGGAATTAACATGCTCACAGCGCGACAGATCATGCAGGCATACTGTGGACAGACAGTGATTAGGGCTGAGCCAGTAGATGGTGAGCTGTTCCAGTATGGGACAGACATGGCATTTGCATGGATGCCAGGGATAGAGGGAAAGATCTGGAGGAGGCCAGCAGCCTACTTGTTTAGACCAGAAAGGCCAGCTAACGAACCAGAAGGAAAGGTGATTTCAGTGGACATAGAGAGCATCATAGCAACCGCTGATTACATTGCAGTGCATGCCCAAGACAGAGAAGGAAGAGCGTGGAGGGCAGTGATAGCACTAGCAGAGGGATGTAGACTTACCCAGGTGTCAGATGAGGAGCTCTTCTCAGGAGAAAAGGAAGAAGGTGAAATGGTATTTATGATGAGTGTGGAAATATGGCTAAGGGTGACTTACAAACAAGTGGCACAGAAAATTGCAATGGCACTTGAGGCACCCACGTCCACCCCAGTTCCCTTTTTTGAGGAAGACATGGCAAAAGTACCAACATCATTATGGACTACTAGCCCCTATGATGTGGGGTGCATAAAAAGCATAGGGGGGGGGGGGGGGTAAGAATAAAATTGAAAAAGGGTGCAATACTCCCCAGAGTAAAACAGTACCCACTATCTAAAGAGGCAGATGTGGGCATATGTGAAACAATAACGGCCCTTATAAATAATGGCATATTGGTCCCATCAGAATCTCCATGCAACACAGCTGTATACCCAGTGCGCAAGGCTAAAGGTGGATCTTGGCGCTTCATACAGGACCTCAGGCCTTTGAACAACATAGTGGAAGCAGAATACCCCATAGCAGCAAACCCGGCCACAATATTGTGCGGCATTCCGGCAGAGGCATCACGGTTTACAGTGATCGACCTTAAAAATGCCTTTTTCTCAATACCATTGCACCCAGACTCACAAGATCTGACAAGCTTCACTTACAGAAACGCAAAGTGGAAACACACCAGATTGCCACAAGGGTACTGCGAGTCACCCTCAATATTTAACAGAGTAATACAGATGGATTTGGGTAACATTGAGGTAGAAAGCACAGTGTTACAGTATGTTGACGACATAATCATTTGCAGCACAAACGAAAAAAGATGCAGAGAGGACTCATTAAAGATGCTGACAATATTGGCTGAAAAAGGTTACAAGGTAGACAAGGAAAAGCTACAATACTGTCAGGAACAAGTACTTTACATTGGACAGCGTATATCCCAATATGGGAGACAGATTGCACCACAAAGAGCACAGGCAATTTTAAAAACACCATTGCCACAAACAGTGAGAGAACTACAGCAGTTCCTTGGCCTGTGCAACTACTGCAGAGCATGGGTGTTTGATTACAGCTCATACATAGGACCCCTACTTGAGGGGTTAAAAGAAGCTAACAAAGGGGAGAAAAAGTTGGGGTGGACAATGGAAATGAAAGAGGCGTTTGATGAACTGAAAGATGCAATATCAACCGCTCCAGTACTGGCCACCCCAGATTATGAACGACAATTTTTCATATTTTCACATTGCGACTCAACAGTGATGAAAGCAGTGTTGGCTCAAAAAACAAGCATGGGCTACAAACCAGTAGCGTTTTACAGCGGTCACTTAGATCCTGTGATGCTAGGTCATTTCCCTTGCGAACAAGGTCTCGCCGCAGCTGCCTTTGCGGTAGAGAAAGCATCAGCAATCACCATGGGGTGCCCAACCACACTATTTGTGGAACATGCACTATTTGCAATATTGAACAAGCCTAAGTCCACACTAACAACGCAAAGGGCGTCAGGTTAAGAGATTATATTATCTAGAGCTGAATTATCAATTGTTAGATGCAGCACGGTCAACCCTGCAAGGTTCATAGCAGAAGTAATTGAGGAAGGAGACTATGCACACGATTGTAGAAAGATTACTGAAATGTATTGATGCACTAGAAGGGTTGAAGAGAATGCACTAGAGGGAGGTGATCTCTTGTTCATTGATGGGTCGTCAACAATTGACCAAAGTGACGGGATTAGGAGAACAGGGGCAGCAGTGGTGAAAATGACAGAGGTGCCGGTGTGTGTGGCGATGAAGTGCGTACAATTACCACAGCATTACTCTGCCCAAGCAGCGGAATTGGTCGCACTGATCTTGGCGTTGAAGGAAAGTTTTGACAAGCGAGTGACCATATATTCCGACAGTGCATATGTCACATCTACTGTCCATTCCGGGTTGTCCAAGTGGAGGAGAAGAGGGTTTAGGAGAGCTGACGGCACCCCAGTGCAACATGCCCTCTTATTAGCTGAACTAATTGAAGTAATAAATGACCCCCCAAGAATTAGCCTTGGTAAAATGCACCGCACACACTAATGGAGAAGATTGGCGAGGTATGGAACCCCCTAGAGTCAGAGAGAGGGAGAGGGAGGGGAATAGCTAAGGAACTGTTAATAAGGGAAGGGTACACCCATCTCCCAGCCACACAGATAATGGAGCTACAAGCGGCTGCACCAATGGCAGAAAAAGAATTATGGGTAAAAAGAGGATGTACAATGTCACCAACTGACGCACTGTGGCGCCAGGGTAGCACTGGAAAGATGGTAATGCCACTGGCACTATTGAACATCGTCCTGAGCCAATTACACCACCCAGCCCACACAGGCAAGGAAGTCATCGCAGCACGAATTAGGGAAGATTGGTTCTGCCCCGAATTAAATTCCCATGTGTCAAATTTTGTCAGCAATTGCCTCACATGTCAGCAATTCACGGCCGGTCACACGCTGAAGGTGCTAAAAGGTACTATACCCCGGCCAGAGGGACCCATCCGACACATCCATATTGACTATGTTGATATGATCAACGTATGTCAAGGAAATAGGTATATGATTGTAGTTGTGTGCCCATTCTCGAGGTGGATCGAGGCAGGGCCCTGCTCACACCCAGATGCATTCCGAGCAGCTAAATTCCTAGTGAGGGAGGTCTTTCCCAGGTGGGGAGTGTGCGAAATACTGCGGTCAGACAATGGGCCGCATTTCGCCAATGAAATGTTCCAGCTTATCACATCCTTACTGAACATCAAGCATAAATTTGCATGTGCATATCACCCGCAGGCCAACGGTTTATGCGAACGCCTGAATGGCCTATTAAAAGAGGCAATTGCAAAAATACAGCAAACAACAAAGAAGAGTTGGCTGTATTGCCTTCCGCTAGCCCTATTTGAGTTAAGGAATAGAACAGGCTCCGACCACCACCTCACCCCTCACGAGGTGGTGACCGGACGCCAAATGCGCCTTCCTCTGACGCCAACATCAAGAGCATTTACCGACCATGAGAGTACTGCAAATGTCCTTGGCGATGAAATGTACCAATATGTGTCTTCTTTGATTACTAGTGTGGTGTTTGTGTCTCAACAGCTCGAGCGCACACGGGGCGGGTGTAAGAGTGATCAACAAGAAGACGCGGATGAAGAATTGGAAAAGGGAAAACTGTGCAAAATTGCCAAAGGTGACCACGTACTACTCCGAAATTTCAACAGAAAGTGGAACAGCCCACGCTTCACTGACCCCCACCTGGTAGAGGAGGTATCTACGAGAGCAGTAAAGCTACAGGACAAACGTGCTTGGAATCACCTACACGATGTAAAGATCTGCAAACTCCAGACCCGCCCTGCCGTCACCGACAGGGCCATTGGAAGAGCAGCAACAGCATCGCCAACGGAGGAAGGGACTTCTACCGCAACTAACGGCCAAAGTGTCCCCATACCCTGCCACCCCCCTGATTCCCCAGAGACAACTACCGAAATAAAGAGGGGTAACTACCATACCGCCCACCCCATGGTCACACGTTCAAAGAGTAAAGAAACCTCTACCAGTTGAACCCCAAACCCTCTGCCCATTGACCCCCTACCCACTGCAATAATAACCCAACTGAAGGACATTGTTTTGCACATACACATGTAAACAGGTGAATGTTCTCTTTTTTTTCTCTCGCACATGCAGGTACGGCGTATTATTGTACTGTTAAGAAAGCAGATAACTAACAAAGTCCACTGCCCAGGAGGAGTAGATGATACCCTCAGACAATAACTACCCTGAAGAATTATCGCACCAATTTGTCTATTACATAAAAAGGCCAAAGCACCTGAAAAGGAGGAGGGTACGTGTCTACTACACAGCACTTCTCTTGGCCATAGAACAATCAATGCCCCACATCCAACCATACTTGCCTGCCCTAAGAGATAGATCGCTTAGATTGGCGTGGGAACAGCTCTTCGCCTGGGCACTGAACGACTACCTGATAGGGAGAGCTTGAAAACAACAACTAACACTAATAACAAGCATATTGAGAATTTTCAGGTGGGCAACTTTAACGTCGCAAGAATTAGCTGCCGGACTGCAGCAAGGTAAGAGCAAAATGCCGGTGAAACTAGCCTCTGTAATAAAGATGATAGGGATTTTGATGGTCACCGGGTTTGTGGCTGCCTCTGTATGGTGGTACAATTATGCTATCAATATTTTTGCTGTACCCAAACCTAATATACCCCCACCCCCAGCTGCAACAGGTGTTACGTCAGGTGGTACTAGTGAAATTCCACACAAGGGTAATAGAGTTAAACGCAGCACATACTCAGAGAATAAAGATATTGACAACTACATACAAAATTCAGCACACGTCTCTAACAACATGTGGTACCAACACATGACCAAAATAGGTAAACAAACAACAGAAGACAGCTGCTACGTCTGCTCATTGATCCCATACGCCATGAGTGCTTCCCGAACTTTCGTTGCCACGGAAATAGATGAAAAAACAGCACGATGTATAATATACCTGGCACTGTTCCAAACAAAAGTGAGATTTCAAGGGAACACGGTGCACCTGGTATGGAAATCACGAGACACATACCCGTACGAAAATAACTTCCTTAAGAGTTATTTGAGCTACCACAAGGCCAGTTTACATGCCGAAGCCTTCAGATACATAACAAGCAGTCCCGAAAAAGGAGAAACGAAGAAAGTTACACTACAGTACCTACCATGTGATTGGTACGCCACTGAAGCTGCTGGTAAAAAAGGATGTTGGGAAAGACCTCTGATAATAATAACAGGAAAGGTGTACCTGGGTGACAAATGGGACATAGGAGTGGTTGGCAGCAACATGATAACGAGAGAAGATACTACAACTATTGCAGAGCACAACAACAGATGTTGGATGACTTGGGTCAAGTACGTACCCATGCTAACATGGATAGAGAAGGATGAGGACCCAATAACAATACTGCCGATGACTGCACCTAAGATATGCTACCAACACAAAGGAGAAGTGGACGTAGGATACAACACCAACTGTGCAAGTGTGACCGAGCTACCTGAGGGGGGAGCAGGAACAGCAGTAGTAATGGACCATTACTGGGTCTGTGGAGACAAGGCATACCACACACTGCCCCCTCTATGGAATGGTGTATGCACAATAGTACACGTTAATGTACCATCACTAGTGGTGCCCCAGAAACATGTGAATGTGGCGAACTTCCCCAAAATGGATGAAGGAAACAAAAGGAAGAAGAGATCTGCACAGCTTCGGAAAGGGCCGGAGAACAGACACAACGGCAACAACACTGTTCTGAACAGAGGGAAAAGACAAGGAGAACCTCTGACAGGAAATTACCTGTGGGGAAGGTCGGAAACAGCACTCACTTCAATCCCGCCAGAGCACAGACTATTCAGCAGAGCAGCAATGTTCTTCTCCTCAATAATACATCCTGGACTACAGGCCTACGCAAAATGGCTCCAGATACCTAGGTGGGAACTAATGATGACAATTAACTCCACAGTAAATGGATTTAACGCAATAAAAGAGGAATTGCGAGCAGTGAGGATGGTAGCACTACAGAACAGATATGTACTGGACCTCCTCACAGCAATGGAAGGAGGAGTTTGCGCAAAGATAGGCCAATCATGCTGCACATTCATTCCTGCTAACGATGCTGACAATGGTACACTGACAGAAGCAGTATCACAATTGGCCCAGATGCACTCCAAAATGATGGATGAAAGTAAAGGTGTAAAAAAGGATGAGAGCTGGTTTTCGACGCTATGGTCATGGATGCCATCATGGCTGTCAGATGGACTGAAGATCATAGTTGGATGCATTATTTTGGCTGGAGCTGCACTTATCATAATAAGATTTTGGAAGGCCCGAAAGGCACGCACCACAGATGAGATGATCGAAATGGTCGGCATGCACCCCTTGATGCCAGCAGATGACGGCCAACACGCAGGCACAATAATAAAAGAGAGAGAGAGGTTGCGCAACCAGATCACCACTAATCACCTGGACCCACCATCTGTGAAGCTCCAAAAGGAGCTACATAGGGAAATGGGTATACTGCACACCTGGAGGAACCTGTGTATATATGTACTGGTCATTTGAAGACCATGTCAACCACTATGGACATTTGGGAGGAGTAACTAAAATATGGAGAGTGAGAGGAGATAAGGAAAAGGATATGTTTGTGGTCGACAAGTCGACCAGAGGGGGGACTGAAGTGGGAAAAGCGAATAAAAGGCTCCCACCAATCCCCTCTCAACCATGGCCTAGAGGATCACGGCCCAGACACCCGCCACGAGAGGAGTTTGCCCATCTCCCAGACGACCAAATACCCTGGTACAAGAACATACGGATGTGCCCACTCGCATGCCCACCAGCATGCCCACCTGCCTGCCCTGCACATGCCGACACCTGCGGCATGGATGAACTCGACTAAACCATCCAGCACCAAATCAACACATCGTTAGAGATGCCATGACGACCTAGCTAACGGTCTGCACACTCGTGCAACATACACACCGGACACTCCCACACCAACCCACACGAAGAACATACTCAGTGCTATGACGTAGGCGACGGACACACCCACGGACGTGCATCTTTATTATTTTCAACATAGGCTTCTCAAATGCAGAAACGCAAGACGCATAATGAACTTATCTAAAAAAGGCTTGCTCACGCTTCTTCTAAAACCATGTACCATAATGAGAAATATAACGAAGACACGATACTGGGGATAGAGCAATATGATACCATAACCTAAAGCGCTCTGCATCAAATGGTTCCACCTATGCACCAGGCCCAAGTAGGCCGCAAGCAGAAGCTTCCATGAACATTAAATGAGCAAGGATTTGGTTGCTGACCCTGCAGAATGAGCCCAGTGAAAGCAGACAGTCAAGGGCACAAAGTTGCAAACTCTCATTCCGCAAGCCGACGCCAAGGTCGCACTTGCAAGATAAGCCAGGCACACAGTGAGAAATGCAATATTAATTGTGCAGAATTCTGCCTCAACCACGGTCCCCACCTCACGTGACCAAGCCGAACTTGATAGGGTGCCAAGCCCAGGAGGAAGAAGGCGTCTGTATCCCCCATCTCAAGACACAGGCAGATACAATTAAGCGACTCAACGAACATCTGCGACGGTGGGAGTAGTCAGCCTTCCTGCTTATGAATAAATCCTCACATTGTCTGCACATACCCATAGTGAAACATTGTTGCAAATGACAGGTGCACCGCGAGCTGGGAACAGCGATGGTCCCAGACTGGGGGGCTCGCGGGTGAACCAATCAGAACATGGGACCCTTATCACTGACGCCATTAACATTGACCAATCCTAAGGGGTCTTCATGTAACAATTGTTATGTATCAAACTGAAGGGACAACCCAAGTATACCACCTGACTGACCCTTCACCAATAACCAAGTCCTCTATATGTATGCTATACTAACCCTACCACTCGGGGAACCAATCCAGAGTGGCGATAGGTTTTTTGCTAATTTTGCTAAGGTGACGCAAGTAGCGCGTCACGCTAAGGTAAAAAGGGCCTGCGAGCCTCACGCTGCTGAGAGAGTGTCAGGACGGACGCGTACGATCCTTGGCCATCCCTGCCGTTTTGTTTAATAAACAGCAGAATCACCTTGCTTCTTGCGTGTGTCTCATACTCTATCACTTTGGGATATACGGGAGGAGTTGGGGCCTCCCTGCCCAGAGATCCGCGGACGGCCCAGCCGGCCCCGGGAGAATTTTCCCCCGACAGGATTCAGAGGCACAGAGAAACCAAAAGTTAAGAGGGCTCAGACGAGAGACCCCCTTTACATTCATTTGGACTTCAACAGGACATGGAAGCCCCCAGCTCCCATGCTCTGCTCATGGCAGGAGCCAGAGCTGGTTCCTTGCATGCGTCTAGCATGAGGGCCAGAGAGGCCTGCCTACAGAGGAGTTGCTCGGAGCAACAAGGGATTCAGAAAAGGTAAGAACATATTTTTTTGTAAATGTGTGTTTGTGTGTGCATGTAAGGGTGTGTGTGTGTGTGTATGTAGAGACAGTTTCCTGGAGAAAAGGTTTGCATTTGGGCTAATTTGCATACCCACAATGCCTTGCTGTTGTGGCTCAGAGCTGGAGGTGAACTTCCAGCGATGGCTACTAGATGGCGCTGTGGAGTGTATGACTTGGCTTAAATGGACTTTCTACATGTATATTGGAATGTGTGTGAGTGAGTGCATGCTCTATGGGAGGCTTGGTGTGGGTGTGTGAGTGAATGGTCAATGGGAGCACATTACTCCTAGTCCTACCCTTCCTTGTCCCAGTACTTGCCTATGAAGAACCTTGCCTCATACATAAATACTGGGATGAGGAAGAGGGACGTGGAGGTAATGCTGGGACAAGGAGCTGGTTTTGAGGGTTGGAGGAGGAGAGTCAGAGGGAGAGGGGACATGTGGGGAGGGTGGCACAGGAGGGGGGGGTGCTAAAACATAATGGGCATCCATGATAACGCAGGGGGTAGACTGGCGTTTGTTGTTCAGCCAGTCAATTCATTTCTTACTGTGGCTTGACATTTTGTACTGCGCATCTCTGAAAGCAATCATGATCAGTGTAATTGCCTGACTCGAATGCCATTTGGGTGCAGGCAGTCCTTAATGTGGCATTGTATATTTTTCTGGGCATCTATAATAAAGTATGCATTATACGTATTTTTACGTGGTTAGATTGTCATTTTGGTGCAGCCTATTCTGGGTATGTCTTACTGTGGCATGGTATTTTTTACTGTGCATCATCAACGCTACAGCAAACATGATAAGTGTTATTATGTGTATGGCCCACATTGTGCAGCCAGTTTTGACATGTTTTCTTATGGTGACATTTCATTTTTAATAGCAAAGCGGTAAAATAGCTCAGTGGGTTGAGCATGTGCGATCTGTGTGTATTTGGAGGTTGCTGGTATGAATCCTGGCAAGGCCAACTCAGCCTTTCATTCTTCTGAGGTTGATAAAGGAGTATCAGCTTCGGTTGGGATGATAATTGCATGTATATATGTGCTATGTACAGTGCTTTGGCGAAATGATATGTAAATAACAAATCATCAATAATGAAAGCATTAATGCTCCTGTGTACTGTACTGTAGTGACCTGCATTTTATGGATACTGTATTATTGCAGTAACTTGCAATGTAGCAGCTCTATTTGTCATATAATGGCAATACCATGCCATGCAGCTATAATTGGAATAATATGGAAGTAACTGGCCATACAACACTGAAGTGACATATCTATGGCAGTGTTTCAGCCTACCTTGTTCTAGTGGGTCTAACCCCGCCATACCACGACCCCATCCCAGGCATATGAAGGCAAACCTCTTCTTAACATGTGATTGGTATCTAAAATATTCTTGTCTGCTTTTGTACCTATTTGGTATTTTCCAATTTTTACACTGATGTAGTTTGTATTATGCCCATAATCCACTTCCGTTGGGGTCACCATGGTTGCAGAGGAACTGATGGGAATCCGTAGAAAAAAATAAGGAAAAGAAACCAAATGGTATATTTGATTATAGTGAACAAGGGTAGCAGGGGTCTCCCGCACACTTGTTCACTACAACCGCATCGGGGGTTGTGGGTTGTCCCGCGTGCCCTAATAATAAAGTTGCAGGGAAAAGCATGCACATAAGTGAAAAAAACCAGCATTGCAGAGGGATGGCAGAGTCAGTGGCACACAGCCAAGTGTGGCACTAGGAAGCCACTCAAAAAGAAGGCTGATAAACACATGCTGAAAATTGTTCTTTTAAATATAGATTGCTAATGAAGCATACAACTAATGTAGCTTCATATATTGTTAATCATTATGTGGATTTCTGTGCCCTTACCGAAACATGGCTCCACAGTGCTGCGGGCCCTACCATCTCCCTGGCTCTTCCCGCGGGATACAATATGCTACACCAGGATAGACAAGAAGGGAGTGGGAGGAGGCGTTGATTGTATTTTTAAATCCATGCTGGACATATGGAAGGTAGATACGCCAGACATTGAGGGTTGTGAATCACTGCAACTGAAAATCAGGGTGGATGCCGAAACTACGGTGAACGTAGTCTTGGTATACAGACCGCCTGTCTCAATGCCAGTGTTCCCCTCACATCTCTGCAATGTCCTCCTACCCATCCTTAAACCCAACAACAAGGCTGTGGTCCTTGGTGATCTAAACCTTTGGCTGGGTAATGGGAATGATCCCCAAGTTAATATTGTAGAAGCATCCCTTGGGAATTTAGACTTTTCTCAATTGATTGAGATCCCAACCCATATAAAAGGGAATACCATGGATTGGGTGGCAACACATAATACCACTACCTCGGATGTCACTGTATCTCCCTGTTCCTGGTCTGATCATTCTTTTATCCACTTGACATTGGTTTGTGAAAGGAATGTTCTGGTTACAAGAAAAAATAGAGCCATGACAACCTCCAGGAACCTTAAAAAGCTGATGCCAGCAGCCATGGGAGCATGGACATCACCAATGATGTTGGAGGTCGGGGGGGCGTGGCTACGAGAGCCATGTAGGAGGACGCGTTCTGGAGGAGCTCCCGAGATCCTGCAACGATCCGGGCAAATATGTGCGGTACGACGGATCGCAGACCACCGACGATACACATGATGGTGTGTGAAGGTATTGGCCACGCATTGTGAACTTCTGGAGAGAATAGGATCAACGGCGACGGAGATCGGTGGCTACGAGTTAAGAGACTCCGCAAACAAAGGGCGACTCAAAATGGCCGACCAGGGCCCGGGACTGGAATAGGAGCGAGTTGAACGGTGGCCTAGCTGTGAAGGTGCACTGTACACAAACTTGCTACTTTAGCAACCGATCGATTTCCTGAGTCATGTCGAGCAGGCCGGTGCGGCCGAAGGTGAAACAGCCTACCTTAGACGATTTCACTAAAACTCCCCCGAGCCAGGACACTACCAAAAGTAAGGATGCGCTGGCTGGGAGTGGCACGACGTCTTCGTGCACCAACCAAGAAATCCTGGCGGCGATTGTGGAACTGAGGGCGGCCTGGGAATCAAAGCTGGAACTGGCCGTTACTGAACTAAAGATTGCACTGGACCGCAAGGTTGGAGAGGTCCAAGAGGACGTTAATCTGCTACGACAAGATGTCAGGGCCCTGGCGGAGCGCACGGATTCCCTCGAAAAAGAAGTTGGCCCGAATACAGCAGATTGTGCCACTCATAAGGCCGATTCGCATGCCCTGACACAAAGGATGGGCAACCTGGAGAGCAGAGCGGAGGAGGCTGAGGGACGAGCCGGCCGCAACAACATCCGCATCGTGGGCCTACCGGAGGGGATAGAGGGCCGTGACCCTACGGATTTCATCGAATCCATGTTCTTACAGGAGATACCTGGAGGGGCACTATCTCAAGGATTTGCAGTAGAAAGAGCACATAGAGCCCTAACTAGGAGGCCACCTCCGGGGAACCCGCCTAGGCCTGTGATCGCCAAAATCCTTAACTACCGCGACCGGGAGAGGATACTGGAATACTTCCGTAAAGGAGGGACGATCACGAGAGGAGCGGCAAACATCACGGCTTATCCAGATTATACTCTGACTGTACAGCGTAGTCGCATGAACTTTGGGTCTGTAAAGCGGAGGCTGAGAGAAGCGGGCCACAAATATATGTTACTCTATCCTGCAAAATTGAAGGTCTTCCATGCACATACAACCTTGTTTTTTGAAACCCCGGAGGATGCTATGGGATGGCTCGATGCGCAAGGATGCCCCCAGGAATCAGAAGTTCGGCCCAGAAAGGGCTCGGAAGAGATACGGGAATCGTAAAATGGCGTCGCAAGATGGCGTGGCTCGTGGGACTTGAATATAGTCGGTGTGACACCTTCGGTAAAGAAGGTCAGATGATTGCACTATTTTGTCAAGACACTGTGAATATTTATTTGTTCGGGAGCCCTACGGGGCGATACTCTCTACCCCACAATAGTTTTAGTTGGGTGGCCGTTAGGGTGACCTCACCCTACTGGGCTCCGTTCACCGACCGGTGCTTGCGGAGCTAGATGTGGGGGTGCCTGAGCTCTGATGCTGGAGCTGGGCAGCAGTTGGGGTGTGTGATGTTGGGGAAGGCACGGGTGGGGGGAGGGGAGGGAAGTTGGGGTTTAGTTGTGTATATAGTTGAAGGGAGTTTGAGCTTATATGAGGAGTTACTGGACCGAAACGCTATCTGTGTCATGTGGGCGGTTGGGGGTCGCTACATGGGAGGCAGGGAGGAACGTACTTGCCATGGGAGACCTTAAGATTGTCACCTGGAATGTCAGGGGACTTAATAGTTATTTAAAAAGGAATAAAGTTATGTTGTACCTCAAAAGGCAGAGGATTGACATTGCACTATTGCAAGAAACACACCTGAACCGGCACAAGTTAGAACTGGTTGAGAAAAAGTGGAGTGGCATGGTGGTGGGCTCCCCGTACTCTGCCTATGCCAGGGGAGTGCTAATCTGGGTAGCACCGCACGTTCCGTTCAGAGTCACGTGGCAGGAGGTGGACACGGAGGGCAGGCTGGTTATGCTCAGAGCCCTGGTAGAGGATAGAGAGGTTTGCATTATTAACACATACGCCCCCAATCTGAATGCTGCTGCATACTTCAGGACCCTATGCACCCGTCTGGGCACATGCGTGGGGGGAGCGATCATTTGGGGAGGGGACTTTAACTGTGTTCTTGACCCAAGGGCGGATAGGTCCGATGATAGGATTGATCGGCCCACCCCGGCGGCCAGAGTATTACAGACGTTGCTGGGCGACTTTGGCCTGGCGGACGTTTGGCGACTGAAATACCCTGATACCTCGCAGTATTCTCACTACTCTGCTCCACAGCGCCTACACACGAGATTGGATTATTTCTTTGCCACGTCAGAAGTGGTGATGGCGACCACTCAAATTGAATATAAAGCGAGGGTCCTGTCGGACCACTCGCCCTTAGTGTTGACCTGGCAGTATGGCCGCCCTCGTGCACGGATACCTACATGGCGCCTCCGTGCGGAGGCGCTTAGGGACACGGTTTTTAGGGAGGACATCAGGGAGGCGATCCAGCGGTACTTTGAGGTTAACACGGGCAGTGTAGATTCGGCTGGTACACTTTGGGAGGCATTCAAGGTTGTGTTACGAGGGGACGCTATTTCCAAGTCAAAGGGCCTGCAGGGTGGGGTTCTGATGGAGCTAGAGAAGGCGGAGAGACAATTGGAGCGCGAATGTAGCGAGGCAGGAGGGGACGCAGACCTAGTACTTGAACTGCAGCAGCGGTGTTCGGAGCTTTGGGAAAGGCTCTGTAACCTTAACTATAGGAAATATGTTGAGACGCAGCATGCGGGTGGAGACAAAACTGGCCGCCTACTGGCATGGCTATATAAGAGAGAAACCCCTAGGCCCCCGATCAGGATGATAGTTAGAGAGGACGGAGAGGAGGTAGACACCCAGGAGGGAGTTAATGCAGCCTTCCTTGATTATTATAGAGCACTGTATGAGGACAAAGGGGGAGAATATCAGGCAGAGATCAGAACTACATTGGAAGACATAGAGCTGCCCAGGATTAGTGATGAAGAAAGAGAGGAGCTGGACGCACCTATTACACTAGAGGAACTGGAGGAGGTAGTGAAGGGATTGCCCACTTGTAAGACTCCGGGCACGGACGGACTCCCGAATGAGTTTTATAAAGTGTATGGGGCAGAGATACTCCCCCCGATGCTAGAAATGTTCAATGAATCTTTCGAGAAGGGTCGGTTACCGGAAACGCTCAGAGAAGCGCTGATAGTGCCGCTCCCCAAGCCTAATAAACCCCGACAAAGCTGTGGATCGTATAGGCCGCTGTCGATGTTGAACCAGGACAGCAAGATCCTGACGGCGGTCCTGGCCAACAGGCTACGAAGGGTCATCAGTAAACTGATACACCCGGATCAGACGGGCTATGTCCCCAACAGAAACATAACTCACAATCACAGGCGACTTCACCGGGTGATTGAAGAGGGGAACAGAAGTGATGAAGAGATGGTGGTGGTGTCCCTAGATGCAGTTAAGGCATTTGATTCAGTGAGGTGGCCTTGGTTGCTGGCGGCCTTGGAGGGGTACGGGTTTTGGCCTGGCTACGTGAGGTGGGCGAAACTGCTGTACAGCGAGCCACTGGCCAGGGTGCGCACGGGATCTGTGATATCCAAAAGGTGGCGACTTAGCAGAGGCACCAGACAGGGATGCCCCTGGTCCCCGATGCTGTACATATTGGCCCTGGAGCCCCTGGCGGTGTACCTCAGACAACAATATAACTTGGTTGGCATCGAGGTGGGAGGAGAGAACCATTTGATATCTCTATATGCTGACAACCTGTTGTTGTACCTGAAGTATCCGGAGGAAAACCTCCAGTACATTTTAGAGGTCATGGAAAAGTATGCAGATTTGTCCGGCATAGCGGTTAATCCCAGTAAATCGAGCATGTTCCCGCTGGGGAGCTTCATTGGGGTCCCTCTGGAACGGTTGCCGGTGTTGCCCGTGCCCTGGGCAACTGAGTCTTTCCGCTACCTCGGAATTGATGTATATCATGCTGTGAAGGAAGAACACTTGCACAATACCGAGGCGGCGGTAAAGAAAATCCATGATAGTATGCGGTTTTGGGAGAAGCTGCCGCTGGCAATGGTGGGCCGGGGGGCGATGCTCAAAATGGTGGTCCTGCCCAGGCTTTTGCACTTTTTCAGCAATATACCATACTTGATACCCAGGAAGTTCTTTGTCAAACTTGATAGTGTATGCAGGGACTTCCTGTGGCACGGCATCCGCAACAGGGTAGCCTTGTGGAAACTCCAAAATTTCCACGATAGGGGAGGCATCAAGATGCCGAACTTTGAGGCCTATTATGTGGCCAGCCAGCTGCAATACGTGACCAAATGGCTCTCTGATGAGGAAACCCCTGAGTCTAGGCTGGTTGGGAGGGACTGCGCCCCGTTTTATCTAAAGGAGGTTGTCTGGGTCCCTAGGTCGGACTTGCAAGGACGCCCATGCATGTTGCTGTTGGGGTGGAGAATTTGGCGCAGAATGTGCCAGTTGATTGAGAGCCCGTGCCCGTGTTCCCCGCATGTGCCACTGGCCGCCCTAACTATGGGGGACAGCCAGCTCAGGAAAATTATCAGGACATATTGGGAAACGGTTGGGCTGGCCACATTGGGAGACATATGGCAGGACGGGGCCATTAGAGAATTTGTAGACCTGGGTGAAGAAACAGGGCTGCATGGGGGCCAATATGTTACATATCTAAGGCTGGTACAGATCATCCGCAAGACTTGGCCGGAGACGGTGCTAGCGGAAGATCCGGACGCACTGATCGGAACGATATATAATATATCAGAGGGCGGGCATGAGATCTCTAGATTATATGAGGTGGTGATGACCCGGGTGGGGAAGGACTTGATGGATTTGAGGCTCGATTGGGAAGCGGAAGTGGGGGCACAGATGACTGATGGGATGTGGGAACGGGCCATGGGATACAATAAGAAAGTGTCCAGGAATGCTAGATTGCAGCAAATACAGCTGTACATCACGCACAGAGCATATATGACCCCGAAGAAAATAGCCAAGTTTGCGAGCGCAGGTAGACAAGCATGCCCGAAATGCGATGAAGAAGACGCAGGTATGACACATATGTTCTGGTCCTGCCTAGTGATTGAAGGCTTTTGGGGGGAAGTGGCACAGAAATTAGCAGATAAGGGTGTTCCGCTACGCATTGACACGGCCTGGGCCTGCCTCCTGGGAGGGTTCCCTAGACCACGGAACACCAAACATCTCGGGAAACTGAGAGACCTGGCGTATGTACTTGCTAAGAGAAGGATAGCTATGAGTTGGAAGCAACGCCATGGGCCAAGAATAGAGATATGGTGGCGGGACCTGCAGAAGTGGGCGGAGGCTGAAACGGTGGTATGGCAGGAAGCGTGTGGTAATTGTGGGGAGGAAGAAGTGGGCAACCTGGCGGCTTGGAGAATGTTAATTACGGGACTGTTTGGCACGGAGATGGACCCTGCTGCTTCCGAGAGGGGCGACGCCCGGCCCCACCAAGTGTACACAGAACTGTAAGGTTGATAAGCTCTTGGGGGGAGGGGGGAGGGTTTGAAGTGCAGTAACATGGCATTAATTGATGTTTACAGTGTGTAATGTATAATGCTGCAAGTTTGGTTTGTATTGTTTTATTTTGAAAATAAAAAATATTTAAAAAAAAAAAAAATGATGTTGGAGGTCAGTGAGCTTGAGTCTGCTGATGACATTGTTAGTGCTATCCAACTCACCATGCACGAGGCAGTTACCACCCTAGCACCTCTGAGAACTAGGTCCATCCCTATTAAGAAGGCTCCAATTGGTTCTCCCTCGACCCACAAATATTTAAAATCAAAGAAAATACATGTTTTTATGCTTGGAAAACATCAAAGGATATTTGTGATAAAGATGCCTACAATGCAGCCTCACAAGTATATAAATTAGCAGTTATAGCAGCAAAATAACTATGTTTGACAGTAGAATTGCCAAAGCCCGAAATGAATCAAAAGAACTTTTCAAAATGGTTAATAAATTGAAAAACCCTTGCACTAGTAATTTGGGTGTACCCACTAACAATGCTGAGTGGTGTACATCCATACAAGAAGCTATGCTGGGGAAGTTGTGTCGGATCAAAAAGACTATCCAATTGAATAAAGATACTCTGCCATCAGAAGTAAATATTCAAAATAATCCCTCTCAGATTGTGCAAAAGCCCAATTTAATTTTAAACCTCTTTCGGAAGATGAGCTGGCTTTAATCATTGCTAATCTTAAACCCACTAGTTATAAAGAGGATGTATGCCCCACAATAACCATCAAGGCATGTGCTCCAACTTTGATTGGGACCCTATGTAAATTTGTTAATGCCTCTTTCAGGAAAAGTCATGTGCCAGACACTCTTAAGGATGCATGGATTACTCCTCTTTTTAAAAAAAACCAGGCCTATGCCCGCTAACACCGGCTAATTATCGGCCTATCACTAATACCCCTTTTCTTTTAAAGATTTTAGATCTTGTTGCATACATTCAGTTATCAGAATACCTGAATAATCATATAATTTTAAATAAAGGGCAGTCAGGCATCAGGCAAGGGCACAGCACAGGAACTGCATTACTTGACCTGAAATCGAGATTACTGCAAATCATAGACAAGGGACAGACCACACTGCTTATGGTGCTGGATCTGTCTGCGGCCTTTGCTCTGGTTGCTCACACTCTTTTAGAGACCAGAATCAAAGAGGCAGCCACTTTCTCAGACAAGGCTGCGGGCTGGATGAATCCTTTCTGAACAACAGATGTTGCAGAGTTTGTAGTGAGGTGGTGGAGGCTCTTCTGGCACCACAGTACTATGGGGTTCCCCAGGGGGCCTGCCTGTCACCCGCCCTCTATAGCATCTTTTCAGTTCCCTTTTTCGACTTGCTGGAGGAGCAAGGTATTGGATTTACAAATTATGTGGATGATACGCGGTGTATCATCCCACTTTCTGGTAACCATGAGGCAGATGTTAGGAAGATAAATAAAATATATGATCAGATTCAAGCGTGGATGGTTGAGAATGGCTTAGCGCTTAACAAGGAAATACCTGAACCGATGGTAGTAGGCACAGAAAATAGAGTGTTCAAATTGAGGGCTGACTACAAGTGTTTAGGCTAGCAGGCTGTGAAATTGACTCTAAGAATAAAGTTAAAACACTTGGGATCTATTTAGATAAAAATCTGAATATGCATGCCCAAATGAGTAGCCTGGTCTCCTACACTGCCTACGAGACAGTGGGCAGAGCAATTATTTGTTCTAAAATCGACTATTATAGCAGCGTCTTGGTAGGAATCAATAAATCAGAATTTTCGAGGTTACAAATCATTCAGAATAGCGCCATTAGGGTCATCACTAGTCTCAGTAGGAGAGACCATGTTTCTAATGCTAGACGTGACCTACATTCGCTCCCCATTGAGGCCAGGATTGAATTCCGCCTCTTGCTGATTACTCATAAATGTATGATTGGTTCAAGTCCACTATATCTGGAAGATGCCTTGACCTACAAATCCCATACAAGGAACCTTCGATCCAATAAGACTAACCAACTTCAGATCCCTAAATGCACCCTTGCTCAGACTTCCAAATGCACATTCTTTATGGCAGCTCCCAGGGCCTGGAATGTTATCCCTCCTGATCTTAGGGAACTGAGCCCCGCAGCTTAGTTTAGGAAAAAGCTAAAGACTCTGTTGTTCAGATGATTGACATGATGTTCCCCTCTGAATGGAAATCTGGCTCTTCATACCTGTCTCTTTCTCCTTGTCTGTACGTTGCGCCTTACGCCTCTGTGCACCCAGGCGCACATTATAAATATATCAAAGTAAAGTAAAGTAAAGTGTGCCGCCCAAAGGGAAGTAAGGGTGTGGGGGTGGGGGGCTGAGTTGCAAGAAATGTCCACGGGAGACAAAACTGAAACTTATTTGCGGAAAAATAACTTTTGTTCTTTTCACCCTCTGACATTTCCAATTGAGCAAATCCTGCTAAACCGAATATGTCATCTGGGTTAAATGTGATGTCATCCGGTCTAGGATGTCACGTCTGCTACCCCCTGGCATTTTGGTGAATCGACGTCCCTGCACAGTAGCATAACTCAAGTCATCAATGCAAATCCGTTAAATGATTCAGGGCTCACTCACTTTTCGATTTAATTTGTGTAACTTCTCTTTCGAGACGGAGCATGATAACTGTGTCTGATAATGCTTCACAATTTTGAGCTGCTCAAACAAAAGCCTATCTTCCCTGGCCCTTTGCCCGGGCCCCAATGCCTGAATGCGCAGGGCCCTGTATGTTCAGGCGCAGAGGGGTGTACAGCTAAAGAAGTATAATTATCCACCTATCACTGGGGGCGAGGGAAGGACAGCGGCGCTTCAATAATGCCCTGTCTACTGGAGATAAGGTCCATGCTGTCCTTGGCATCACCTAATTACACACGCTATTACCATTCGGGATTTACTGACCCTTCAAATATGTTTTTATTTATTATTAATCGTTTGATGCTTTACCACTGTTTTATGGCACCGCGGAAATGTAAGCTGTGGTATATTTTAAGGCTGCCACCAAGCCATGTGTGTAGCCTTTTCAAATCTTTAGTGTATGAGGGAGCAGTGCCAAGTACTTAGCAGACTGGGGAACTATAACTAGGCTAACATTTAGAAGAGACTCTGGCATCTGCCACCGTGTTATGTTTTCTCCCACACCAGATTTACTTGCGGATGCACAGTAACCAAACCCTGGCAGGCAGCGGGTGTGTGGGTTTTGTGGAAACGACCCATCGGAAAGGTGGCAATGTTGTGGCATTCCACACTTGGCATCTCCTTCAACATCACAATTAAGCAGATTCGGTTCAGGGATCCCCTGACATAGCTGCCATTTCGTTGAGCAGCCTAGATCAGAGGCCTTCTACTTGTTCAGGTTGGATAGATGGTCTCTCAGATGATCGAGATGACAGGCTTCCGCTCACAACTTGTGTCGACATATGTGAGGTCTGTATTATCGCAATCTCTCTCTGGAGGTCCTGTTGGATACTCAGAGACTGATGCCCCTGCTGAGCCAAATGTCGGAGAGTCCATAATGTCCTCGTTTGGATCGGGGTACAGAGGGTATGCTGTAATGAAGTAATCACACATGGGGAGCCATTTTAGTTTCTTAGAAAATAATGAATTCCGGATTCCAGATCCACTGCTGTTTTCTGCCTTAATCATGGTGCTTTTGGTGCATTTTGCAACCCTCAATGACCTTTTTGAAAAACTGACTACGAAAGATCGTTAGTCTGAATAACGCACAGAAGACTGGTCTGAAACGCTGAGACCACGTATACGAGGATTGCAAGATACATGCAGCGTTGCAGAGGGTCTGGAGGGCCTGGAGCAGACCAATACCACTGTTTAACACATCCTCACCAACCTGGCTGACCACATGGAGCCCTACTTTTTCCCTCAGCCTTGCCTTTGTCCTCACAGGCTCTTGGTGACATTTTAGAATTGCAGGATAGCAATTATTGTGCCTCTATGTAGTTCATCACAGCAGAGGCCATGATCGTGTTCTTCTCTGCTCGTGGCCTCTTTGGGTTCATGAGGAGTGGCGGTCTTGGGTTGAAAGATAGTAAGTTACCCAGATTGTTGGCATTTGGTCCAAGTACTAGTTAAAAATCGCTTCTTGCAATTGTAGCATCCACTGTTTTATCCTCACCAGGGAACTATTGGCTGTGCACTTGATTTCGGTGTTAGTGGTCTGTAACAGCCTGCCTTTGATGATCATACATATGTAGAGGAGGTCCCAAATAAAGCCTGCACTCCAGCCGCCCATTTTGAAGTACCAGGAACGTTCACACCGAGATATGTGATGTATGATGAGCAAATAAACCAGCAGAGAGCCGCAGTAGGGCTCTGCCCAGTGCCAATCAGAAGGACAATACCTATTGAAGTACCAATAACCAGAAAACCATGGACAGTAAGGTATCCATTGGGAAAACCCTACCAGCAAATGAAACAAAATAAAGGTTGCTTAACACTGTCCCGGAAGAAACTCAAAGGGCCTTAATTGAAGATGAATGGTGACGTCACGAAGGCCCGGGCAGACCTGCAGATAGAAGGTAAGACGACCCAAAGATGACACACAGAGACGAAATGCCATGAATAAGGATATCGTGAACCTAGAAGGAGAGATGATGTTGAAATATAAAGAAACTTAAGCTGTAAAGCAGGATAAACTCATTCAACCCGCTAAACGCCTGTACATATGCTTGAAACCGCAAGAAAGCTAAGGAAACATTGCGGCTTGCTATGCTTAGTAGAAGATAGACCGCGGCAAGCGCCACCTATACATATCTACCTCAACGAAGCACACTATACTAGTGCGAGTCCACTTTAAACAAAGCAGAATTAACTCCGGTTACTAGAGGTCAAACAGGACAAGATTCGTATTCCAGCTATAACGAGAAGAGATGGCTGAATCGAAACTAAGCAAGAGCAACTCATGCCTGGGGAGCCAAGGTCAGACCAATAGAGGGAGCGAACAGTAGCTTTGCGGAATCGAAACTTAAGAGCAGAACAGCCTATCCCAGGAAGGCCGAGATAAGGAGGCTCAGACAGGTGGCAAGTCGAACAAGAATGAAATGCACAAATTGAAGGAATCTAGGCAGATCCATGGTGTGAGCAGCACGTGACCATCCGAGCAAGAAAAGGCACGGGTTCACACCTACGCCTGGCTGTCGCCCAGACAGAGATATCATAACTTTTTCTGACAAGAAGATACAGTTTCGAGGCCAACCACAGCCAACTAATTGACACATAGCCACTAAAGTAATGATTGATTGAGGGGAGGGCAGGTGGATTTTGGGGCATCTTGCACCTGGCTGACCATTCTACGTGCTGCTAAGCAAAGTGGAGATTTATGCATGGGGTTGAAGCCAACCCAATCACAATGAACCAAATAATCTAGGGTCCTATAGATAGTAGAACCAAGAGTAACGTTAGAAGGATGGGCTTAGACGCCCACCTGATAGTGTTTATCCAATCCCCTCACTCAGTTCGCATATACAGATATAGTACCTATAGTAAAGTTACCTTTTCCCAATCAATAGAATTGCATGTTAACTTTTCGAGTGTTACACGTCAATGATGAGGAGTTTTGGGTATAAATGTTACTGTTTGTATGAAGTTCGAGGGAGTTGAAGCGAGACGGACTATCGCATCACTGTTGATTTCCATGTTTCCCCGTTTTTTGTACTTGTCATTAAACGGACTCCCCTTTGCCAAACCATTGAGTTGTCCTTATTGATTGGTGTTGGAGTAATTTACCTGCACCCCCATCCATCTCAAAGGTGCAGCTATCTCATCTTAAAGTACTGCGGAGCAAACCCTGACTCTATGGGCCGGCCGGGGTCTCCCCAGTACACCTGGTAGCAGAGGATGGTTGGTGACTATCGGTTATTGATTGAAATAAGACACCTATTGACCGTCGACATAAAGTAACTCTAGGTCTTCTGCAATATCGCAAGTCCTTTGCCATTCGGCCGAGTAGACTGTGAAGCTCCCCGTAGACAATGGTAGCATAAGCAAGAAATCTGCAGAAAGGGCCTGAAGGACCCGTTTTCCAACACTTCCCTTACCATTCTTACGGGCAGCTGAGCGAGCGAAAAACTGAAGAAGCGTTAACAAAGGCGGTGATCCCGAGGGTCCAGAGAGGAACTATGCAAAGGTGAGTGAAGAAAAAATTCAGTGCTTTGGCAAACAGTGTATGCCTTAGAACAAGTAAAGGGAAAAGGTAACAGAGGGAGGAGGGAAAACAAAATATAGATAGAAGTAGAGCAGACTGTCTATATATAAGGGGATAATGACTCGAGAGTAACAAAGAGTAAATGAGAGATTCCCGGGGTGGACATCCAAGAAGAGAGAGGTTACCAAGGGCAGACACCTGAGAAGTGAGAGGATTCGCCTTATTCCTGCACTTTAATTTAGCAGCCAGAAGAAAAGTGTACCCAAAGTCCCACATAATGGGGAATGAATAGGCTACCACAACGTTTAAAGACATTGTGAAAGGGATACGTTTACACCCCACGAAGGGGTAATGATTAGAGGCAGTGATATTTGTGTCCAGCTGGTGTCCGTCTAGTCTGTTAAGTGTCGGTCTTATATGTTTCTTTGTTGTGACGTCATATGTATTGAACATTTTTTAAGAGAACTCGTTAAAAATGTTTGCAATTTGATATTTGAGATAGAATCGCACATGAATTGATGTTTGTGAACAAATTGGAAGTATAACATTTTGTGAAAATTTGGATTGGAGCTTGCAGTGTTTGGTGCTCGCTCATATTATTGGAAGTGTTGAAGTTGCATGAAAGCATTGACAAGTGTTATATAAGAGGAAAGGGAACTGATTTAAGCATGGATGACATTACTCCATTGGCACACTTGTACAAGCAATTGCCAAAACACGCACCCAAGCTAAAGAAATATAGTACCGAGTGGGTTAAGGGTACCGCCCCAAAAATATTCATGCCGTGGCCACAAAATGGGTTTCTATCTAAAGCGTCTTACATCATATGACGACATATTTGCACGCCACATATACAGGCAAGAAGTTAGAAAAACGCCTTGCTGTTCTCGAGTTGTGGAAAATGTACGAACAGGTAAAGGAGAAGAGCCGCCAACAGATTGGATGCTTAATGTATGCACAGAGGGGGGTGAGACGCCTACCGCGTCACCTGCCCCACCTGAAACAAAAATCAAAGAAAGTAAGGACAAGGGATTATACCCGTTAAGGGAACTCAAAGCGGCCACGGGGTACAGCAACCCCGCATATGAGTCACCTACACAGAATCAAGGGAGAGAAAAGGATAAAAATATTTCCTCCGTAGTCCCAAGGGACAAGGTGAGACGCGATGATGAACGAAAAGATCAGGCACAGACAAGTGCATCTCTTGACAAGGAGAGAGAAGGGAAGCGATGGAAAGGGAACGAAGACAGAACTGATGAGAGCATTTGCAAAGGACGAATGGATGGGAGGACAAATTTTATTGAAACTCGATGGGAAAGGCATTGATGACGCGAGACAAAAGGAGAGGTTAGATGAGACACAGAGACAGGGGAAAGAGAAGGAGTTAAGAGGCAAAAGGATTAGAAGGAAAGACAGACAAAGGCCAGAACAGCTCTATCACGAAAAGCAAGAAAAACAGCTCGATCACAACCCAAGAGCAGCCTATGACCAAGACAGACAGAAACAGCAAAGGTTAGAAGAAGAGCAAAGAATACTTGAAAAAGGGATAATGAGAAAAAAAGATGAGGAAATTCGAAGGGCAGATGAACGTAGAAATGAAAAGAGAAAGGAAGAAGATAGGGTCAGAGAAGAGGCGAGGAAGCGCAAATAATTTGATGATGACGTAGAACGTAAGTGAAGACAGAGAGCACGCAATCTTGAATATCTGGGGAAAGAGGTTAAAAAACCCGGTCCAGTAGTAGATTGGGAAGACATCGAAGAATTCTTTCCTGCATACGATTCAGTACCAGGCACATCTAGGGCAAACATTGATAATGACTTCGACACCAGAAGCATAGGAGAAACGATCGATAGAATATATGATGAAATGGGGCTAGAACAAATAACTCAAGGAGAGGGGGATGACGACCGCCTGGAAAGCACTCAGCTGTATGACACTGAGGTGCTCACTCGAAGCAGTGGGAATAGAGAGCTATCCCTGGATAGATTAGAAATAAACAAGGAGGATATGAGAAGTTGCGTGAATTGGGGACAGACAATGTCCGACTCCGAAAGGGAAGAGCGTGAAGAAAACGAGGAAGGGAGGCGAAGTGAAAGGCGAACCCCAAGGGAAAAGGAAATAAGATGGTCAGACACTAGTGAGTCTGCACCAATAGCATCAGAGTCCGCCACACAGCCTGACCGATATGAAGAAGTATCCCGAGGTCAGAGGGGGGTGTCTTCGCCACCCTATGTAGACAGACTAAGGACATTGCCAGGTAGACAGAGATGCGGGAATATTACCCCTGCAATAGACAGGAGACCAATGAGAGAAGAGAAAGAGGGCTATGCATTCCAATTTCTGCTACTAGAGAAGGGGACAATAAGGCCACAATATATTCCCTGGCCACACATGGATCGAGAAAACTTGAAAAACAAGCTTCCAATGCTGACATCGGGAGCCGGAAAGTGGATACATGAGTTAGAAAAGATGACAGGTGGCAACATGCTAGCTATAGGGGACATCAAGGGTCTCCTGATCGCCATACATGGTGAGAGAGCAGACGATGTGTGGGCATGAGCAGGCTACCCTGGTGTAACCACAATTAATACTGTGCATGACGGAGCGCAATTTAACAATTGTAGAGCCGCAGTATGGAAAGCGCTACCCAGACACTTCTGATATGGGAGCTATAATGACTGGAAAAATGAAGGAGTCGGAAGATCAGTTGATTTATATACAGAATTTCCAAGATGTGTGGATGCTCAAAATGCATGAATTTTGGACAAAATCTACACCTGTGTTTTACCATATACTATGCCAAGAGTTGCCAGAACCGGTGCAGAAACAACTCAAGAAATTGGTGGGAATCGAAGACAAACTGTGGGCAGAAATACAGTTGACCATCGCACATTATTGTAGACTGTTACAAGAAAAGGAAGCGACTCGTAAGGGTGAGGAACCGAAGTTGGTACAAAAGAAATTGTCAAAGTATGCTCTTGAGGGAGCCATGATAACTAGCACAGCTGAATCAAGCATGCAGCAGGTGTCTAATCCACAGCAAAATAATCAGGGCAATACGGGATTCTACCCTAGGGGATAAAAGTTTAGAGGAAAAGGATGGCAGAGCAATCAGGGAGGTTTCCAAAATAATCAAGGAAGCTTTCAAAATATGCAAAATGGTAAACAAAATATGTAAAATGGGCAAATGATCCAAACACCGCCAGTTTGTTGGCTGTGTGGAATGACAGGGTATTTGGCGCGCACATGCAGAAGTCAAGGCATGATGCAGAATGGCCAAGGCACAGGAGCAGGCATGACAAATCCACCTGCAGGTTTACAGCCGGGTGGTGCACAAAATCACACGGTGCAACAACAAGCACAAGGAGTGCAGCAAGGGGTGCAACCACAAAGCATGGGGAATGTTCCACAAGGACAATCCCAACAGACACCGCTGCAACTATCACAGACCATGAACCCTGGAATGGGGGTAACAATAGGAATGGGGGAAATCCACCGGCACACGGTGGGCCGAACCTATATATAAGTTAGGACAGCTCACTGGGAACCCTGATGTGCTGTATCCTATCAGTGACACCAGACCCTCATAGAGAACCTAGGGTGGATGTCGTTATAGGGGGTAAAGAAAATTCTTTCCTAGTTGAGACAGGTGCGACACGCTCGTGTATACGTGAAGGCAAGTTTTCCTTGACCAGTGAAGCCATAGATACTCAAAGTTTTACAGGAGCTCTCAGTCGAGATCCCTTTACAGACGCACTCCCAGTCTCCATAGGAGAGTGCAAAATGAATGTACCTTTATTATATTCACGTGAGACCCCAGTAAACATTTTGGGTTGAGACTTAATGACAAAGTTGAACATGACAATTTCGTTCACAGAGGAAGGCATAGAATGCCCCACTCCAGGAATGCACTATTCAAATGTATGTGAAATGATTAGAGCATACTCAGGACACATAGCCATGAGAGCCATACCATTAGAGCCAGAAATCTTCGCATATGGCATGCGAGTGCTTATGGCGGGATTGCCAGTCCGTGCAGACAGGATCATGAGAATCCCTGATGAGTTTTTATTCAGACCAAGAATACCTATACAAGAGGAGGAGGGACAAGTATTTCCCTTGATAATACACACAGCTGCAGTGCGAGGGAAAGTGGTCTTGGTTGATGGTTACGATGATGAAGGCAGACAATGGTGCACAATAATTGCCATTGAAGAAGGATATCGAGTGACTGACATCACCGATGACAATCTGTTTGAAGAACAAACAGAAATGGGAGAGACAATGGTGGAAGTAAGTCTCACCTTTTGGGTAAAGATGATTAAAAGAGAAGTACCTCAGAGAATGATGTTGACACTAAAACGTCCTAAATATTTTGATGACGATATAACTAAAGTGCCTGTGTCAGTGTGGACTACCTGACCCTATGATGTGGGTCTCTTGAAGGGGGTTGGAGAAGTGAAGATTAAACTGAAACCAGGAGCAATTTTACAGAGAGCCCGACAATATCCCATGTCCAGAGAGGCAGATGAAGGGATTTCTAAGACAATTTCTGCCATGATGGACCAGGGCATCTTAGTGACGTCAGAGTCACCATGTAATACATTAGTGTATCCTGTCGAAAAATCAAAGGAGGGGTCTTGGAGGCTAATTCAAGATTTAAGGCCGATAAACGATATTGTTGAGGCCGAGTTCCCTTTAGTCCCAAACCCGGCTACAATATTATGCAATATACCCGTTGAGGCAAATTATTTCACTGTGATTGACTTGAAAAATGTATTTTTCTCAATCCCGTTGCACTGTGACTCACAGTGGGCATAGCGGTTGTGAAATGCGCCACCCATATGAAAGGGACAGGTTTTGACTCACGTGGAAACCAAGCAGCAGACATGGAAGACAAGCGTATGGCATCCAAAAGTGAGACGATTATGGAACTAGAAGTGGCGTGCATCAATGAAAGAATGATGGTTGCACGAACAACATCTGAAGCCTATAACGATCTTGGGCAAGCGCAATTAATGGAGCTCCAAGGGGAGGCACCACAGGAAGAGAAAAACCTGTGGAAACGTCAAGGGTGTTCTTTAAACAACTCTGACAGCTTGTGGAGACAAGACAGCACTGGTAAACCAGTAATGCCTGTAGCCCTACTAAAAATAGTGCTGGAGCAGTTACATTACCCAGCGCATATGACAAAGGACAATCTAGCAGCAACGCTCGCAGAAGACTGGTTGATACTGAATTTAGCTGAGCATGTTGCATTCTTTATGGTGAACTGCACAATCTGGCAGCAATTCACCAGTGGGCACACATTAAAAGTAATGAGAGGAGTCATCCCCAGGCCAAAATGTCCTTTTCAGCACTTGCATGTTGATTACGTCGACATGATTCAAGTATGCAACGGGTACAGATACTTAATTGTTGTGGTGTGTCCGTTCTATAGATGGGCAGAGGCAGGTCCATGTACACACCCAAATGCTACCTGTGCGGCAAAATTCCTCGTGAGGGAAGTGTTCTCAAGGTGGGGTGTGTGTGAAGTTATGATATCAGATAATGGGGCCCACTTTGTTAATACGGTATTTGAACACATTAACTTCCTGCTTGGTATAAAGCACAAATTCACGTTGGCGTATCATTCACAAGGTAATGGGATCTGTGAGAAGCTCAACGGCTTGTTGAAGGAGAGAATAGCCTAGTTGAATCTTACTCTAAAGAGGGGATGGTTGCACTGCCTTCCACTGGCACTGTATGCACTTCGGAACCAACCAGGCTCTGACCATCATCTTATGCCACACGAGATAGCGACAGGAAGAAGAATGAGAACTCCCCTTACACCCAGAGATAGAGCTAGATGTGATGCCCAGTCAACAGGAGAGGTTTTAGGGTCAGAAGTGCAAAACTATCTGAACTGCATGACATCTTGCCTTACTGAAATTTCAGAGCAGCTGCAGCGACGACGAAAAGGGTGCAGCGCAGCACAGGACACAGAAAGAAACACTGCAACAGACCCAGTTCAAGGTCTACGTGTTCCACTCATCTTCCCTGGAGACGCTGTCTTCGTGAAGAATCACACAAGGAAAAAGTGGGACGAGCCAAGGTTTAACGGACCATTCATGGTTGAAGACGTTACTGCATCTGCAGTCAAGCTACAAGGAAAAAGAGCTTGGATCTTCCTGGGTGATATCAAGCCATACATCCCTGCCTGCACCCCACCGCGAAGAGACTACAGACAGCGGGGAAGAACCACAGCACGTGCAGACAAGATCCATGATGAGGAAGAAGGACGTATGATCAGCAAAGTAAAGACAAAGAACCTTTTTGCAAGTTGTGCCTTGACTTGGACATTTCCTCTAAGCAACAAAGGGGATAAGGATATAAAAACGGACACTCTGTGCATCCTAGTTGCAGGGTAAAGAAGAAAATTGCGCGTATACGCCACAACATGTTTTGTCGACTTGAACTTTGAACTGAGGCACATTTAAGCCTTGATGAGAAAAAAGACAATGACAAATTTTGACCGAGGACACTTACATTGGAAGAAAATACAGTATCCCGATTCGTTCAGTACCGAGACCTTATTCGAAATCACTTATGGTGTCCCACAGTAGAGACATCACAGAGGACATGGTCACATATTTCAACTTAGTACTAAGGTCATAACCGTCACTGGTAGGGAGGCTCACCAGTGTCACAGACTTTGTCCAAGAACCTGAAAACAAAAAATTAATAAGACAACTGCTTACTGTCATTGCCGAACAATTCATTATACTCCCTGAGTACAGTGCGAAAGAATCCAATGTTCCCAACACAGGTGGAAATAGATGAGCTCATCAACACACTGTTCTTTCACATAATCGAAGACTGTCCAACTCTTATTGGAAGAACGACAGGTACACTAACATTTCTTCGAGACCCAGCGAACATTGAACATTTAAGCCATCTTTTAAGTAAAATAGTCATTTTAGTCACACTCTACGCGACCGAACAGTGCAAACATTGTTTACATCAAGGAAACAATATATAAACCTGAAACAAGCAAAGACAGGACAAATGTCCCTGTCACCAGAAGACAGCAGATTGGCACACAATGTCCTTTTTCGCCTAGTTACTGACTTTCCAGAGTTGGTGGGAAGACCTATCAAGGTTGACGTCCTCACCTTCATCAGAGATCCAGCTAATGTCGCACAGATGGGAATGCTCCTGCATGGACTCATACTCCAAGTGGAACTTTCCAACCATCAGAGAGATTATCTGAGGAGATTCTGAGGACATTTTTCGCTGAGGGACAGATCGAGGAAGCAGAGTCAAGAACTTCATGTGTTATATTTGTTGTCATTTTGTCCCTATTTCTTCATACTGATCAGTGTCCAATATGTCCTCAGGACTGAAGCAGATTCCAGGAGTGGACTGGGAGCTCACGTACTTTGAACATGCACAGTAAAAGTGACTCACCTAAGTATTATTTTAATTGATTTGTCCCGTAGTTTAGCAAAGGAACTGTATCCTGCATTAAGAGACAATTGTCACTCGCAAGAGGGGGGACACTTGTGAAGCACCTGACACTTTAGACACAGAACGCGAAGAACGATATTGGGTGGAGGAACAATAACATTGACATTTGTTAAATGATCGAGATGGGGGTCCAGAGCAGCAACGTGGTCCTCCCACAAGCAGAGAGGCACCCCCACTTCTCTGGAAGAAAATGCTGTTGCATGACCTATAAGGGCATAATGTACTTATGTATTATATCTGTCATTGTTTTTCTGTCATTAACGATCAAAACTGCATTTTTTATTGGTGCACGAAGCGTTCCAATTTCAATGCACCCACCTGAGGATACACGCATGAAACCCACAAAAGCACCCAGACCTTATATAGTCATTCCAGTTGCTAGAAAATCTGATGGTAGAGTAAATTAACTTGAAATGAATGTGATTAATAGTGATATACACACATCTATGGTAACGAATGAGCAGAAAAGCCGGAGACAGGGTCGGCATGAAATGAATGAAGAAAAAACACTAACAACTACACACACACACATTGAATGCACACGAAACAGGCCTAGTATCAATGACTGCAGAACCACAAATGAAAGCAGCAGAGAAGATGAGACTTCCTGCCATAAACTCATCACAGAAGATAGTGTGAGAAAACAAGAAGAATTAAGAGAAAGACCAACAGAAGCGGTCATATCAGAAACTCTTGAGAAAACAGAAGCCTACTCAAAGAAACTCTCTGCACGGACACAAATGATAGTAGACTTATTATTTCCACATATAGCCAGAGCAAGGAACTACAAGAGGAACTGAAGAATAAAACGTCAGGGACTGTATCGACAATCCCACATGTTCTAACACAAGGGACAAGAACCAGGTCCACAATACAGCCATATACCATATAGCCATTTGCATGCAGCATAGAAAAGATGCATGAGGACCAGGAAAGAGCTGCCAGACTCGAGTCACCTCAAATGGCGCAGATGAAGAGGCCTGCACCATGGACCAGGATGCCTGAGGATCCTCCAACAAGAAAAAGCCACACAGAGGCATTCAGAGATGTAGTTATAGCGAACTATAGGAACATCTTAAGAATAAAGAGAAGCATGCATGAAGATAACAATGAACTAAACGACTACCTGGACAGCACATCTAGGAAACAACATTTGGTATCAGCACATGTAAGAAGTTGGAAGACGAAACTCAGAAGGTGAATGCTCTGTTTGTGCGCTCCTACCGTACTGCATGGGGAAATCCAAGATCTTCGTAGCTGTAGAAATCGATGTCCCGATGGCACACTGTCTCTCACACATAGCAATGTGCAACACCAGAGGCCAGTTCATGGTAATGGATGCCTCACTGATATGGGCAACTGAGACAGCTTATCCCGATGATGATTATGTTCAGGACATTAAGACGACAAACAGAGCTCATACTAGGAATCACGTGATCAGGTACGAGAAACCTGAAGTTAAAGGAGCAGGAATAAGATAGGAAGTAAACCCGAGACTAAATGTCCAAGGAAAAACTTCAGAAGAGGCTCAAATTTGGAAAGACAGAGGCCAAATGCAGATTTGGGGAACAGTGCTTTCACCAGATGGATGGGAAGAAGGAGTGGTGATCTGCAGAGCATGGATGGTCCTTCGAGCCAGCAAGGAAGCCATCAAAAAACTCACAAAGACTGTGCCAACCACTATGGCCTAAACTTACAAAATTACTGACATGGGTCGAAGTCAGAGGCGGCCCCTTGCAGATAGTGCATCTCGAAAGCCCGAAATTGTGCTTCAGGAACAATGGCACGAGGAAGATGGGAGATAATCGGAACTGCGGACGAATTTTTGTAGCTCCAGGAATGACTCATGGGACTGCAGTAATTTTGGATCATTATTGGGCATGTGGACCCAAAGCATACATCAGACTGCTGAAAGACTGGGGAGGCATATGCACAATAGTGAATGTCCACGTCCCAGCATTAGTAATCCCGAAAAGTGACTGAATATTGACAGTTTCCCAAAAGCAGATGCTCACCTGAGGAAGAAGAGATCTGTGGAACTGATAACCCGAACGAAGAGAGAGAATTAATTATCTGCCAAATCAGAAGAAGCATTTCATGCAATCCCATATGAACACAGGCTGTTTAGCCTCACCTCAACAGTGTTCACAACGATCCTCATGCCACGAATCCAAGTTGAAGTAAATAAATACTAAATGGTTGCAGATAACCAGATGGGAGTTACTGCAAATGATCAACATGACTATAAAAGGATTCAATGTGATTAAGGAAGAGTTAAGAGCCATTCGACTGATGACTCTCCAGAACAGATATGTCTTTGACATGATCACAGCTATGGATGGAGGAGTTTCTGCAAAAATAGGCGAATCATGTTGCACATTTACACCTTTCTCACGAAGAGGAAAATTGAACTTTAATAGAAGCTGTAAGTATGCTGACAAACCTGCAGAACCAGATGATTAATGAAACCGACGAAGTTGATGATGACAGCTAGTTTGGATCACTGTTTTCATGGGTTCCACAATGGATGGCGGATGCATTCAAGTTCCTGGGAGCCATGCTAGTGATGATATTACTAGGATTGTGCGTTATCAAGATAATTATTTCGCAATGCCAGAAAACCGCGAAGAAAGCCATAAGGATGAAGATCATGATTGATGTCAAACCAGGATGGAAGCCCAGAGATCTAACTGATGATGAAATAAGACACTTTGTGAAAGCCAGCAAGTATGCATCAGAAGGTAAAAAGTTTCTTTACCCCAGGAAACGCAGAAATTATGAAGGAAAATTGATTTATCGCAGCCCAAATGGACAATATCAGCTGATGACATGGAACAAAGACGAACATGTAAGGACAGCAGGAAGTCTGAAAGGAGTGATACAAATATGGACTCCAAAGAGACACTTCTTCAAACCATCATGTACGAACCCAGAAGATGAAGTGAAGATGAATACAGAAGAACCAAGCAAGATGAATCCAAAAGAGGAAGCGGAAGTGGTCGATGGATTGACCAGAGGGGGGAGTGTAAAGGAGCTCCCAAATAAAGCCTGCACTCCAGCCGCCCAGTTTGAAGTACCATGAACTTTCACACCAAGATATGTGACGTATGATGAGCAGAAAAACCAGCAGAGAGCCTCAGTAGGGCTCTGCCCGGTGCCTATCAGAAGGAAAATACCTATTGAAGTAGCAATCACCAGACAACCATGGACAGTAATGTATCCATTGAGAAAACCCTACCAGCAAATGAAACAAAATGAAGGTTGCTTAAACACTGTCCCGGAAGAAACTCAAAAGGCCTTAATTGAAGACGAATGGTGACGTCACGAAGGCTTGGACAGACCTGCAGATAGAAGATAAGACGACCCAAATATGACACATAGAGACGAAACGCCATGAATAAGGATATCGTGAACCTAGAAGGAGAGATGATGTTGAAATATAAAGAAACTTAAGCTGTAAAGCAGGAGGAAGTCATTCAACCAGCTAAACACCTGTACATATGCTTGAAACCGCAACAAAGCTAAGGAAACAGTGCGGCTTGCTATGCTTAGTAGAAGATAGACCACGGCAAGCGCTACCTATACATATCTACCTCAACAAAGCACACTATACAAGTGCGAGTCTACTTTAGACAAAGCAGAATTAACTCAGTTTACTAGAGGTCAAACAGGACAAGATTTGTATTCCAGCTAAAAGGAGAAGAAATGGCTGAATCGAAACTCAACAAGAGCAACTCGTGCCTGGGGAGACAAGGTCAGACCAATAGAAGGAGCAGACAGTTGCTTTGCGGAATCGAAACTTAAGAGAAGTAAAGCCTATCCCAGGAAGGCCGAGATAAGGAGGCTCAGGTGGGTGGCAAGCCAAACAAGAATTAAATGCACAAATTGAAGGAAACTAGGCAGATCCACGGTGTGAGCAGCACGTAACCATCTGAGCAAGAAAAGGCACGGGTTCACACCTATACCTGGCTTTCGACCAGACAGAGATATCATAACTTTTTCTGACAAGAAGATGCAGTTCGAGGCCAACCTCAGCCAACTAATTGACACATAGCCACTAAAGTAATGATTGATTGAGGGGAGGGCGGATTAATCTTGGGGCATCTTGCACCTGGCTGACCATTCTGCGTGCTGTTAAGTAAAGTGGAGATTTATGCATGGGGTTGAAGCCAACCCAATCACAATGGACCAAATAATCTAGGGTCCTATAGATAGTAGAATCAATGGTACGTCGTACTTTTAGTGACGTCTACAAGAGTAATGTTAGAAGGACAGGTTTAGATGCCCGCCTGATAGTGTTTACCCAATCCCCTCACTCCGTTACCATATACAGATATATTACCTATAGTAAAGTTACCTTTTCCCAACCATTAGAATTGCATGTTAACTTTTCGAGTGTTACACGTCAATGATGACGAGTTTTGGGTATAAATGTTGCTGTTTGTATGAAGTTCGAGGGAGTTGAAGCGAGACGGACTATCGCATCACTGTTGATTTCCATGTTTCCCCGTTTTTTGTACTTGTCATTAAACAAACTCCCCTTTGCCAAACTATTGATTTGTCCTTATTGATTGGTGTTGGAGTAATATACCTGCACCCCCATCCATCTCAAAGGTGCAGCTATCTTGTCTTAAAGTACTGCGGAGCAAACCCCGACTCTATGGACCGGCCGGGGGTCTCCCCAGTACACATATATATGAACTAAAATCCCCCCATAAAATCACTATCACCTAACTTGGAATTTGGAGAGACCGCTGATCTGTGGGTGTTAGTGTACAGCTTGCATTGGCAACCATACATGTTTTGCCCTGACTGCCCAATTGCACAAGGACTGCACCCAGTCCAGAAGGGCTAGCATCTGCAAATGTTTCACTGTTTTCTCTGGCAATGCTAAAATAAGCTACCATTGCATCAGTTGTGAGGACGTCCCCCAGGACTTGAAAATCCTCATGATGTTGTCCATTACATTCTCAGGAAGAAGTTGTTTTGGTTAGGTCCTGCAGCTGCTTAATTGTCTGCAACAGTTGTTCCATACAATGCAGGGAGAAGGTTGGAGGTGGCTTTGCTGCCTTGATGACTCCCTCTACGCGTCTTCATGATACTGTCCTGTGACGACACATTGCCAAAGAAGTATGGGTGATCCTTGAGGAATGTGTACTTCTCCTCGTATAGGGTTAGTCTCTCGAGGTGTGAAAGCGGTTCTCCAAGCAGAGCAACCAGGTAGTCCACTCGTTGGGCCAAGCTGCCACAACTATGGAAGGAGCACTCATCCTGATATGGGCACTCTTTAAAAATCATCTCTTCGGAAGTATACAGCACCCAGAATGTAATGAACCCTGCAACTGCTATGCTCTGGGTAGTGCTGCTATCTTATGTGGAGGGGAGCTGCACCAACCTCAAGAAGGAGCAGGAACATCCTCATTTCCATATGTGCTGGTGTCGGAAGTGCAGCAACAGTCGTCACTTGGTCATCTTTGGTGCTAAATGAAATGGTACATAAGAAAGGAGATATAGAGCTATATTGTCCTGTCCCCTCACACAGAGGACACGGGAGGGAGAGCCCAGAACAGGAACAGGACTATGGGCTAGCTAAGGCTGTATACAATAAAGGGGGTCCTGCCTGTAAGCATACTATTTCTATGCAACTCGTTTAAATACAAATCTACTTCTTTATAAAGCAACAAGGCAGCTTATTATTTGCTAGCTTGTAATGCATGGCTGTGTACAAACAAATGCAGTTAGGCACTCCATATAGTTAGTGAAAGTCTGTTTTTTTACTGATTGCAGGCACACTTTTTTTTTAGAAAACAAATACGTAAGTTAAAAGATAAGTACACATACTGTGACCAACAAAAACACAACTAAGGTTCACAGAGCACTTATACAGGGTATCTCATATTTCGAGACATGTACAGATATTGTAGTCCCAACAGGGTAAAACAAACAGACAAAAGCATTGCTTCATGCCAGTGCAGATTATCACAAGATTTAAGAGTCATTCAGAAATCAGTGTAATCACAATAGTGTTAATTATTTTCACATGTGAGCGGGAGTTTCCAGAAAAAGTAATTCAGTTGTAAACATTATGAATATGCGGAGATAGATAGTCCCAAATGACTGAATCTACAAGGTGCATCGAATCCTGCACCTTGCAGTTGAACAAGGAAACTCCATATCCAGTTTTTTTTTTTAAAAAAAGGGTTGTATTTGTGTCTTCCTTAGATGGAAATGTGAACAGTATATTGCATCTAGGAGACCAGACCTTGAGAAGATCTATTTAAAGCCAGGCTAGAGGGTGACCTTGTCTCCTCACACAAGCTGGAGGAATGTCCTAGGTTTACTGGCATGGGAGCATTAGTGCAACCCATGCACACATGTGCATGAGCACGGGCAAGTCAACAGGCCTTAAAGGGGGGCCCAGATACATGATGTTGCTATCAATGCACACTGCACTCCCTATCTCTGTGACTCACCTGAAATCACAAGACTCATAAAGGATAAGGTTGCTTTCTGATCTGGCCCTTGTTTTCTCATCTGGTTTGATTTGGATGTTAGTTTCGGTGGGTTAATTGCAGTTACTGTCACTGAAAGACACTTACAAGTTTAATGGGAGTAGACATCTTGTGATTATTGAGTATGCATTGTTTTTGATAATAAAAGAAATATCAGGATTAATGTTTGTTAAACTACGTAGAAGAGAAAGCTGGATGTGCGTGGGAGGGATGCAAGACTCGCAGATTTAGAGCCCATTCCATGCAATGATTTTTTTTTCGGCTGATGCCCCTCAGATCAGCCAGTGCATTCTGCTCACCTGCCACCCACATATGGGCTTACCCAGGATTTGAATTCCAGACACACCACAGCCAAAGCTAGAATCATATAGCCTTCCCTGCAGCAACACGCTTGAAGATGATTAGTCTAACCTGGACTGGAAGAAAGGTCACTGAGTACTTCTGCGTGATCTAGGACCCTTTTTGTGTGTTTTCCCATGGGGTTGTTCGTGGTCCTCTGGGACCAAGCATTTTGGGATGGACTGCGCCTTCTGCGGTGGGACCAAGGCATACATGAACACGTTTCATCTCTTCTGTGATTGTGCTAGCAGGCTAAGGAAGGAAGGAAAAGCTGCCCAGAGGACATTCCACAGGAAATGACTGATTCAGAGATTTCCCCCATAACATCTTGGATAGACTCATCACTAAATAGCAATTGGATTGCTTATCAGAGTTATCCTTTGCGCACTCCAAGGGGGATACATAACATGGAAAGCATGGATACTGTAATCTGGAACTCTTTCAAAATCAGAAAGGATTACTGGTGTACTAGATTTACATAACATGTCCTCTCAGTGATGTACCGCATGATGGTCAACTGTCAGACAGCCGGATCAGAAATGGTCAAAATCCAATCCTTGACGTCATTTTTGTCTGGAATTTGCGTTGCTGTTTCAGAACTGGTCAAGTGCTGGGGATAGGCAATTGTTTTTTTTACAGAGTTTGAATGCATGGGGGGCTCACGCAGATTAAGATGAACGCAGATAAGACAACACATCAAAAAGTCCAAGAAGAGAGTAAGCCTTTATTGGAGCTGCGTTGTGCTTAAGATTAAATTAGTCTTGGATCTTTGATCCCAGCAGGAACAGAGTGAAGGAACTTTTGATTTGACAAGACAAATGTCAAGGAATTACAAGAAAAACACTGATCTTTTGCATTTACCCCAAAGACTAACTTCCCCTGCTCATCTCACAACCCCTTCCTGGATGGGTTGAGAGAGAAACACGAATAATCAAAACGGATAACAGAAAGCTAGGCTATTTTAATGGCTGCAGCTGTGGGGTATGTTCAGCCCCAGGATATAGATCAACGGCATCGGGCTAAGTTAGGCACAAAGGTGCAGAAATATGAAAGACTAACTGTTGGGCGCCAGACAAAGTCCAGCTATGTTAATGTCACGCCCCGGACGACCGCTTTGGTCACCCGAGACTAAAGCGGGCCCTGATGTCCTGGGTACCCCCTGCACAGCCAGTCTCCCTCAGAAATGAGCAGGGCAGCGAGACTGAAGAGAGGCGTCACTTGATCTCTGATTCTCCCCCCCCCGCCCACTAGCTCCCATGGGTGAAATTTTAGGGGGGCAAGGGTGTTGCCCCCCCAACTCTTTTGTGGCACACCATTTTGTCCCACTCTTTTGGCAGGGGCCCTTTTCATTTAGATGTCCTGCCCCCGCCCCCACACATTTCCAGGAAAGTTACTCCACTGCTAGCTCACCTTGCCTTGCCAGAGTTGGCTCCTTCCCGTGTTTGTTTCTTCTCACTACACCTTTGAGCGTGAGGATGTGGGTGCAGCGCAAAACGACGCACTTTCTAATGGGAAGCAGGAAGCCCCCATCCTCCAGTAAATAAACCCTTTTCTCTCACACAATGTAACAGCTGCACTATGGACTGCAAGCATTTGCAATAATACTAAACGTCCTTGTGTCCTTTTATATTTCAATGTCTTGTTCAATAAAGTCAAATACTCTTAATATAACTGCAGTGTAGTACACAATCCCTCATACCTCATCCAATGCAGGTGAACCCAAAAGACACTCCTTGGTGAGAATGGCAGGATTCCTATGCCCCATCAGTACTTGCGAAGGGGTAACACACTGATAGTAATGTCATCCTCTCAGATGTCCTCCTAAAACACTGGTGTTAGAGAGGCATTAGAAGCAACCGACAGGCGCCATCTTGCCGTTTTACCCTCAGTCTGCACCACTGCCAGAGGAAACATGCTTTTGTGCTCTTTCTAATATTCATTCCTTAGCTTTGAGCAACTGAGTGGCATCTTAAAGTCCTGCATTACTGCGGAAAGTTTTAAAGTCGGTGTAGATTAAGGAACTAAGGTGATCTACGCATGTCCTCCGTTACCTGGGTCCCTAATTCTATCCAGAAAACACATCCATCGTAAGGGGCAGGTTAGGACAGGCCTATAGAGCAACACGGCAATGCCCGAAGCGCAAGTCAGTCTTGCTATTATGGACCTGTGTTTTGGGCAAAGTGGGCCAGTTTGTTGAATCACTTCACAGTGCAGATGGTGGTTTTGTGAGTGTGCATGAACAAATGTTCTTTAAAATAAACAATTTATTTATTTATTCATTGGACATTTGTATAGCGCCTACACACAGGTGTTGCCAGGCGCCCCAAGATAACATGCGGTATGGGGCATCGGAATCAAGAAGTAAAACAACAAAACGGTCATATTGGCCTTATGACAATACTACCGTGCAAGTGCATGAAAAGGTGGTAAGTGCATGGGGGGGTGAGGGAGAAGTGCAGGAGTATGATGCCCCCAAGGGTGGGGTGCCGGGCAAGTGCTGAGTGGGCCAAGGTGGCAAGTGCATGGGAGAGGGGGGGAGGGGAGGAAGAGTGCGGTGGACAGGGAGGACCAGTTGGGCTAGTCCGGGAAAGGGGGCACAAGGGAAGGTGCTGGGAAGAGATTCTGGAGGGACTCATAGGGGGTGGTCTGGACCCTGTAAGACCCTGAAGGGACCAAACCCCAATTGCAGTGGCAGATGGAGAGTTAGCACGGGAGGGGGTGAGGGAAGGAAGAGGAGAAAAGGAAAGTCTTGAGAAATTTCCAGAATTTAAGAAGATCCTGCTCAAGTCTGAGGGTGGGGGAGGCCGTTCCAGAAGGAGGAGCCAGCTGAGCAAAAGGATCTACTGCCCACTCTCTGCTTGGAGAATCATTTGATCTGCAGAGAGTTGGTGCTAGAAGAACAAAGGACTCTGACGGGAGGTATCTAGAGAGGAAAAGATGGATGTAAAGAGGTCCCAGGCCCCAGGCAGTCTTGTGGATGATGCAAAGGGTCTTCAATTTGATCCTTGCGGTCACCGGAAATCAAAGAGATTGGAGTCAAAGATGATCCCAGAGTTTTTTGCCTCACAAGTGGGTGAGGGGGGAGGACCCAGGGAGACTGGCCAGATAGATGAGGGGAACAAGGAGAAGGCATCTCAATGAGAAGGATCTCAGTCTTACTGCCATTCAGGTAAAGATCATTGGCAGAGCACCATGCCTGATTAGCAGTCAGGCAGTCAGGTATGAGGCAGGAGGAGGAGGAGGAGATAGGGAAGGCAGCTTGAAAGAGAGCTGTGTGTCGTCTGCGTAACACTGGAAATGAGGGGGAAAAGTGGAGATCAGATGCGCCAGGTAGATGTTGCTGAGCCATGAAGATAGGATAGAGCCCTGAGGGACGCCACAGGTAGAGAGTGAGGTGGAGGAGAGAAAAGGACCCATTGCACTTGGGAAGGTCTGTTTGAGAGGAAGGAGATCAGCCATGCCGGTGCCCTGTCCATCGTGCCTAGGGAATTATGGAGACAAATTATGAGGATGGAGTGGTTGATTGTGTCAAAAGCAGAAGAAAGATGAAGGAGGATCAGGGCAGAGGGAGTATTTGTATCCAGGTTAGAGAGTAGGTCTTAACGGGTGCTCAAGAGAGCAGTTTCCATGCCTTTGGCTATCCTGAAACCAGACTGGTGGTCATGGAGGCAGCCAGCCAGTTTGGTATGGAGGGCCAGTTGAGGGATGACCAGCTTCTCTATGAGTTTGCCCAAAAAAGGGGTGATAGAGGTAGGGCGATAGTTATCCCTGCAAGAAGGGTCAGCAGAAGGCTTTTTAGGCTAGGGTGCACAAGAGAGTGCTTAGGGGGTTGAGGGAAGGAGCAATACATTATACCAACAAAAACAGCCTTTCACAAAGGAATGCATTGCCATTTGAAACAGTGGGACACTTTTTTATTGATGCCCAAGCCAATTTTATGCCCTGCAGCCAGACCCTGATAAGGGGGCATGAAGGCGAGGGGTTGCACTGGATATGGTAGGGGGAGCACTGGTGTGAGTGCAGGTGAGCCGCTAGAAGCACACAGAGTGAAAGTGCCTGGCAGATACATCTGTGTACTTCTGTGTGCTTTTTAGTAGCATCTGCTAGCTGCATTGTCTGTATTTGCTCCTCTCTCTTCCCCCGCACCCAGCCCCCATTCTAGTGCAGCAGCGATTGTGCTCATCAGTCCAACTTCTCTAGAATTTGTTTACTGGATTTCAAGTGAAACAGCGCCCGGGTAAGTTCCATGAAAGTGGAAAGTGGAGCTAGCACTGATGACAAGATGAAAGTTCTGCTCGGTTACTTATGTATGGCATCACAAGCCTGCACCCTTTGTGTGGAATGGTCACATGAGCAAGATGGGATCAGGGATCGCAGGAGGAAGGTAAGAACGCCCCCCCGCTGAGCCCTAGAATCAGTTGCCCATGCTTTCCAGGGATGCACCCAGGACTCTGGAATGGCTTCACCGCCGGTGGGCAACTTTCTCTCCATGCCAGAGAGAGGGATTTCATGGTGGGGCGCATAATCAGATATAGAGACGGAGGGCCTGATTCACAGAAGCGCTTTATAGTGGTGCAATCCCATTGGAAAACGTTCTGTGAATCAGGCCCCTAAAATGTAAGGTAGAGGCATTAAATGCTACTAAGATCTGAAGAGGTAACAGCTGAGCGTGGAGCCTGCAGTGCATTATAACAACAAAAATAATCAGTACCAAATAGCTGAAGTAAAACTAATAATAATAACCTGCCTATCACACTTCCCAGTGCACCGGGTCAGCTGTGCCGTCGCATGTGAATCCTTCAGCTCCCCACAACATCTGTCCCTAGGAATCCTGGAGATGTGTTTTTGGGATTTTGCCGACTGGGCAATAGTTTATGTTATTTGGGCCTGTTTTTTTAGGTTATTTCAGACTGCAAGCAGTCAAACCAAACGCACAGTTTTAAGGTTGCCCAACTATGGGTGCTATTGATGTCGGTTAATGCGCCAATCCTGTGTGTGTTGAAGACGGGTTGTTTGCTCTGTCTACACTAGGGCTAGATTTTGTTGTACGGTAAACGTTGGACCTTCTTCTAGTGTTTGGTGCTTGGTGTGGACTCAGCCACAAGACCGTCTCTGGTGACTATTCACGAGAGTCCCATAATAGGAGCACGCTGCATCACTTGCAGATAACCCGGGGAGGTCTCCACACAAGTCAGAGTTTTTGGAAGGATTTCAGGGTCTACTTAAGACACATGATTGACACGTGCATATCTGCCAACACAGACACACAGGAGGCGGGATACTGCGGCCCTAGAGAGATGGCAGGTAGAGGTTATGTACATAGGAGGCCCTTCCCCAGCGTTAGACTCGGCAATCAGTCCTTCCCTGGCAGTGGAAACTGACGCACCGATTAACGAGTCATGTGACAGTGGTGCTACTCAGCAAGGGGCAGAATGTGCATTGACGTGTGGATGATGGTATGACCGGAAGACTGCACACACAAAGTTACATAGCGTTTTGGGACCACAAGGATAACTTTGAGAATTGGATCGCAGTCACACCAGTTTGTGGATAAAGGTGACAGGAAACATTTAGTTAAATGGGCAGTCCTAGAGTTAGTATGGCTTGTGAAGCAGACAGCAAGGAAATTAACTATTGCTGAGCAAAGATTTATTTTCTATTTGATATCAAATGTGCTGGCTCTACACAGCTGCGTGGAATGGCATTCATTTTGCAGATGAGTAGGAGATACGGTTTCCGAAAAAAGACAAACACCAGAGGCATTAAAGTTAATTAAGAATCGAGTATTCTTTAAGACCAGGCCATGCGCTCCAAAAGTATGAAAATCCTCCAACTTGGTCTAAGAATATAAACAGTATGAGCCCAGGTTGCATCCAAATATTCACAAAAGGCAAGCCTCCTGAGGTCACATCTTTCTGTTGAAGGAAAGAGAAGAAATACTGCATCAAAAAAAAGATGCTAAAAAAAGATATAACCGTGCAGATGAGGACACCTGTATACTATTTTAAATGCAAGTATGCTTGAAAAATAAACCCTAGCAAGGGGTTACATTTAAGATGAGTCCATTCCAAAATGTCAGGCAATCTTTCAAGGAAAGGGTTCAACTCTGAAACGGATGTCCGTGATAATTTCGATTACGAACTTTTCAAATCCGAAAAGTACAAATTTGAAATTTTCGAACTGGCAATAATCACTAACATCACCGCAGCAAATGTCACTTTTATAACCCGCTCCCCCTACAGCCCCCTTACTTACCTTTCGGCGGCACACTTCTCTGTGTGCCTCTGACTCCCCTTCCCCCTGCGATGCCAGTTCCCTTCACGTACGTGGATGGGAACCGTCGCTGCAGGGTCCTTTCTCTTTGTTTTTTTTGTTTTACTTTGTTCCCCGCTTTCCTTTTAATGGAAGCAGGCGATACCCCTGCCACCCACAAAGTTCCATAATGTCAATAAAGGGGAGCGGGGGACACCCCCACTGCCCCGCGCAACTTAATCGCCATTATTGTAATACGGTCGTTTTTCCAGTGCCGAATTTGGCATTTTTGCTGTTTTGGTATTTTTTGTTCTTTGTATTTTATACGCATACGCTCTGAAACATGTCTGCCGATATTTAAATGGAAAACAACGGTTGACCCATTTGTAAATAATTTACCTGAACAACAGATCTCCCCATTCCTACCTGGAAGGGAATCAATTTGAAGGTTTCCAACGTAGCTTTGGCATTTTCCTATGCTGTGCCCCCGAGAGATGAATGCAATCCTGCTGCATGAATCCTGATGAGCAGCAACGGCTCCAATTAATGTACTGGTCGATGTAAGAAACCTGTAGCATAGAGCTTTATAATTTACGTCTCGGGAGGATAGCTCAGTGGCAATGTGCTCGCCTTGGAAGCAAGACGACACAGAGCAACACAGGTTCAATCCCCGGGTCCACGCTTATAAACCTCTGGGTATTAAGCGCATTATAAGTAACCAATCATATCATGACATACATTGTGTTCTTCCCCTTCCGTAACCCAGACTGCTAGACAGAAGCCAATACATACAGAAAGAAGACAAAAAGAGCAAAATAATTACCACCTGTGAGAGTCTTGGACCAAGAGGTGGCCACAAAAATACATATTTTTAGGGTATTATTAACTGATAGCAGGTTTATCCTAAATAGTTTGTTTTTGAAAATATAATAATTTTAAATTGTGGTTGATACACACTGACTTTTCACCCAATAAGTAATCAATTTACAAAATGCATATTAGCAAAAATGCATATAAAAAGCACTGATTGAGCTACATTAAAGGAGTGGGAGTTAAAGAACTGCACATCCAAGTGAAACGTGTAACACAAGATCATTGTAATTAAAAGGATATGTCTCTTTTCTGGGAATACATACACCGCACCCCATGAAACCACAACCTGATAGCCAGACAATGGGAACGGCTGCATGCTGAAGAAGTGTGCAAACAAATCGTGCCTGTCAGTATGCAAATACGCCAGACCCATCACCTGGAGATCCGACTGAAGTTACAAACTTGAAAAACGTCGATAATATATTTCTGAATGTTCGGGCACATTCAACACAGTGGCTACAAGCCATGCTTAGGGCTCACCCACCCCAAGCTCCAGGCCGGCCTGGACGAACCCACATGCGCAATGCCCATGATGATCATACATGTTGTGTAGTGAAACCTCCTATGTGTATCGCCCCTTTAAGGGGTTGGGCCCCTCCCCCCATGTATTGCCCTTTTAAGGGGTTGGGCCCCTCCCCCCATGTATTGCCCTTTTATGATGTTGTCATGACCCAAGCTAAAAAAAGGGACACCCGGCAGGCACGTGCGAGAGAGCGGCTGCGGGCACCATGACTGACTAACTGGTGTGTGTTCTTTATTGTGGCCTGCAGGCCCGCCCTAAAGACACAGGGCCTGCAGGCCACGTTGCCATGGGGCTCCCTGCACAGCATGCAGGACAAGGATCGTATGAGGTGGCATGGTCAACTGTGCCACCCAATGAGGCTCTGAAGCCTACCCCGTGCTGGTGTCCCATAGCATCCGATGGTGGAGCTGGTACGATGTCCCATGGCCAGCTCCAACCACATAACAATACAGAAGCCCGAAATGCCGAATTTAAAATGCCGCATTTTTTCGCATATATATGTTGGGGGTGGGTTATGGTGATAGTAAATGTGGAAAGGCATGCGGGTGCTGGAGGGGGTCTCCCCCCACAGATATATGCACCGAAATGGGATTAAAGAAAAAAGAAATCACATTTTGGGATTCAGTATTTTTTATCGAAGTGATGACATAGATCACCTACAGAGCACGGCCTAGGCCATGCCCTGCGGAAGGCTACCCTTTCTCACAGTTACTGAAAGCGACTGCCAGTGGGTACTGTGTCCACGCCATGGCCTGCACCGATTCTCCAGGCCCCTTATCCCTACAGTACATCACTTTGCAAATGCCACCTTGGTCAAGGGCTGTGTCCATGCTCTGCATGCAATCTAGATCCCCTGATTACTCGCCGGGAATGACCACAGCAAAGTCGATGGGCCAATGCTTTCCAAAGGTCTCCAAAATCTCTAAATGCCGTTACACTCCACCATCATTTGCTTTACATGTTAGGTATTTTGCATACTGAATTCCAAGAAACGATTGGGCTACTATTACTTCAAATCTGTAATCCGCACACATTGCATCATTTGTATGCATCACGTGAAACAGCTCCTGGATATGGCGTCATTTCTATTAACTAAGGATTTCAATGCAATGGGAAACCTTACCAAATATTTGCACACGTAATACAATTAAACTATTTAAAAATATACATAAAGGAGAACGTCTTACGAGTTCGACAATGACATCTGTGCAGTCTGGTGGCAGCTACAAACTGTGTCCTCGCTGAGGAGTGAAAAAGTGTGACTGTGTACTGTGCACTGGTGCAAATGATAGATGAAGTCAGTTACTGGACTGCTGCACTATACATACAGGCATGACACAGAGATTCTCACACACTCTGCGTTCACCTTACGTCAGTAGATATTATTATCATGTTGGGTGCTGCGCGAGAGTCAATTGGCGTCAAAGGTCAACTATTTTAAATCCACAAAATTGGAAATGATTTTCAAACTGACATACATGAAGTCCCCATTTTCGGTTTGCTCAGTCACATACCGTTTGTGGATGCCTGCAGGCAATGCACGCGCCAATAAAGCACATTGAAAAACACTGCCTGCCAATAACCTGACCTATGACAGACTATGCCAGGAAGGACAAGAAATACATCTTCTCCAGATGTATTAGCGTTTTCCCCTAATTGGATCCTGTTCTTTTGCTGACATAGTTTTACTGCACTCCCATATATTACATTACTGAAGACAAAAAGGAAGGAAGTGAGGCTGGGGAGCGATTGATGATTCATAAACCAATGGAGCAAAAGAAAATGGCTGACGCAAAGGGCCTTTTGTTTGAAAATGAATAGGTAGGCCTGTGAGTCAGTCCCTTGTCCAGATCCCAGGAGAATTCACATTCCCCAATGGACATCCGTGCTGAGGGCAGCGGCCCTTTTAAAAAGATCTCCATTGTCTGAATTACAGAGTCGGTATTTAGAGATGCACGCCAGTGTTGATTTCAACAGCCTCTTCCTAAACACAGCCTTTATTCCTTCCTGGTTTCTCACCCCCAGACCATCTGCCCTTTCTCGCTGTCAGACCAATAAGAACCGTCTAAAACTGTCAGGTCTTGGATACTTTCTCTGTGCAAGGCCGCGGTTCCTCACTTTCTGTCAAGCTGAGCTCCCCCTCTATCTTTTAAACTTTGGGCCCTCTCTATCAAGCTAGGCTCCCCTTGTTCCAGTCCTGCACCCGCTTTCTGATTCAGGCTTTGACTAGGGACATCAATTTACCGAAATGCCAGGGGTAGCGGAAGTGCATTGCACGACCCTTGACATCTAATGACATTACAGGACGTGATGTCATTTCCCTCACTCATTTGACCTCACTCCCAAGTGATGGCACATGACGTTTCACCCCCAGACAAAACAGAAAGTGGCAGCACATAGCATTGTTCCTCAATACTCCAAGAGAAATATGGTTATGATACCAGGGTGCAGACCAAACATATCAATGACCCATTTTACAACAGGTATGTCCTTTTCAAATACAAAGTACACATGTTCTGCCCCTATTAAAACCCTGGGGCAAGAGTAATGACCTATTCCAGGGACTTTATCATTACTTGCATCCATTAAATGCTGTGCTTCCAAATGAATAAAAAACGGTTGAATATATAATGCCTGCTTCACTTAGTCAAATGTTTGTGTGAGCTCCTGATTGTTCTTTCTTCAGAAGTTGTCTCATTCTTGTGGTAGAAAAGACAAAATGTTGCACTCACTTCCCATAGGACTCTGCCATCATGGGGAATGTGACCAATTCTTCCATGTTCCTGGGTAGAAGGGTGGCCATGAAGGTACCCATGATGTCTCTCCCAGCTATGATAGAGATCATTCTTGCACAGCAAATCCCATAATCGATTTCGGCCTCTGATCATGTTCCTGAGTATTACACACACAGCAATGTCATAATTGAAAAAGTCAACACCAGGTACATCTCATTAATCAAATTGTAAATCCCATTCTGGACTCTCGCTGATGCAGACACTCGCTATTTTAGAAACCTGTATGGGCCTTCTGTAATAAAGAAAGGCCCATTTTGGGGGCTGGACTGTAAAACGACCTGATGATTCACCACTGTCAAAGCTGGAAGAACACTTTGACATTCCAACATGGCCAAACTCTCACTGATGTTATGTGGGGGGGGGGGATTTCCTTTTGGTATTACATAATTATTGAGTACTCCTATGCTGATGCCTAAGCACACCATTATTTAGGGCTTTTCACCACTATCAGAGAGGCCAGCCAATCCACAACCTTTGCTATTTCAGTAATACCCTCACTCTCCAACATCCGCAATTGCTACTCACTCTCCTATGGTAGAGGGGAATTTCTTACACTGGAGCTACAAGTACTTTTGCAAAATTGCTTCTAAACCTCTAGCGTGTTTCCACGCAAACCTCTCTCATGCTGACGCATTAGCCCTATGAGCAGGCCATGACTACCTCCACTGCAATGAAATCAAACTAAATCTAACTTCACTTCAAGATTTCTCGGTGCATCCAAGTAATGGTGAGGACCCTTTCCTTGATGCATAAACTTTGAGAATGGTGCTGCATACAATAGACTCTAGATCAGCCAAACACCACCAGAGTAAAACATGATTGCTGCTACTGCTCACACTGAACTGTTGGTGAGCCTCCCCATTTTGAGTTGAGTCTGACATTGTAGCTAATCTTTCATTTCCTATGGCTGGTGCACACGAGCAGTGTGGGCAAGTGTGCACCTTGATAGTATGTGAGACTGAATAAAGTGTGTGTGTACAGTTTTGATTGTGTACGAGTAGTTTTGTTTACTGTAAATGAAATGTCAGAAATTGAAGTCCGCGTGTATCAAAATAATAGTGTGTCTGACATCGAAGACCGATTGCCAATGTACGTTTGGTGATATTTCCAAGGATGAAAAATAAGTTTGCACAGACATTTGAGTCATTGCATTATTCTTGTGCACACGTTGTTTTCCTTAATCATGGCGCACTGATCTTTACATTTATTTTCATGTGTATTTTGCAGTACAAAGAGAATATTTTCTTGGACCTTGCACTGGAAGAAAACTGCCTGGGAAAGAATGTTAGTATTTTTAATCCCGAATATTACCTGTGCATTTGCTAGTACTTTTAATCGTTTGGGCTTTTACAGGCTTCTTTCTCTGCACTTTTCACCCTACAGTATTTCTCACCCTCCTTCTTTCTCTGCTACCCTCAGCCTAGTGTACAGTCCATTTTTCGTACACTGTACAGTACACTTCATACTGTACACTATACATATAATGTACATGATGCTGTGTGCAAGACATACAGAGGAGGAGTTTAATTTCAAACAAGGAGATAGACGTCACCATGGTGTGCCCCTGAAAAGGAGTACACCATGGAAGAATTAGCATGGAAGGGGCTACTAAAAGCCATGGCACCTGAGCAGCCCTCTCCGCTCGCCATGTGCACAGATGAATCCAATGCACGACGGAATATGCAGCAAAGCATATATTTGAGTCTTCCGAGGATCACTTTATGGGCCTCATTACAACCCCGGTGGTAGCCATGCCGGTGAAAACGGCAGGCTGCTGCCGGAGTTGTGTTTTTTTTCCAGCGCCTGGCTTTAGGGAATCAACAGGATTACAGCCCCCGGCGGTCCGTGAAGCCAGGCGCCAGAAAATGTAACTCCCCAGTCACAATCGAGTCCCATAGGACTCAAGGGGAATAGGGAGGATGGTAGCAATGGTGCTGGTGCTACCGTCAAAGTCTGCGAGCGGGTGCGGTTCTGCCTGCCAGGTCAGACATGGCGGGCGGGAGGGAATCCAGCCCGCAAACTTGTACTCTGCCAGTCCAGTAACAACGGTGCCGGAAAGCCTACTGGCACCGTTGTTACCGGACCGGCAGGGTCGTAATGAGGCCCTATGTCTTTTAAAACCACTTAACTGCTGGCGTGGGTGGAGCCTACATTAATTACTTAAGGGAATTCAGGACGAACATAGACACCCTTAGCACTTTTATAGGATACACAGTGTACATGGGAATTGTGGGTTCCAAATGAAGCAGCTGTGAGAAACAATGGGTGTGCTCTTTTGAGAAGGAGTATGTTGTTACAATGGAAACCTCATTACAAAAATTGTCAAAACTCACTCAAAAGTGGCAAAAAATGCATAGAGGTCATGGAGAAGGGATAGTGAGAGGGATGGGCGGGGGCAGTCCAGGGGAGAATTAGTGCTACAAGATAAATTGAAATGGAAGAGGGGCTATGGAAAAGGAAGGTGAAAAATTCGGACATTCAAGGTTTGAAGGTTACACCATTCATCCTTATAGCGCCCATTGCATTGTGCAATAGGAACATAAGTTGCTGCATTACAACCCAGACATGTTGATAAACACAAACAGCTCACCTGAGACTGTGTTATCTTAATGAACCATGCTACTCATCCCTAATATTTAAAAGAAATCAAATAGACAAGCTGGAGGAATTGTGGTAAATCATACCCTTGAGATTATTTGATACACAGACACAACGGCTAATCAGTTGGCAACCGAGAGCAAGATCGACTACTGCAGATGGGCCTTTTTAAAAGTTTGAGCTGCAAGAAAGATGTAGGGTAGGGTTAGTGCAGGACAAACATCCCCCAAACTCCAGGCTGGTCTGGTTCTGTAACAGCCACGTAATTTTAAAGGCTCCCGGGCACATGAGGTCTACCTAGTCCAATAATAGATGTCAACACTTGGAGTGTTTGGAAGCAACAACCTGCAAACATTCTTTTTAGAGCCACCGGCCCGTTGCCACTTCAATGCAATTCGGCATAGGGAAGGAGTAAGTCAAAGTCATAACGCAGGGGTCAGCTACCAGTTAAGAACAAATGTGGTGAACTGCAAAACAAAGCATTAGAGGAGAAGCAAATATGGACAAATTCAAAACAGTGCAGTGCAGGAATACATTAAATAAAACGGATTGTTCTGCGTCTGCTTCCATGTCCCTCGCACCCTTCCCCCACTTGCCTTTCCCAACCAACACTAACTGATAATGTTACAACCACTACACTCAAATGTGTGTTGCTCACAGCTAGTCCTCATGAACAGCGAGGGCAAAATGCAAGTGTCATTGCTGAGTTTCAAAATGTTATTGACATTAAGAAAAACAAGCAGAAACAAATCCAATAGTTGAGGTTGTTCTATGTTGAAAACATGTTTTAAGTTCATGCACACACACACATTTTAGCAGTTGGGGGATATGTAGAGCAGAATGCAGAGTGGAAGGAGGGGTAGGAGTGGAGGATCAATGAATAATGGCAGGATGTGGATATTAATGATCACGTGGATAGATAAATATGGTGCTGCCGCCCCCCCACATATGTACAGTACATTCCTAAATCCACGTGGTCACACCTTTTCTCACTCTGCACACACACGTACGCCCGCTTCTACTCACCCTACACACCGTATATTCACACACACACACTACATGATATACACACACACACATACATTACTTAACAACCTCTCTATTACACAGACAAACACACACACATACACATTAACATTTAAAAAATACCCCTCCCTTTCAGAATCCGTTTCTGCAGCTCCTCCTCTGCAGGCATGGCTCTGGCTCCCATGCTCCAGTACAAAGGAACCAGCTATTGTTCCTGTCATGCGCAGCAGAGAACGGGAGCCAGAGCCCACCATGCCCTGGAGAAAAGGGGTTGGCTCGGATTTCAAAATGAGATAATTTCATTTTTACGTCGTCACTCGCACTGACTTCTAAAATAATCATTTCCATTTTGCAAAACCAAAACAGAAATAAATTCTTTTTGAAGTCATTGGGCCTCATTACGACTCAGGCGGTAAGGGGTTTACGGCGGCGTAAACAGCGCCGACCCTTACCGCCTGATTCCGAGATCCCTTAGCGCCATGGAGGTTTTAACACCTGCTTTTAGCAGGTGTTAAAATCCATGGCGCTAAGGGACCTTGATGTTAATTACGCCACCGTAATTTACGGTGGCGTAATTAACGCCTTCCCCACTCCCATTATGCCCTATGGGGCAAAAATGGGAATGGGGAAGGGTAAATGGGGATTGGGGACTTACCGCCCCGCCAACCTCGGAATGGGGCGGTAAGTCCGCCAACCACCATGGCGTAAACGTAGTTTCCGCCATGGTGGTAAAGGTACGACCCTGGCGGTAACTTACCGCCTGGGTCGTAATGAGGCCCATAATGATTTAATTATAAATTATTTCTTTTTACTATCTGTGCCCCCACAGTCGCAAAAGCAGGGCCAGGGGTAGCTTGGTGGATGCCAGGGGTTGCAATTGCGACCCCTAACCACCTCCAAATGACTCCCTGGCTTTGACTAATTTATCTGTCTGGCCTAAGCTCTTGTTGTATTTATTTATTCATTTTGCATTTTTAAAGCGCTCACACAACCCGGGGCATCTAGGCACTGTTACAGGACTATATGTCTCTTAGCTGCAGATTTATAACGGGCTTAATACCCAGAGGTTTCTAAACGCGGACCCGGGGATGAGCACGTTGCTGCTGAGCTATCCTCCCAGGGTTGTGTCAGTGACACTGTAAATTAACCCATTCACATCTGCCTAAACCCCTCATAGCAGGTGTGTTCATGAAGAACATGTATTTCCATAATAGGGGGACAGGTGGGATGCAAGAAAACATGGACCACTGAATGTTTGACTAGTCCCATTGCTTTCAGCCTCTACCCATGCACCAAGTTTTTTCAAATCTATTTGGGGCGTGCGCATGTGTGCCACACTGCTTGGAGTGAGAGCCGTCATACTAATGGCTACTCTGGGCGCAATGCTTGGATGTACTAAAATGCTACATAGCTGGATATTAATGACCAATATGTTACATACTCCTGGAGTCTTTTCTCTTCCATTGAACTTCTTGGTTCAGTCTCTCCTGATGGATTCTGAGGGGTTTCTTCAGCATTCCCAGCCGGGCAAGGGTGCTCAGGCAATCAGGTGGCTGGAACAGCGGGTGACAATACACATTCTTCACCGGCAGTTCCAGCCACCGAGGCCCTTCCTGAGGTGGCACCATCTTTTTTTTTAATATGGGGAGGGAACAGGGAGCCTCTCGCTGTTGTATCCCCAACCAAACCCCTTCCTTGCCCAGTCCCTCCCTCCCGCTTACATGCCAGACTGGACCTTTGTCCTCCGGTCCCGGCGCTCTTGCCACTCCCGGCCGCCACCACTTGCATGGAACAGGGTTTTAGTCCCTCTTTAGCCATCTTTTTTTTTCTCAGTAGATTCGAATTGCGCAATAAGGGCAAGCAATCTACTGGAAAAAGAAAATAAACCATTTGCACTCTGGATAAACCCTGTGGTGCGAATGGCTTTAAACCCTGCATCGCTGGTGTACATTGCCGGTAACGGCACCCAGCCCTCACCGAGGTCCTCTATGCTCGGGCCTGCATGCCATTACCAGCCTTGTCTGCCCGCCAATGCCAGGGCAAAAGCAATGTTAGGGTTCATTTGTTGGTTGATTTTCTTCTCCTGTGTCTTCTCCGCAGTGTCCCAAACATCATCTTCTCTCCTTTGTATTCCACCTTCATCAGCATCTTCCTCTGATTTGGTGTCTGGGATGGGGTTAGCTTCCCTCGACTCCTGCGTTGCAACTCCACTTACACAAAAGGCCACACTTTCGTCATTCCACTTCCTTCCATCTTCTGCCATGACATGATTCATAGCTAGGTTCAGAGGTGGCCCATACATGGGAGCTCTTGGGTGAGAATCCTGATCTTTTGTCATGGTGGGTCATCTATCTGTGTGTAGTCAATCAGACCTTTCTTTTTGGATTCTTTAATTTATTCTTGCTGTCTAAGAGCCCATTGTGCTGCAGATGTCTTTCAACCCTGGAGGGGTGAGGACAGAGTTCTCTCTGCAACCTGTCATCCTCTGGTAGGAGATTACTCCTGTTGTGGAATTTGGACTGAGTCTTTGGGCTCTGCTGTCTTGGCAGTTTCTTCTCGATCATGCCCTGATTATGCTGCTAATTTCAAAGTACTCTATAGAAATGTATTCACTCCCCCACCTGGCAGTTAGATTCAAGGTGTACAATGCTGCCCTGCTTTGCCTTATTTCACAGTTTCATGCATAAGTGTTCATATTGTTTTACACTACCTAGACAGCATAGACAGTCACAATTCTGTTTGGGGTATGGGGTATGCTTCTCACTTAAAGCTTCCTTCTAGCATTTTAATTGTGCTTCTTTTAATTATTCTTTCAACAAAAGCAGTTTGATGACTAATAAATGGGCACTTTCCTATATATGTTGTCCAGGTGAAGGCACGCCAGTTGAGCAATGAACTCAAGATCCAGTTATCCAATATGTTTTCAATTGATTCCATAATCTGGAGTGAGGTCTGTTGAGTAGCAAGGCACTCTGGTTTCGCACAAGTATGCCTCTCTGAATGGTCGTTTCATCATGGACAACCCCAAATGACCCTCTTGAGACATTGCAATGAATCCTGTTTCCAGGTTTTCTGATGGGATCACTTTGTCCTGTCTCATTTGGCTTTGTCAGTGGTCTTTTATGTTGTGTTATGGGAAGTTGCATGTGATGGGTCAAATTATGTTAATCTGGGTGGTGTTTGAGTGCACAAACTTAAACTCTCCAATGATTCAATCTTGTTCCTTTCTGTTGCCCCAGGTTTTCTTGTAGACACATTTCTATGCAACTCTTAGACAAATGCAACTATGCAGCTGTAACCCCTATGGAACACAAAGTCTCTAGGCCATATGTATACATTGTATACGAGAAGTGAAAAGCACATTAGGAGAATGCATGTAACAGTGTCGTACACTGTGCTGACCCATGGGTTCTGGTTTCCAATGGTGAGGTCACAGCTGCCTGAAACTGATGTAATTATCTCTTAGATGTTTTGTAAGTAATGTTAGAGTTAAGGTGAAACACTGAAATGCTTTTATAAAGTGTGTTTCCCCTCATCGGTGCTAATCTTTAGAAGCAAAGTGGTGAGATATAGTAAAACCTTGCCTTGATAGGAGGGTGATTCAGTCCCTGGCGACTTGGCCCTTGGATCATTCCAGGCGGGGGACAGAAGATTCTAGGACAGAGATCCACTGCCTATGAAAGCCTGGCTGAGGAGACAAAAGAAGACGCGAGAGGTACTTTCTCTATGATGTGCTGTTCATGGATTCATTTCAGAGAGTGTGATTACTGCCCTGGTCCAATTTCTATGCAAGGACCTCATTTCAGGGCCTCGTCTAGCCAACCAACCAGCATTGTCCCTGCTGTGGGGACGATTAAGAGGAGAGATCAGAACTAGACAAAATATGCTGGATGTCCATCTGGCGTGTTTGTCAAGAAGGGGTGGAGTAGTGGAGTGGAGGGAGAAGTTCTCCTGAAACTTGCCAGTTGTCTGCTGCTGAAGCTTTACTCCTATATGCCTAAAAGTGTGAATGGGGAGATTTGATGGAACCACCATAAAATTCCTCGTTTCGGAGAATGCATCCCCCTGGGCACTATGGCTAGTACATCCAGGAATTGAAGATCTTTACGGTGCCTACTTGATGAACTCCCTGAGTGGAGGTATGAGCAGATGGAGCTTGGAAGACATTATTACCACAATGAAGGTGTGTGACTGGGAGTACATGTCACCAGACCTGATTGTTTGCAATCTGAATCTGCATATTAGTTTTTTTCTTACTTTCCCACCTTGTGGTCAATGTAGCCAATTAACCCATTGCCCCTGGTACAGATCTCTAAAAGAACCAGATACTGGTTCCCTGTTCCCTATGGCGACAGCCATCTTTATTTATTTTTTTGGTCTGCTGGGCCTGACAGGGACTGAGTACCATTAGTGACAGAGGGGAAAGTGTGCTTAAAAAAGATTTCTGGGGCATTGTATGTTAACAGACATCATGAGTGGCAGCCTGCTTGGTTGTTGGTTAACCCTGGTGTAGCCCCTGGCTCAAATGAGAAAAGTATTCGTTGGGTTACAGGGTGCTAGTGGGAAGATCAAAACAAATTAACCACACTCACACCCTTCCTTTCACTTGTAAAGGTATGTATATGCAATGTGTACCCATTGCTAAGCTGATAGATGTTCTATGTATTCCTTTTGTTTACTCTTGTTACATTACCCACTAAAGGATTCCCACTGAAGGATTCAGACTTGTCACCTCCCCAGGTGGCCTGGAATAATGGTCTGCCCTGAAAGGTTTGAACAATCAAGACTGTTGAAGAATCGTGGAGAAGAGAGGGAGAGGAGGACCAGGAGAGCAGTGGGTATGCTTCTTTGGGGCCCACATGGTTAATTTCTCAATTAACCCATTTGCAGGCAGCTCAGGCATGGTGTGAGTGGGTGAACTGGCCTTCAAGCATAAAAAGAAATCAGCAGGGACTGCTGCATTTCAAGCTGTGGAGACAGCGGCTCACCACGGGCGAGTCTTCAATGCCCTTTGCCACAGGAGTGGTGTAGTGGTGCCAGTGGGGGCGGCTCAGGTGAAGATAGATCAAGCATTGTACCCACCCACCCATGGATGGCAATGAGTGGGAGGGCATGGTCACTGCGTGGGCACACAGTGAAGAGAAGTAGCGAGGAGTCAGCCATGAGTGCATGTCCCAGCACCTGGAATGATGTGCACTGACTATTCCGGGAGGTGTGCCGGTTCATCTTCAGCACCACGGGGCAGACGCAGCAGTGAAGACAAGCTGGGTTGGGCCATCTTCAGAAAGGTGCCTGTCTGGCTAGAGAAGTAGGTGTTCCGCATTGCTGTGAGTTATGAGGCAGAGGCAGCGGTTGCAGGTGATGCGTTGGCTAGCAGACAGACACTTGGCATCCTGTTACCAGCATCAGTAGTTAGGGTTGAGCAAGCAGAGTCTTTGTGATGGGAGGTGAAGGCATGATAATACGAGTAAGCTGGCAGACACTCCAAAATAAAAGGGGTTCCATCATGTACATTAATAACCCTGCTTAAACTAGCAGTGGCTATCTGCAGCAGCCTTCAGTTATGGTTGTGTATTAGGTCTTCACAAAGTTGTATTTTTCTTTCCATAGTTGTTCTGTAGTGCTACCAATGAGCACCTAGAACATACCAATTGGTGGTTCTGAGATGCTGGGTCTAATATAGGAGATGTAGATTATTTGTGTTCCCCTAGAGCTCCCTCATTAGCAGAGGATATAAGGGCACTGATCAACTATAATATATGCTGGATTGGGGCTGCAAACTGTGCGATATTATGGTTTGTTTAAAAAGGCTATGTTCTACCAGGAATCGTTCCCAATGGCGAATCTTGGTCTCTGCTGTGGGGTATACTTTCGGCTCCCAAGATATAAATGAACTGCCTCGGGCTGAGTTAAGCCCAAATGGTGCAGAAATATGAGAACACACTGTTGGCAGAAACGAGACCAGCATATAAATGCAAACTATCAAGTAACTGAATGTTGGTTTCAGAAAAAGGAAACATAAAATTAAATGGGCCCTGCATGCAAATGAAAAAGCCCCAACCCAGATGCCTACTAAAACAGAGCTGCAAGGAGAAATGTGTGCATTCCACAACTTGGAAGTAATGAACATTTTAAATAGAAAACTCCATTGGCAGAAGTAATTTGAGGGCCCACTTTAATGAAGGTGGTAACTTTTTAACCTATGGAATAAATAATGGCACAAGCAGCACATGGAAAAATGAAGAGTAATATCTTGCTGCAAGACATAAAGCAGATTTTTGTTTAAAAATACAGAATGTAAAAGCATCATGTATTTTGCTGCTCCTAGGAATTGAGCTAAAAGATGGACTTAGCACAAAAGGCCTTTACCCATGAAATTCAAAGGCCAAGAACTGTTCCCCTACCCTGCCTTCCCCCTCTATCTGGACAATCTCTTCGAAGCTTCTGCCAGCCAGGAAATGAACAGAGCTTGTGCCTCACCAATGTTTATCGGGGTGATGGACTAACAGCACTGAATAAACAATGACCCAGCTAATATGATATGATATGATATGATATGGCATTTGTAACGCGCCTATACACAAGTGTTTCAAGGTGTAAAATCTAAATAATGCGCCAACATTCATGTCATTTTGTGGTGATGCCCCGAGCTGACCACATCTATTAACTGGGTCATTGTTTATGCAGCAAAAGGGAGTGTCACATGAGTAAGTGGGTGAAGTTGTCCCCTCTGCTCCAGCAAGATAGGAACACAGATGGGCCATAAACTCTGAGAGAAAAAATGATTAATTACTTTTTGCAGGCCAAACCAACAAAGAAGCAGATGGCTCAGGTCTACATGGAAGGCTTTGGAAAAAGAAATGTACTGTTTGTTGATCTCATATTATGCATGTAATTAAAATGCTCATAGGATTGTATGGGAAAATCATATTTTGTTCATAAACTTGAGAGCCGTGGCACTTACAAAAATGGTTCAATATGCCCGAAAAGCTTATGAAAAGCCCTACCCGATGATACAATTCCCCTAACAGTTTGACCTTGGGGACCAGACCTATAAGCTAAAATGGGATTATAGCTACCCAGTAAAAGATAGGGAGTGGGGAGTAGGGAAGATGGAAGCTTATTAAATCTGATACCTGTATATAAAATTCCATGATGCTAACTTTTTCTGCAGTTTGAATAAATTACTAAAATCTACCATTCTCACCTGCAAATGCATGCCGACATGAGAAACAGTGTATTGTGTCCAGCATGATTAGACCAATTCAGAAATGTATTGCTTGTGGCTTTTATCTGTAAATTGGAAAAAGTTGTTGTGTTAAAGATTATTATTATTATTATTTTATATTAGATGATTTATGGTTTATTTCAAACCTTTATCATACAACAATCATTTTCTTTCCCTTCACATCCAAAACAGTTAAAGAACTGTGTAGTCCCATCCCTAGTCAGGACAGTGTGTTAAATATTGAGTCCAAACACCTCTTTTAAAAATGTTATCAGACAAACTGTGACCGTCAAATTTTCTTCCTTCAGGAGAAATGTCCAAATTCCTTCAACCTCCATGGATTGGCAGTCCGCAATCAGTTTGACCATATATTTAGTTCTTAGGTTAGTCAAGCCAAGACAGAACAATGTCACATGCTTTAGTGTCTAATTTGTCTTTCTGTTCGGGGAATATCTGCATCCCAAGGTCACTGATTTTCCATAAGTCTGCAGGAGCTAATTCATGGGAAATAAATCTAACCTAAAATGCATAAACTGGTTCATGTACCAGACATTGGGGGCCATGGTTAGATGTTTAGGGATCTTTCCCCAAGCTTTGGTTTCGTTTCTTAAAGCATTCAATAAACGGTGCAAGTTCTTTTTTCCTCTTGGATTTTAATCCAATCGTCTTGCCAAAGCTTCCATTTCACCTTCCCCAGGATATCGATCAGTTCATCTAGATCTGATTGCAAGTACTCTAGGATCAGCTGGCATCCATTTGACCATTCCTCCATTAGAGTATTACTGCATCTATTCATTTAATTCTTAAGAATAAGATACGGGTGGGCTGGATGGGGCACCGTACACTTACGAAAGAGGGCCAGCGTTTTCCATGTTGCCCTTGCTTTCTAATGAGGTAAGATCCAATTCGTATCTGATCAGAGCAGTTGAGATTAAATTTGTGAGCTTCAGGATTTTCCTCCAGAAAGCCCCTTCCAATGAAGGCCAAGTTTCCCAAGGGGTCAATGCAAACCCTTCGGCTCTGTATATTAAAGAGGGAACCACTTTCAGTTTATAGAAGGACATCAGTGGTAGGATGGAAAATGTGCTGTATTTTCTACTTATATATAATAGGCGGAAACCCAAAAGCCACTATACAGAAGACAGCGATTTCTCTACCTCTTTTTGGGACTCGGATAGAGTAAATATCAATAGAAGGTAGATACATACACAACAGCACATCCAGGTACACATTTCAAAACATTTTCAATTTATTAGAAATAGATAAACCACAATTAAACACAGTTACATCAAAAACACTTTAAAATAAAGTACTTATGACACTATAACCTTCTAATGTGGTAGCTGGGGTTAAACACTGATACAGATATGACATCAGCAAATTTCAGAGTCAGGTCTTAATAGACTGTTCAGCTGAAGTTTGATCAGTAAGGATCTAAATATATCTCTAGTAAAAATAATTACTAGGTCTTGCCCTCGACATGTTTCAGTTCCCTATTTCCATTTTGAACTTTCTTCAGGGGGATAGTTTTTCGGTCACTTGAACTTTACGGTTGATCTAAATTGATCTTTCCAAAAGGGCCGTCTATGCGCATATACATTAGGTTTGCTGTTGATAAAGAATAAAACAGGATTTAAGCTAACTAATGCTTGACATCCTAGCAGCAAACATATCTGCAGCCAGCGGGGTTAAAGAAAACAATAATGACCTCGCCTAGGAGTGGTGATGGTCTACATGGAGAAACTGGGTTCAAAGGAATCCTTCAGTTTGGCTCATGTCCCCAAAGTGGAAGGCGTAGTCTGCAAAATACATATTAATTGTATAAGACTAAATGTTCTAAAAAGGTATCCATACATACCTTGCTCTCTTAAATTCTACACTCATGGACTGTATCGTATTTCTAATTTCAAAGAGGCCATGGCTTACCGCCTCGAGTCCGTGCTGTAATTCAAATGGGGACTTCCAAAGAGTAGAATCAATATTTGGTTTCGGTGGTTGCTGAAGAACTACAGAAACTATTTCCTCTTGACGAGTCAGAATTTTCATCCTGGATCTTAGGGACAGCTGCCGTGGTTGGTCGCTCCTACTATTGTTAATGAAAGCCCCTCAGTATGTAACCTGAGTGATCTTCGCCAGTCGTTCTCTGCCAGCATACCAATTAAACAAAGACTTTGCTGTGCCATTTTGCAGCCCCAGGACCATCATGTTCGTTTTTGCAGAGTTCATTGACAGGCCATTCTTATTCATGTATTCCTTTAGAGCATCCATGTTCCTCTGCAGTCCAATGTGCGTTCTATTAATAAGCACGAGGACATCAGCCTAGAGCAGTCTTGCAAATGTTTCTTCTCCAATCTTTGGAGGTAATCTTACCATGTCCAGTGATTCCCCTACATCAGATAGGAACAAGTTAAACAAGGTTTGGCCGGTGGAAACCTCTGTTTCAGGCCTCTATAGGTGTAGATGGTTCTTGTCCAAAGGCCCAGAGAATTTAATCGCACTTAAATACTGGTAGATGCATAGAGGGACTTAATGGCAGCCAGTAAAACTGCTGGGCTATTCCAGGCCTCTGTTTTTGCCCATTGGCCTTGGCGATCTGCACTGTCAAATGCCTTTCTCAGGTCGGCAAAGGCCAAGTAAATTTCCATATTGCTGTTGAATGCCTTCCCTTTCAAGATATTCAGCAAGAAGAGGTTCAGTTCTGTGCCCACACCCTTGACAAAACTCGTTTGCCTTGTGTCATCTCTCCTTGCTGTCTTTATCCAAGTCCGCAGTTGTTTCAAAATGTACCGAGTGCATCTAGAAGGGCAATCGGTCGTTAGGTGGAGGGATCCGATCTGTTGCCCCGATTGTAGATTGGGACAATTATCGCCTTTCTCCTTGATCCCAGAATCTCACCGCTTCTCATGATCTGATTAAAGAGGTCAAAAACAAACAGAATCCAGACTTCAGGCATTTCTTTGATCATGTTAGTTGTAATTCCATTGGGACCTGGAGCCAGCCAGCCAGTTTTTATACCTTTGTGTTATTTATTTTTTACATCAGTAATAAGTACTGATCCTTTTCTGCGTGGCTTATTGGTTCAACTCATTATGTAGAAGGCTTTTCTGTTGATTCACTGCAGCATCAAAGCAGTGTCAAGTTCTTATTAGGCATTATTCTAAACTCCAACACTAGCGGCTCGTAGTTCAAACCCTACCCTACCGTGAGTTGGTTGGTATATTGGTTTTGTATAGAGTGTATATCTTGCTTCGGCAACCTCAGGCAATTTGCCCCTGGGTCACGTGAATGCCCATAGCAAGAATGTCTCATTTGTACAATTGCTTGCCCTTTCAGGTCACTTTCAGTAGTCTGTGGGCACTAGCAGCCCTAGGCAAGACTTCAAACTGGCTGATATCATAGATTATTGAACTGGAAGCAAAGACATAATCCAAAATACTGGAGTTGAAGTTATTGGCCCAGGTAGTCTTTGCTGGGACGTCCCCCTTGATTTGCCCATTGTGGATGTGTAGATCTTTGGCGGTCGTCAACTCAAACTACTCCTCCACTCTGGCAGTTTGTTCAAAAAAGCCGGCTCTGCTGGGGCGACAGATATGTGTTATTTGTCTCAATGCAGGGGAAATTCAAGCCCCGCCCAATTATGAAGTGGGGATTGCAGTACAGAATCAGTATGTCAATTGCTTCCAATAAGCCGTTCATGAGGTCCTGTTCTAATTGCCGCCGGGTTCCAGTAAACATTCAAAATCATACCCCTTTGGACCTCATCTCCTTCGTCTTCCATGATATTTACGACCAGGGTTTGCAGAAAGTGGATAGGATTTGCTGCTTCAATCACTGAAATACAAATTCCACTTCTCACAAAAGTCAACAGACCTGCTGAAGGACACCCCCTTTTACCTTTATCGGCAGGAATGAGAAAAGAAGTGTAGCCATCTAGCATAGGAGGCGTTGTCAGCCAGGTTTCCTGAAGGCAGATAACAACAAAGAAGCCTGAAAGAATAATTGTGTGTGTCGGCAAGTGGGCCACACCCCTGGTGTTGCAGAAGGCCAAATGCCATGTAGTATCTTGTTGTTAATTGGAGGTATGGTGAGAGATTTCACAGCGTCCAAAAGGCAGCTTTGCACTAATTTTCCTTTGCAACAAATTAGTCGGGATGAAAATTGAGCATTTACACAGACCTTTTTTATCAAAGGTGATCTTCAACTCACCCCTCTACTGCCTTGGGATGTCTATCCGCTCCCTATCACCTGTTGCCAGAAGGCTTATTGCTTCCATTGAAGGGGCCTTTGCATTTCTTTTAAGCGGGCCTTCTCTCGCTGCTGTCGAGATGTTGCATCTCTTGATTGGGGTTCCAGGAAACAAAATCCTGGGCTTTGAACAGAGGTCTGCCTTTGGCGTGTCCCTAAGCTCAAACCCCATTGGCAGAAGTAGATGTGCTTCTTCCAATAGGAATGTTCTAACACTATTGGTTCTTAGATGAAGAATAACCCTATCCAAGCAGCTTTCCTTTGGGAACTCCACAATACCAATGTCGTCCGATCGGAGAAAGCGCAGTCGTGGGATATGTTTTAAAAGAAACATTACATTTGCACGATTGAAGATGAGTCCGTCTTCCATCGGCAGCAGCCTTTCCAAAAGTATCCTATAAGATCCTAATGTTCTAGCCACTGTTTTCTGATGGATATTCATATTGCTCTGCGTTATGTTATTATGTTCATTCCTCATTAAACTGCCAACTCCTCAGACTCCTTTTTGAGGATATAGGGCACCACGAGGTCAGTGTCTAGGTTGTCCTGATTGAACAAGGTTTTATTTTTTAGAATTGACGCTTGTCGGTTTTCATCGTGGGTAAAAAATAGAGAAGGTTTTCTTAAGCTACAGACTCATAAACTGATCAATAGGAATGGGATTTAAAATGGGATCCAAAGTAGGGCCATGTAGTTTTGGATCTAGTTGAGCTATATTCAAAAAAAATTTCAATATCATCAGACCTCAGTGGCAGGATCGTGAGAAGTTGTCCATTGTCACTAAATATGTCCTTGTCTATCGTGTAAGTGGTAAAATGTAGGCAATTCAACTTTGTGTGGTCAGAGTTAAAGCCAGACTCGTATGTATTGGCTTCATGATCGTTCTTACACTTATTGACAGGGTCCACCAATTTTGACTTTCCTCCTGGGAATCCTTTTTCACCTCGATCCAAGAAATCGAGTCACGTGGAATCTGAAGATTTCTAATGAATGCACACGCGTTATTATCATTTTGGTTCCAAGGCATTGGTAGATTTTTTTGGGCTTTGTTGTAGAGGATGTAACGGCCCAAAAGCCTCTGGAGGCACAGAAGAATTAGGATGCCATTCCTGAATAGTCATGTCTTTATTCGAAGAGGTCTGAAAAGACAAGCTTTTCGGCTCAGGCCCCTGCATGTTTATATTTGCAATTGACCACAGGACCAAAAGTCTAGCAGGGATCACTGTGTTGTATCTCAAAGTCATCTCAGATTTGTTGTGTGCATCTCCAACGTGGGATGATGACACTTTTATACAATACTGTTTGCTGAGAGGTTGGAATCCGATCTCTGTGTCATACACTGTCCCACTCTTCTATTTTGAACCAGAGATTTAAGTTGGAGCAATTCCAAATCTGAGTTCTATAGGCATTTTATCAGCTCTTTCCAGGTCCAGGGCTTGTTGCAACTTCTTTTGGATGGCATTCGCACACTCTGCTTCATGATCAACTCTGGAATGTAGAGATGTAACAAATGATTCAATTAATATCATTGAAAAAGTTGAAGATTTTAAGTTCATAACTGTAGTGGTCAAAAATGCAATTTCAAATGGGTGGAGTTATACCTCCCCGAAATGAAGCCTAGTAACGAAAATGAACATATCCGGCCATGTTCAAGGGAAAGGAAAATAGGTGGCTATTTTAAGCTGGCACCTGAAATTTAGATATTTTGGGGTGTCATTATAGGTTTAAAAGGAGACGTACAATGGGAAAAAGGGGTTCTCTTGCCAAAATGAGGATTGTCTGTCTAGAATGAAGAGCTGACTAAAAAGAGGAGAGCTGTCTAAAATGATCTGCGCTGTCTAAGCTGACTTGAGCTCTATAAAACTGTTGGAAGGGAGGCAGAAGGAGGTGGATGAGACCAGGAGAAAGATTAAAATCTGGAGGGAACCAGGGAAGAGGGATTGATGCTGGAGGCTATCCATAACTGAGTCTTGAGGGTAGTCTTACCAGATCCTTATGTTACCCTATGCTTCCCATGCAATGACCCTGCAGCCTGATAACTTTCTTGAGCATATATGCAGAGAGATGTGGATTGAATATCCAGAGATATGCAAGTACCTAATCCCAAAGAAAAACCATTGGTGGGGGTCTTGTTAAGTTGTTATCTTTTCCCATAGAGACATACATGGGGAGGGAATCCAGGAGTAGATCCCTAGCAATTGTGATTTATTAATAAAGTAATTCGTTCCTACACAGCCAAATGACACAGGGTGATCTTGGAGAAGTTTGAAATATCCAACTACTCTACCAGTTTGAATAATGATGTTGTCCAATAAAGTCATTTTTGGCCACCTGTATCCCTGTTGCAAACATCAAAATGTCCCTTAAGGGAAGACAGATGCAAAAGAAATCTCAAACTGTTGAACACTCCATGTACCTCGCATTAAAGCAGTCAGGGTGCCAAATACCAATTGAATATCAGAGTCTGTGCTGTTCAGGAAAGTGTTTTCTAGGTTAAACAAAGTGAAACTATTGATTTAAAAGGACACTATCTGATGAGAGTGAGAGAGAGACTCCAAATTGAATGAGAGACTGTTCAATGCCTCGGGGTAAAGGAAAAGGGTTCATTATATACAGGGCTTTAAGTGGGGTAAGAAATCGAGGGGGGGCCCTCATTTGGGGGCGTGGCTTGTGGGGGCGTGGCCTAAAAACGTACGCAAACCGTAAGGTATGCACACACATATATATGCATGTTATATATCTGTGTGCATACCTTACTAAAGTTTGTGTACTTTGCAAGCCATCTTTTCTAAACATAGAAATATTATTTATTACTATGTTTAGAAAAGATGGCTTGCAAAGTACACAAACCATAGTAAGGTACGCACACAGATATATAACATGCATATATATGTGTGTGTGCATACCTTACGGTTTGCCTACTTTTCAGGCCATTTTTTTTTTAAACATTTCGATTTTATAAAAGATGGCTTTGAAAGTACACAATTCAAGCCATCTTTTATAAAACTTTGACTACGGACAAAATTGTCCTTCGGCAAAGCTTTATAAAACATGGCTTGAATTGTGTACTTTTCAAGCCATCTTTCATAAAGCTCGAAAAATGTCGAGGAATCCCCAGGTTCGCCGAGGGTTAAAGACGCCTCGGCGACCTGGGGAAACAAAGGCACAGTAACTGCCTCTGGTGACCCCTCGCGCGAGAGGTCATCAGAGGCAGTTACTATGACTTACAGAAGTGGCAGCCAGGCACAGCATCGCTGTGGTTGGCTGCCACTTCTGTCAGATGCCTGACTTCATGGCAGGCGCATCTCCCGTCGCGGCTGCCGCCGCGACGGGATAATGCATCCCGCCAATGTTGCGTGCAGTGGAAGGGGGCGCCCCGGCAGGGCCCCGGCTCAGTCCCACTTTTTGGAGACTGCCGGGGCCCGGCCCCGGCAGGCCCCGGCCCACTTAAAGCCCTGATTATATATTGAGAAAAGAAGTGGTTGATTAATGTTCTTATGCCAGAATCTTGCTATGACTGAAAAGTGTGGAGGGACGGAGAATTAAAGAGCCCTGCACATGTCTATTCTGTTGCAAGTAGGAACGCATTACATTTCATTCAAAGTTAGACCATACACAATCTATATGGTAAAGCAAAACTGTCATGTCATGTCCTCGGGTGCTGCCTAAATTAACTTGATATTAAGAGTATTTTGTAAGTGACCCAAGTATATGAAATATTCTTTAGATCTGTGTTTCTATAACCAGGGTGGAAAAGAAACTAGGTCTGTGATGTTTGTTATCCTAAATCAACTAGTGTTTTCAATTTGTGTGAAAAGTGAATTGCCAGGAAAGAAAAGCATTTGGGCCACGGAGTGAGGTGGCGTGTCTAGTGATCCTTCTTGTGCCATGTTGATTTTGTCTACTAAATATATATTCTTTCTGCACATCAGCCTGCTTTTTGGCTTGCCTATTGCAAAGGGGTGAGGGATAAGAATGGTGTTGGATGAGTCAATAACAGTGTTAGTGAAGAACCCAGAAATATTTGGATACTGGTGTGGCGCTTTTGATTGAGGGGGGACAAACTCTTTGCATTAATTGTTGGCCCATAAATATCTCCTACACTGCATGCAGCCAGGGGTATTGATAGTGCCTGTGTATGAATAGTATGAATAGTATGGGCAGGTATATCACTTCCTCCTCGGGGCTAAAAGAACATTGAATGTTGAGTGTTCTGTCATTGTTTGTGAATACTTGCCTTATAGGTCACCAGGATGTCTGTGGTACATTTGGACAGGGAATTGTAGCCTACTCCTGATTTCCTTTTACACAGTTAAGGTATGGAATGTTCCCTCCTCTGACCTGGTGGCAATGGCCAGAGAAAATAGACTTGGCCTACACTGGCATGTGCTCTATGTGAAAGATAATTCTTACAGGTTTGATGCCAGTCCCGCTAGGCAAAATGTGGATGACTTAGGGCCTCATTACACGTTGTGCGGTAAAAATCGGAATTTTACGGCATGGCGCTATTAGCATGTCCGCCCTCGCAAAAGACCACTAATAGCGTCCCATTACGAGTTCGCGGACACGAGCATAGCGCCATGCCGTAAATGTCATTACCGCCATGCCGCAAAAGTCCACAAAATGCCCATTACCGGCCTCGACCACAGTGCTGATAGCACCTCCTCCCTCACGCAACATGCTAATAGCGGTCACCGCTATTAGCGGACACCGTTAAAAAGCGGAACTGGAAATAGCGTCATCTCACAGGAACGGGAAAGAGAACGGCGGCCATCTTTAAAAACACAATCCATTGCCATCCTCTGCATCCAGGACATTTTACCGGAGAACTCTGACCAAAACCCATCCAGGACTGCCTGAAGATGTCAAAGGCCCTGAAAAAATCCTCTGATCGACAGCGGAAAGAGAAATTCACACCAGAGGAGCTCATAATGCTGACTACCACACTTGCAGCCAATGCGGAGGTGGTATTCGCCAATGATATGCGCCGGGAGGCGATCATCAAGAAAAAGGCCATCTGGGACGAAGTTGCCCGCAAAGTTAGTGCGGTGGGCACTACCACCCGCAGTGTGAAGGACTGCCGCAAGAGGTGGGACGACCTCCGGCTACGTGTGCGGAATATCCTATCAGTCAACCGCAACCTTGCAATGGCCACAGGAGGAGGCGCAGAATCACCTCTGAAGATGAAGGAGTGGGAGGAGACATGTGCCTCCACCATCGGAGTCGAAGCCATAGAGGGGGTCGGAGACATGGAGCATGATGTGGCCATCTCATCTGATGGAGGTGAGTGAATACGTCAAACAATGCACAGTGAAGGGTGAGGGGGTACCCCATACACGTGTCGATGACCAGGCCATTGGTCCTGCCACACACATACATGCATGCATCACCATATACACGTGCAATACTGACCCATCAATGCATGACCAACCCGACATCCCGATGACAAGAATCACTGATGAATAGGCCCCAATGCATAGAGCAGCATGACGTGAACATTCTGCATGAGGCACCTAGACCCATTAACAATGATGTACCCTATTTATGTCCCCCACAGGATCACCGACAGACACTGGAGAGACAAGCACCGCAGCACATACTCCCCCAGCAGCCAAAAAAGCCAGAATGCATGAGAGGGGTGACACCGCCACCACCTCCAGGGGAAGTGGGAGGACAGTCCATCTGCAGAGGGCCAATGGCAGCAGGAGCACCATTGCATCATAGCCTGAGGGCACGGCTCCTGTTGTAGCCGAACCCACGCAAGTGTGCCCCATCACTGCTGAGATGAGCACGGAGGACACGCACTCCGCAGCCACCAGCTCCACTGGGGAGGCAGCAGCCACTGCACCGGCCAGTGACGAGGAGGACGCAATCGACGTCCTACAACTCATCCATGACCCCAGCCCAACATGGTCCATTGAGGGGAGTCCGAGGGCAACGTCCGGATCTGCTACCCAGGGAGCACATGACACCCTCACTGTAGAAGGTGCATGGAGCCCTCAGCTGTCCTCACCGGATGCCGGGTGCATGGACCAGGGCGCACCGTCCAGCCCAGCAGCACCTACCACCCTGGCAGACCTTGCAACCATCAGCTGGAGGTAGGAAGACATGGCTGCGCTGGTTGCCCAGCATGTGGCCGAGACAGGCCGTCTAAGGGATGACCTCCAAAAATATGCTGGGCAAACAAAGGAGGCCATGGGGGCCTGCACTGACAGGATATGCCAGGAGATGGGCCAACTCCGCCAGGCCATTTTACGTATTGGGGACATCATGGAGCAGCATCACCAACCCCCAACACAGGATCGACCGGGAACCTCCTCCTCAGCAAGTTCCCAGCAGACCAGCCCCCTGCGCCGTTCCCTGCGCAACCTGAGGCGCCCCGCATCACAGCAACCCAATGTCGGTGGGAGCCCTGATGCTTAGCTCCACCAAGGACCAGGTGGCACATGTGGTGCAGGAAACATTATAGACACCATAAGACTCACCTAGGTGTTTTGGGGGGCAGGGGGGTAAGGGTGCATTTGGGTGTTTTGGGGTAGAGGGGGGTAAGGGTGCATTTGGGTGTTTTGGGGGGGAGGGGGTAAGGGTGCATTTGGGTGTTTTGGGGTGTTGCATTTATTATCACATTCTGTTCAATACACAGTTGTTCTGAAGTTGGAACCCAAGCGTGGTCTCCATCATTGCGTATGTGTCATTTATCTCGGACAGGGTCCTTTATGGTACTCCAAACATGCACCAGGGCAACAATATCCATCTCCGTCCATGCTTTTTCACCTTTGTGCCTGATGGGATTTCAGAATCAGATGCTGACGCACATCGTTGTGCCCTCTTGGCATTGCCTCTTGCATGTCCTGCCGGGGCATTCCACCCGTACTCATCCACGTCCCCATCATGCTCTTCTGGTGGTTGCATGTCAATTTCAGGTGGCATTGGCACATTCCATCATATGCACATTTTTTGGTGCTCTACACATGGCTTGGTTATCTTTGCCACTTTGACACGGCTGTACAGGAGTGCCTCACACAGGCTGCTTAGGCAGCGGAGCACTGTCATTGGAAGGCTGACTGCCAGCTCTATCACGACGCAGGTACGGGGATGTGCAATATTGTTGTCCTCTTCCTGCTGGTTCTGTGGGTTCCGTACAGGGGTTGGGAGCCACCTCCTCAGTGGATCGCTGGCATTGCCTGTATGGTGTGAGGAATGGGTACCTGTTACGGGTCACCTCTGGTATGGGCTGTTGTTGTTGGTGCTGCACTGCTATCATGTAGTCTAGGCTGTCATGTCATGCTGCTGCTATTGGGACCATCTTGGTGTGGGAAGGGGTGTGGTGTGCTCTTTTGTGCTGCCTGTCTCCATTGCATGCACCTGTGCTGATTGTGTCCACCTGTAGTTTATGGGTACACTGCTCAGGTCTCTTAACGGGTGCTTTTCGATGCCGTTATTAGCGCCATGCCGGTAAGGGGTTTTTGGGTGTTTTACATGCCGCTAATACCATGTCCGCATGGCTTGTGATGGCCTGGTATTAGCGCCATGGCGCTAATTCCGGCCTGGGGGTCGCACGCCCGCGGCCTTGCCGCTATTAGTGGCTCCGTAATTAACGGGTGCGCAGATAGCGGTGGGTCCGGGTCGTGATTGGCTTAGGGAATTAACGGTACCGGTAAATCTTTACCGGTACCGGTATTCCATTACTGCACAACGTGTAATGAGGCCCTTAGTGTCCCATGTGCAAAGGATTTGGATAACTTGTTTATGGTCCATCAGAAGAAGGAGTTTTCAACCCAAAAGTGCAATCTGAAGTATAGCTTGGCTCTAGTACAAGTCAACATATCACTCGTGGAGTAATGAGATTCTGCTGTTCATAACTTCTTGCATGCAAATTCAACTGCTCTGCCTTCCCGGTCCTGTTTCTGCATCAAGGTCACTCCAATGTTGTAGGTCCTTGCCTCAAATGTTATGCATGTCAGTAGCGTTAGGCTAAATGGGTGCATGGATGTAGGAATTACCTGACTATCTTCATTTCATGGAATACACATTCCGTTTCAGCTTGAGCATCTGCTGGAGAATAAGACTCTGAAGGGTGTGTGTCCATGATTGCAGCCACTCATTATTCTCCTTTTTGGAGATGGTGAAATCGAGGTACTCAAGCCTTTCCAGAATTAACCTACAACGTATAATTCTTTTATCTGTAAAACAACCTCCTGTAGTTTCTTGTTAACATTGGTCAATGTCTCATTGTTGGATGCAGCAGTGAAGTCAAAGATTAAGATGCCCTCCTGGAAGTGATCAATGTGATAGTCCATCCCACTCTGACACACTGACACAGGCGAACAGAGGCTGAACAGCGTGCCCATGTATTTGTACACACCAAATGCTCTGACGAATGCTGTGAGCAATTTTAACTCACTTGGAAATTGGGTTTAGTGATTCATATTTTTCATACCCAGTAATGTGAAGAAGAATGCTTAGCTGAACATCAGAACCAATTATGATATGCTGGGAATTGGGTGATTATCTGACACCATGACATGGCTCAGGCTTCTCAAGTTGATGCACAGGAAAAACGTGTTCAATCTCATCCTGGTAGTGAAGAGCTTTCTGGTGCCGCGTTTAGGACCCTGCGCAGTGAAGGTAGGAGAGGATGAAGCTTGTAAATCTCCACCAGCACGAACAAATGATCAGAGTGTACACACTTTGCTAGACCCGAATGTTTGCAATCACCAACATGTATTGCCTTGCGACCTGGCAGCAGATGCTGGATGCCCTGTTGCTGTGGAGACAACGAGAGATAGAGCAGAGGGAGAAGTTGACCAGCACTGTCACCTGTTTCCAACACTGATCTTCGCTTACACCATGTCCTTCCCTTAACCCTTAGATTCTATTTCACTTTCTTTATATCTGGGCCGTCCTTCTGCCTTCTTCCCAGCTACATCCTGTTTTTCATCCTTATACTTCATGTCTATTTGTCCATGGGAAAGATAGTTAAATCTGGGCCAGTCACCCATTGGGTTGATTGGCTTTCTGTGAATGTGCACTATATGGTAGGGCTATTTCCCTTTGTTATATAGCTAGGAATGCTGAGTCTCAGGTTTGCGGTGGTTGTCACTGCACTCCGACTCTGCTAGTAGTTTTTCCCCGTTTGTATGCCATGAACCAACAAGTCTTGAGGAAGCACCCTATCTTGTGTCACAGTAAACACACCGTTCCACGTTCAGGACCATCTTTGTCATTGGCACTGTGCCACACATGTATGTGGCACGCATCATTTGTGGCTCTCCTCACCCTCCAGCTGTTTGATCTATAGCTCACTCTTGAGACTGTGCTCCCAGCAGTACATAGGTACAAAGTACTGTTGGTTTCCTTCTGCCGTGTCACAGAATTGATTTTACCATCTCCAAGGCTCTTCATTGCTTCTTATCGTTGTGTTGCCATTTCTTCAGCACAGCAAAGGGCTCTTTGCTTGCAAGAGCTTCTCCTGCGTTTTTTTTTTTGCTGCGTGTCACCACAATGTTCCCTTTTCAGCCTCTCAATCAGATCCTTAAAGTCACTTTTGACTGCTGGTTTCTGCATTCTCACGACAAAGTCCTCAGACGGTCCACGGGGGCGTTCTGACAATGTGTAAGGTTAAAAAAATGTTCTGGTATGTTAATATGATTTGATACTATGCCAAATCCCCACCAGTAAAATTATGTTCTCTTTAGTACCAAATCTTTGAGTGCTTCTGCTGCCTCCCGTGAGACATATAATGTATTATCATTTCCCGGATGGCGCATATTATGGCAGCTCCTTGAAAATATCCTCTCCTTATACTCCCAAAGCATTCACCTGTATTGCTGTCTTCCATGGTGGTGCAAATGCTGTGCAGACTATTGCCCCAAAGTTCTCCTGGAACTTGGTCTCCCATTGGTTCTAAGGTACTGGCTGTTTCTCCAGCACCTGAAGGAGAACGGGTTGTTGATTTGCATTCGGCGTGTCCTTTACGTAAGTTACTAGTGGTAGAGTCTCTAACATGGCAATCTACCAGTTGTGGGAATCATGCAATTGATTGCCTTTGTGACATGCAAAATGAACGCTCTCACGCCTGCCTGCAATATGCCCAAGGGATACCTTCATCTAGAACATGCATTCCCACAATGGAGGTGCAGTGGGTTGTGGGAAAGCATGTGCGTGGATATGCACGACCAGTCCTGTTGCTTTCCATCTCTCCTCTTTGCATCTACTCCTCAGAGACCGTTTGCCAACTACACGAGCCGTGACATCGGGTGATGGGCCTGGCAACACTAGACCACTTCGTTCTCCTTCATGCCCTGGTTTCTCACCCTGTCAGGTCGTGAGCCCACTCTCCCTGCGAGGTCAGGCCCAGCGGTCGAAGTGTACGAAAAGAAGTAGTGGAACTCTGTGGCCCCATTGCCCTCACTGTCCAGAGCTGGTTGATCCTCTTTCCAGCCCTCCCACTTGTCTTCCATCAAAATTCTGAAAGTAGTGTGTGCAGAAAAATCAAATAACAACAAACACTAGGTATATGCTGAGGACTGCAGGAAGATTTTGCCATTCAGCAGATTTTTTATTCTATTTACACTTTACATCGTATTACGGAAGATCCATATTTTGGAACTTGATGCAAAGAGTGGCTAGCAGTACATGTGACTATTATAGGGCCTTAAAAACCGTTATTTGTTAACAAATGTCAAACTCTAAATGAAAGGGATGCCGGTAGACACCTGCTATGAAAATAGTAGTAGTCGTAGTAAAAAGCATTTAAGCACAAGATTTACCATAATCCAGTGTCAAGGCGCTATACAATAAACATAACAATTTAACAATTGAAATGCACATCATAAAACCTTCTGTCAGTTCATATAAAAAGTATTAACACAGCGGTTTGATTGATAATTTCACCATGTGTGACATAGTTGTGCTAATCAAGGTAACCATACGTGTTTACATATTCTCTAAACAATAGGGTCTGGGCCTCTTTGCAGAAGCTCAGTAAACACTGGGCTGGAAGGCAGGGAAGGTGGAGTTCCATAAAACAGGAGGAACATTTGGAAAGCACTGCCTTTGACATTTCCCCCCATTCGGTTTGGAAATGTCCAACCTCGTGATATCCGTACTTCGAGTAGTATGAGCAGCACCTGAGAACTCTGGCTTTTCAACAAAGTATGTCGGTTTTCACCGGCCCACAGGCCTTGTTAATAAGAGAGCCTAATTGAAACACAGCCCGCATATTGAGTAGCTGCCAGTATAACTCTGTCATCATAAAGGATGCATGATGGAATTGTCTTTTCCCGCTTCCAGTTTAGCTGCTGCATATGGGAAGCATTTAGCTGCTGCATATGGGAGTCCTTTAGCTGCTGCATATGGGAGTCATTTAGCTGCTGCATATGTGGTGGTAGTTTGTATATTTTCTTTAGCTTTCTGTAGCACAACACTAGCTAGGAAGCAACGGGACGCTCTACATGTTGAGGGTAAAAGATGAAGGATGTGAGTGACACAATATGTAGCATGGGGTGTTTTGGATAGGTGGGTGGGATGCGGTGCAGGAATGCATGTAGCTTAGATGGCATCGAGGCCCATCAACAGAAGGTTCCCTCCATCCATATGGACAAGTACCCAAATCTTAACCACAGTAAAAGAAAATACCTGCAGGGAGAAAAGTGTTATTGAATTATTATGAATTAGGGAGATTATTTTGTTTGAAATACTGTGGTTAACAGTTCGCATCTCTGCCAATGGTAGTTGATCAAATCTGCCAAATTCAGAATTTTTCATGGACGGGGTGGTACTTCAGACATGCCACCTCTGCCAGTAGTAGCCTTATAGGGTAATTTTAAAACATTGCCTTCTACTCATACCATCAAACATGTCAATAACCCTAGCCTCCTCAGCGGCATACACCACTAGACTCATCAACCTCAGCAGAAAATTCCTATCAACTGTCCACTGCCTCACACTCACCGGAGCCATTACAGGTAGCAAACTAGACTACTGCAACGCCATCCTTGCAGGCACCTCCTCTAAAAATCTGACCAAACTTCAGCTGATCCAAAACAATGCCCTCCGAGCTGTTTGGGGCCTCAAACGCTCGGACCACATCTCTCATGCCAGACATAACACCCACTGGTTGCCCATCAAACCACGCATTGATTTTTAAGATTCTCTCCCTAACACACAGATGCATCCACAATACTGCACCCGCATTCCTGGCCCAACGCATTTCCAAAAAAAAAACTCCCCTGCCTAAGCTCCACATCCACCTTGTCACTATCCATCCTGAGATTCTAGAAAAAAAGAGCTGGGGCACCTGCTTCACGGTCATTGCCCCCACCCTATGGAATGCCCTACCTCCACACATCCAAGAGCAGGATTCCTAGCTCATCTTCAGAAAACTGCTAAAAACCTGACTGTTTGACAAATACGACTTACCTGATTTTGGGGCACCCCCTGGTCCCTACCTGTCTCTCTGCAACATTTATTGTCATGCTTATGTACCATATTCTTCCTGTGCTCCTAAATTACCAGCACACTGATACTTACAGGTTTGGGCTCTATCAATGGATAAAATAAATAAATAAATAAATAAATAAATAAATAAATAAATAAATAAATAAAGTACCCACCTTCAATGCCACGGTGGAAACGGGTAATGTACAGTAGTGGCTCATACCAGTACTGCACATTTATTTTGTAATGCAGAAAAAGGTCAATATGGATCCTTTTATGCAATACATGGGTATGGTGGTGAAAGGGGGCATCCGAGATGACCACCTTTTCACCCCTTTGCCATAGCAAATTTGAAAACTTTTTTTTACTGTATTGAAGGAAAGCGCTGTAGAAAAGGAAAATAAGTGTTGGGTACACTTTGGAATGTTTACCTCCACCAGTAAAGTGGAGGTAAAAATACCTTAAATTCGTGGACAAATACCCAGAGTGAGTGCAAACACCAAAGATGAAAATGGAGGTAAACATAGGCAGGCTTTCAGCTGAAATGCCCCCTTGAATACAGCCAGTGCACCACTGGTGGAATTTGAAACAACACTGAATTTGGTGGAAGCTAAATCTAGTGGTATTTGGAAAATTCTTCCAGATTTTTCACTGGCACCTAACTCTGAAGGACATACCCTTAATCTTGCTTTGGAGGTGTAAATGGAAGTATGCTCTATTAACTCTTTACGGAAATGGCTCTTAAACTTCATGGAGGAATCTAATAAAGCAATGATTTGTCCCCATCCCACCACCTTGCTGGAAAGGAAAGAATGTATTTTCATCACCATCAACCAATCCGGAATGATGATTTTGTTATTCCCAGATGATAGTAAAATAAACGTTGTTTTCAGAGGATTCCGTTCCAGTGAGGCTGGCGGCAATCCATGCCTCAATGCAGGCCAGGCACCCTCCCAGGGGGGTGGACATCTGCAGCGCATGACACCTTAACATATAGTTGCATGTTTTGGGCACACTGGTGCAAAGAAACCTCCATTCTTCTAACAGTATTTCCCCACTACTGCCATAGGGGTTGCATGTACATATTAAAACTCAATGGTGACAAATTCGATCCCTGTGTCAAACCACTGGAACGGGGGAGACTCGGAGGATAACATCTGAAAAGGCTAAAACTATACAGAAAAGAATGATGTGGAAAAATCCACGAGCTGACCTTCCAAACCAATGCACTGTAAAAGTATCAGGATTTTACACCAATAACTAAAAGGGAGGAAACTTAACTGTTAATCTACTACATAAACACATGCCAAATACATCCAGATTTTACACAAATAAATCTCAGTTAATCTGATCATTCATTTTTTAATATTTTAGGAGATATTTATGGGACAACAATTCGGGGAGTCCCCCCGCCAATCAAAAGTGGCATATCAATTGAATATATTTGAATTCTTGACCAACTCTACTTTTGAATCATATAATACCGAAGTGCGCCTGCCCCGTGCACAATATAGAAGCCAAGAACGAGACTGATGTGCAGCAAGAATGTAGATTCATGAATAAGTAAACAAAATCATAATCGCACTATAGCAATTGAAATGCACGCCACCTTACTCATTTCCTTCTTGACAAAACTTCAATTTGCAGACAAATTGAAAAAACAGTTTGTTTATGATAATAAAAATCAAAGATTCTCTAACACAACAGGTACAGTTTTCATTTTTACTTTCTATTCCCCCAGTGTACAAAGAAAACACAGTTCTATAGAATTTTTGTCAAGTGTGACCCAAGTCATAGACTTAGGTCACTCATGAGGATCCCTTAATGTAAGGATCCTTAATGCAGCAACCTAGAATCTGACCGTACCATCGTGCTTTACAATAAACTTTGTATGGGGTCTAATTTCAATAAAATGTAGCACTGTTTTATTGGGCAAAATAAATTGCCATGCTCAGAGCTCTTCATTTCTAAACTCCCCACGCACTTCCCCTTTTAGCAAGATCCTGGCACAACAACATTAATTAACAGACTCTTTTCAACGGATGATGAAACACTTTTATTTTGTTACTATGCTATGAAAATGTTTCCATACAATTTGGAGTACTTTGTTCTCCCTGTCTCTAGAATATACTTTAAACTATATATTTTCACTTTGCTTAACCATGAAGGCACTTTTTTGCACAGCACAGGCCCAGATATTTAGTTGTTTAGGTTACCATTTGGAACCCCTCTGCCTTAAGGCAGTGTACGGAGAATGGTGAACAGTTGGGAATTTTATTTTTAAATACACCTCCCTTTTAGGGGATTTTGGGTTTGGCAAGAATAATAATGGGATACCCAATTACTTTAAAAGGCTATGGCCCTCATTGTACGTTTTCCAGTTTCCCACTGGTAAATCCGGCGGGATACCGGCAGACTGACCTACCGTTACCAGTACCTGATATGCCAGAATCAACAGCATGTTAAAGGTGATGGCAATGGTTGGTTAATCCCCTTTCCATGAAGTTCATAGATTGTCAGTAATACCGGCTGTTTTTTTCAAGTGGTGTGCCTGAGTTACAGCCAGCTCTTGGCTGGAGGTAAAACAGGCTACCCCACCAGAAAACCTGTAGTTTGGAGGTGCAGGGAATGTGGTGGTAATAGAATTACCACCACTTTTTTCCCACATCACCAAACTTGTAATGAGGCCCTATATCTTTGTCATAACTTGGATAGATGTTGGATATTTACAATTTCCCCAAAATCACGCCAGTATACGCTGACTATGTGGGAATTAATTACATTATTAATTAGTAAGAAAATGCTAGGGATCTACTTCTGTATGCCCACTCAATCAATAAGGGGATGGTATTAATTTAAAGAGATCCCCACCAATGGTTGTCTCATGTACTTACTTTCAATCACTCTGGGTTTATGCTCAGGAAAGGTCTTCAGCCCTCCTGTGTCATCTCATGGGAAGCATAGGGACCTGGTTAGACTGTTTCTTCAGAGTCAGTTATGGATAGCATCCAGCATCAATCCCTCTGTTTGGCTTTCCTGGTCTCTAGTTATGAATGGCCCTGAGCCTGAATCCTTCTCCTGGCTCCCTCCAGATTTGAGTCTCCTTGTATCATCCACCTCCTTCTGTCTCCCTTGCAATTTTGGTTCCCCTTTATCCATTGTGCGCCTACTTTTAAAATATCCCAACCACACCTCAAAATTGTCTACATTAAAATGTACTGGCTCATTGGTTGATTATCCTGATTGGCCATCTATTGTTTTTCCTCCTAAACAAGGCCAATCCCCTTTCCTCTAATTGGTCCTTAGGTTTCTAGGCTTAAACTCTGGGAGTTATGGCTTCACCCATTTGAAATGGCATTTCTGAACAACTTCAGATGTGAAGTTAAAATCTTCAACACGACACTTTTCTTCAATGTACAGCTAAGTCTCGCAAACTATATATTTCTAAATTGGTCCGAATATGCCGGTCGCAATACTCTGTGTCTGGCATTGGCACATGGTTGCAGCCGTTGAATGGCCAATTTTTGTGATTTATTCAAAAAGAATAAACATGAGATTCTATAGACAGGTATCTTACTCAATAAGCTATCATATTTCAAGATCTCCTGTATGTAATTTATTCTGGGAAGCTCTAATCACATTTTAGTATATAACTATGGTTCCCAAGTTCAAATAATTTTTAGGGGATTTCTTTCAACTGATAGGGGTCTTCATGGGTTTTTCCGAAATGTCTGAACCCTTTCTGTAGGTGTCACGGCTTCCAAGTTAATGGACAAAATATGATTTCCCATATAATCATTATAACACCATTTAATGATATGCATATTATTAATTCAATATAACAGCACATGTCTCTTCCCCAAACTCAGATGTAGGCTGGGTCCGTTGGTGTCTGTTGACTTACTCTGCAATAAAATAGTAAAATACTTGATATTCTTTCTCCCAGGGCAGATTGAACATCTGTGTCCTTATGTTTTTGAGCAGAGGGGATAACTCTGCCCCCTGACTCATGTGGCAGTCTCCTCTAACATGTAAATTGTCATCAGCCCCTGGACCTCACCATAAACAGGATTTAATTTTGAGCATTGCACAGTGTTCAAAAGCATCGTTGTTTATACAGTGTTATCATTCCATGCCCAACAACCCTCTTATCAGGCACAAGCTTGGTTCCTTTCCTGGCTCTGCTGAAGTTTCAAACTGATTTCCAGATAGGGAGGTGAAGGGGGCTTGCTCTTTGCAATCTGATGGGGGAAGATCTCTGGGCTAAACACAACTTTACTTTACTTCTTGTGAACAGCAAAATAAATTCTACTTTTGAAATTGCTGCATTTTCTTTACACATGAGGCCTACATCACTATCTTGCTATACAAAATATACATTTTGCTTCATCTTCATTCTCGCTGCTCATTTGAATAAATTTTTGATAAACTGACAATCTTGTGAAATGTCCTTAATGTGAACCTTTGAATTTACTTCTGGCAATAGAGTTTCCTCTTTAAAATGTCATAGTTCCAGCTTGCAGAATGCACACATTTCTCCATGACAGCTCTGTTTTAGCAAAGCTGCACTTTAGTGCATCTGTCACCTTTAATGGAAAGTAGGCTTAATTTATTTCAGCCTTCTCACTTGAATACAGATCACAATTACTTTTATATTTCTGAAATAGCATTTTGATGTTTGGCAATTGAAGGTGAAACGCTGGCCGTTTTGTCTGCCAGTCAACCACATGCTTTCAACAATCATGTACCTTTGGGCCTCACTTTTACCCAATGCACTTATCCTGGGCTGAAACTACCCCACACAATGTTTATAGCACACTCTTGAAATTCCTTAGCACAATCAGATGCTGCTTAAAAACTCTTCATTATTATTTAAGATACACAGGTGAACAGGTGGAAAGCATTGGATGGATAAGAATTTGCTGCACTCTAAAGTTACCTCCTCTGTCAGGCATGAGTGGTTCTTCCAGTGCTGTTTTTCTATGCATTCTACAAATTGTAGTCTAGTATTTATAATGAAGAAGGCAGAACCACACTTGCCAAAATGTAAAGAAAATCAACTGAATAAATAGAGTTACTCGCACCCAACATGGGGAAAGTTGAGGTGCCTAAAAAGAAAATACTCTGCCTTCATGACCATCATTGGTGGAGCAATTCAAATTCGTGATTACACCACAGTGATACACAAAGTGGTATTGAAAGTGCAGAGTTACATTTTTGTGGGACCTTCTGCACCATTTTATGGGACAGATAATCGTTTTGTCCACCTTGCTTTGCTATTATAGGTCTCAGGCAGATTTTTGTGGTCAGAGGGTCTTCTACTCAAGTCCCCTGAAGCTGCAACCTTTTTTTTACATGGTGTCCTATGGTAGGAGATATGGGTCTTAGAACAGGGGTGCTTTGTAAGCACCCCATTTTGGCCAGAGGGTGATCATATCAACTTCCAGTGGCTTCCTAGGGCAGGATGGTGGCAGATTTAATTGAGTTTTGGATTCGCAATGGCTGCAGACGATTTTGCCAAATTAGTAGCCCAATGTACCTTTATGGTAGCCATTGGAGCATAAAAGTATTTTTTAAGTCAAAGTCTCATCGGTTTTCTTTTGGAACATTCCTGTGATTGGTAAAAACCATGAGGCATGCCTAAAATTACAGGTGGCTAAACATGATCTTACTCTAAACCCAGATCTGTACCCTATGTAGTGGTTTGGACTGGTTTAGTCTGATATCATGCCCTAGACAAGCCAAAACACACAATGCATGGGTGGACCAGGGGGTTTGTGTTTTTCATGGCCAGGCTGATTGGCTGGGCACCAGAAAATGTGTGTATCTGCCTTTTATTGACTGGATGGTTGGATTAGGCCAGCACAAGTGTGAATGGATATATCAAGAGGATCCCTATACCAGTCAAAAAGTTTCCTCGGATTTGTGCGGGTGTGCTTACAAGTATTGCTACAGGATTTTTCCACAAATCCATGCTGCTGCATTTTTATGGCTAGGTTTGGCCTTAATCCTCCAATGGTCCTACTCACTGAATGGACTATATGTCGAATTCTAGGACTGTTTCTGGCTGTTTTTCTGTTGCCTTCCAATCTTATGCTCCTAGCTGTAGTGCTTTGATGAAGGATGCCTCCGACATCCATAACACTGGTGTTACAACATTTGCTCTTCATTTGAGCTGTCTTAGGTCACCTTCACTGTTGCCATCATCATGGGACCATTTCTGCTGGTTGGCAGCTCTGTATTACCCTCCGTGTCATCTGGATCTGCTTGGTAGGGTCCCTGTGTTATCCTAGTGCCGTCTCTATTTTTGCTTTGGCTCCTGGTTGGTGAGTCTTGCTCCTGGCAACACTGATTATTCTTCCTTTGCGTCACCCTGCAAATGTTGATTTGTATGTACCAGGTTATTTAGCCATTTATCAGCCCAGTACTCTGGTACTGGCACTGTAAGTACTTACCCCTGGGTCCTGGACTGGTGATTTATTCTTTAAATTTACTCTCAGGGGTCATGTGGGCCCACAGACGTCCCCTTCACCAGTGGTTCACCATGGACTTATATTGACTCAAATCCTGCTTTGATCCCTTTCTTCCTGAGGCTTCTCTGTCTCCAACCTGAAAACGGAACTCTTCTGGAGGGCCATCTCTGGCGTCGCCTGGGTTTGTTGCTGTATTTTACACACCTGAGGGGTAGAACAGAGACTTACCAGAGTTTTCCCTATAACTATGGGTGTGCCTATTGGATTCATCCCATTTATTCCTAGGGAGAATTTACCAACTATACAAAGTACTATAAAGTGACTTTTGAAGGCACTTAGCAAGGATCCACCAGAGCCGACTTCGACCCACCTTGCACACCTCTAAGTTAGCTCAACCCTGGTGCCGAAACCCTGTTCTGTCCACATCAGACATCAGACAATACTTTTGGCATCCCATATCTAGCACTACCTGCCTTGCCGCAAGTCATTGTCACTGCCATACCATGGCACCATGTTCAACCAGTTGATCTGCTGAACGTCAAAGCTGAGCCTTTGCTTCCCTACATCTGTGGCCTGCCGAGTTTTCTGTTCTGCCAATCGACATCGCATGCCTTTATTACCAGCATACTTGATGCGCAAGCCGTTGCTCCTGCTGCTGAACTGCACCACATTGTTGGATGCAGTATATACAACCCAGCCCCAATGACTTTAGAAAAACCTATATGAGAAAATCAAGGTACTTGTAGATGTTCTGTCCCTCTGAACTGGTTTTAAGACCCCTGGTGACATTTAAAATCCACACTTTGCCTTTCTGAAAGATATATACTTTTGATTGTGAACATTGCATGTCTACACCTGTCCTTAGACCCACAGTACCCCCTTTCATTCCAAAGACTTCATATTCTGTGTCTTCCTTTAAAGGGGTAGGCTATTTGTGTTTTTATTAGTGTACTAGCAGATATACCTGGTGTTGCCCGGGCTTTCATTGACCTCATAGGAGCAGGTAACTCTGCAGAATTTGGTGCAGATTGGTGAAACTGTGTGAAATTGTATAAGGAACAAAGCTTCGCGAAGCCACAAACAAATGTTGATTTTTGCTGAAATCTGGGGAAAGGAGTGGGGTGTCCAATGTGATGTAGCCAGTAATGGCTGGAGTATTCTAACAAATAAACTGTACAAAATGTGGTGCAGATTGGTGAAACAGTGTGGAATTGTATAGGGAGTATACACGAAGTCACTAACCCACAAGCCCACACATTTTCGCTTTCATAGATATAGCTTAGTATTTTTAGTTAATTAAAAAGTCTGTTTTTTTATAGAACCTTGTTTGTCCATTTATTTTATTCTGGTATCAAAGTACTATTGTTTGGATGCTTCTTTGATACTTCACATCCCTTCTGGATAGTACAGCCTGACCCCGGCCCACGTTTGTTTTGCCTTCATGATTGGGATAACTGCTATTTTAGTAGTAGTGTGGGGTTGAGTAGGAGTTGTATACACTCCTTATCCCAGGACTCTTACAGACCAGTAGTCATTTTTTCACAACTTATTTGATCCTATAGAGTGCAGTCTATGTGTGATTTTATAATAACGTTGGCACTCAAAAAGTAACCTAATTATGATGATGATGATGGTAATAATGTATAATTTTCAATATATTCCTTTGCTGTATACACGAGGGTTAACTATTGAGAGTAAATGTACTTCAGTGCTAGCCCAGCCCCTCCCTCGAGTTAAGCCTGACTGATCTGCCATAGCTACCTGTTTGAGAATGTGGCCACATTTTTATAGGAAACCCTATTTTGCTATTAGAAGAGATGGATTTGCATCCCTCAACAGAGGGCTGTGGAAAAATCTCCCTAATAGGCATCATATTTGGTAAGAAATCGAAAGGACTTCTGGGCGAAACAAGGACCTGCTCACTTCTGTAGATGGGAAATGCATGATTTGTTGCCACGCAAGGCAATCTGGAATGTTGAAAGATCATAAGCAGGTGAACAGCTACAAAACATACCCGCACCCCAGGGCACCATTGCACACATCCGCAGTTGATTGATCTTGATTGGTTAAAACATCTTTTGCAGAGATATGTGTTTGCTCACCAGGCCAAAGGTCCAAATGCTTGTAGATCGGCTTAGTATTTCATCCTTCTGAGGCAATTCTATAAATGGTATCAAGATAAGGCTCAGTGCCGGAGCACCCTCTACCCAACCATAAATGATCGTTATTTATCTACAGTTATCGTTAGCACACAGTCAACTGGCTGCATCAGTTGTGATTTAAAATTGTGACCCCCCCAAGCCTGAAATCACTCTAAGTTAAGGACAAAAGTTGCAAAACCACCTAAATTAAATAAATGGCAAGTATGCAGAGAAATACTGGCTGTACTACAGGGGCTATAATACAGAGCACAAGCATTTCTAATAGTGTATTGCATACTGTACAATTATAGCTGCTGCTCTTGGAACTTTGAGACATGGGTTCTAATCCCAGTTTAGGAATCTGATAAAAACTATGTGACTCTGGTCACATCACTATATCTCCTGGCGTCTCGTACAGTAAATAGATGCATTGTACGCTTGTAAAAAATCAACAAAGCACTATACTGTGTAATGTCTAATACGGTCCAAAATATGTTTCAGATTACTCCTCATCACATCCTGATTCTGTAATCCTTTTGAACCGAACCCCGATACCTATACTGATCCCCACTTCCCGTACCGTACTGCATACAGCACATCATATGTGAGATGCTCCTGATATAATAAATAAATGCTGTCTGTAAAGTGGTCGCTGAAGCTAAGTCTGGACTATATAAAAAAAAAGTGTGGTGTGGCACATTAAATAATAATTCCAAAAAGATGTCTAGCTTTCTGTCATGCCCCAGTGATATAACACACCCTCACTTAAACAAAAGAACCACCAGAAAAAAAGAAACTACTTGGTAATAATTCTACAGTGCTGCATCCAGCCGACTGATTACCACTGCCAAGGCCAACTACTACCAAAACACCATAGCCAAGTCCAACAATGAAAGTCGAGCCCTCTTCTCCACCCACCGGAAAATAAACCAACAACTCTTTCTTCATCAACAAGATCTGCATGATCCGCCAGCACTTAGACAACAATGCCATGACAGTGATTTACACATCTCATCTCAATAAACCATCACTATCCGGACAAATTTCAAGACAATCACTATAATAGGCCTCACTTCCACCCTGGCATCCCTTAGGGCCATATCATACTCAGATGAATTTCTCCCTGCGTCCATACTCAAGACCCTTCTGACTGAAGCACTCCTCCAGCGCTCTTCCTAAATACTCTCCCTCTAGCGTCCTCTGTTCGTCCTTCTCCAACTCTCTGCAGGTGAGCCGCTTTCACAAACAGAGATTTGGGAGTAGATCTTTATCCTCTGCAGGGGTCTCCCTCTGGAACAGCCTCCCTGCCTCTCTCCGTCTTGAGCCGGAGTACCTTAAGTTCTGGAAACTCCTCAAGACCTTCCTCTTCTCTCTCCCTCTCCCCTGCTAACCTCTGTTCTTTTTCTCTCCACCCTCCCTCATCCTTTTCCTCCCTAACTCTGTTCAGTTTTTGCTGACTGGTTGCCTGGTTCACCTCCAGAGCCTTACAGGTGCCAGGCTCCCCCACCAGTCTTTTGCACTTGCCTCCGGGCCGCTGCACTATGTTCAGCATTTCTGCACTTTCAGCTTACGCTCCATGAAAGGGGAAATCTCTCTGCACTTAACCCAGGGCCTGCTGGACTGAACACATTTGTCCCCCCACCCCGAACACCCACCCTTCCTCTCACCTCTGTCTGTGCGCATGCATAACCTAAATGTACTAGGACTAGTAAGTTTGTCTGTCCTGTTTCCCCCGCCACCCCTCTTTTTTTGTCCACCCTCCCTAGCTTGGTCACAACTGTAACACATCATAGACTTGCACTAGGAGAAATGCTGTTAGGCCTAGTACGCAAGTTTTTCTGTTTAGATCATTCAGAAACTTCAAGGCCTAAGAATGATTACTGTATTCCCTTCTTACCTTCCCACCTTGAAGCGCTATGAAGCACGCCAACTGTGTATAAGCACTGTATAAATAAATAATTACAATTACAATTCCACATAGCAGTCTGGGGTTCAGCGAGATCATCCTTAGCTGGCTCAAATTCTTCCTTGCTAACTGCCACCAATTTATCCAAATGGATTCCTCTAGAGCAACAACTCTTCCCAGCTCTTGTGGTGTCGTCCATCCTCTTCCCTGTGAACTTCAAGATTTACATGGAACCGCTTGGAAACCTGCTAGCTCCACATAACAGCCAAATCCAGCAATATGCAGGTGACACGCATCTTTACCTCAAGATATCCTTAATAGAAGATATCCACAAGATATCACAGGTTCAAGGCCTGCTTCACATTACTCCAGTCCTGGGTGTCATGTGCTTAGGTTGAGTTCAATCCCCTCCAAGAGCAAATTCCTACTGCTGCCCCACAACACTAAACACGCTAATATCCAGAACTGGCTCTCTGCTATAAGCCATGAGGGCTTCATACACAGCTGATCACCTGTGCCAAGTCCCTTGGATTTCACATTGACAGATGCCTTTCCTTCAAGCAGCAAATAGCAACGAAGACACAAATTGCTTGGTACCAATTTTCTCTCTAGTGAAAAATCAAGGCCTTCATCCTAGAAATCAACTACAGATCTGCTGTGCAAGCATTGGTCCTCTCCCACGTGGATGGTGGCAATGCCCATGTGGAGGCCTTCCAACACTGCATTCGCACCCCTGAGATGTGTGTTACATGCTCAACACGGCTCATCAAAGGACTCCTCAAATTCAACCACATCACCCAACTCACGTTAAACTGCACTTGCTCCCACTGCAAGCTCATATCTTCGCATTTTGCTGCATCATCTACAAAGCTGTCGCCCTGAAGTCCCCAAGCTACCTCACTTAGAAACTCTGCATCTCCACAGGCCGTCAATCCACCAGAAGTAAGGACATGTGCAGACATAAACTCCCACAGTGCTGGAAGGAAAGAACCAGAAGACAGGCCTTCTCTGTCAACGCCCACAGACTCTGGAACCTCGTCCACATCAACATCAGACTCACCCCCTCACTTCCACATTTCAGGAAGGAGCTCAAGACTACCCTCTTCAAGGAATGGCTCCTCCCTAACCCCTAGGGCCACACACCGTCCAGCCATTTGGCTCACCTGGCATGAGCATGTCCTCATGCCATTGCAAAAGGTCCACAGTCAAGCAATCAAAACAGGGCCTTCATTGCGGGTTTGCAGGCTAAATGCAACAGCGCTCCATGGAGAGGGCAGTTAATAGCCAATGATCAATGACTGAGCTGGCCCTCTACTGGGGCATCATTGGTCAAAGGGGACGGAAGACCCCTGCAAGAACAGAAGGGAAATGACCTGTGACTCAGAAACATTCAACACAATGAAGCTGTAAGTGAAGTGCTTCACCGGCAAGAAATTAATTTCAGTGGCATAAATCGCTTCTATTAAACATTCCAACGTGGAATATTAAGGACTGTTTGCCCATGAACTGTTCTATAGGCAGCCTATTTGCTTATCCCATTTTATGAAACCGAATGAATCAAGCGAGCGTTTTTGGACGCGTGTTGTATCGTTGCCGCGACTGTTCGTGAGCCTGCGTTATAAAGCTCCCCAACATCTTGCATGTGTTACAACTGGTATAACACATGCCAACACTCGCATAACACCTGCCAGCACGCGCAGGTTCAGCGAATGCACCTCTGTGTCTGCGCCATAACTACTGCTCATCATGACATGGTCGTGAAGTGTATATTTGGCTGCCCTGACGCGGGCACGTCCTCGCGCCATTGGCGGGAACACTGTGGACCCGTTCCCTCAGCGGGGCACCCCCGACACACGCTGCTTCTCATAATGAGATTTCCCCTGCCCTCGCTGTCTGCATTCGCCACGGCCTCGTAGTCCACACAGAGTTGTCAAAGGACAGCTCCAGAGTGACTGAGTCCCCCGTGCACCGGGAGATTTCTCATATTATGGCCGAATAAGCAGATTTAATCAGGTTCTGCGGCGTGCTTTCACCGCACGCTCTCTCTGTCAAGTACCGAGGATAGAGTAGGGGGTGGGCCCGGCTGGCGCAGTGGGGCCTAGCTGCGGCAAGCGGGGAACTTGCCGCAAATCCAGCGCTGAACCGAGGTGCCACTGAGTCAATGGCGGGCAACAAAGTCTGGCTGACGCCTGCTGGTCTCATAAATGACAGCCCACATGTACCATGCACAACCCGTCAGCATGTTGTGAGGGCGCCACCAGCTTAGAATAGGCGCTGCTTGTGCTTCGCGCTGGCTCTTAACCTGGGTGGGGGGGGGGTGATGCTGGAAGGGTCGGCCCACTGCTGCCGATTACCTCGCCTCAATCACAGTCATTGCTCATCCACCCATGCAGTTTTTTCGTACCTCTGGTCATGGGGCGCCGGAGGGCCATTGGACCTCTCCCTCACTTCCCCTGCACACAGACACCCTCGTTCTTATCCCCACTGTCAGCGTCACTTCTGGTGAAGAAAATGGGCTCCTAGTGAGGAAACTGCATTCCCAACTCCTGCGTCACCACCCCCTGTGTGAAAGTGCCCCCCCCCCACTTACTTATGTCTCCATGCAAACTGTAAAATGCCAGAGGCATTCCATCTCCAATGGGGCTGGCAACCGACTCTCCTCAAGAAGCATGGACAGCGCACAATGTCGAAAAGACACATCGCATAGCTCTCAGCTCACCCGCTTTTGGCGGGTGTCACCCGCCTTGCAAAGGGCTGACTCGCCCGCCAAGCCTCCTGCACGCCCATTCTTTCCAATGGGCGTCTCACCCGCCAAAAACAAAATCGGGTGATTTCACCCGCCTTTGCGAGACAAATGGTTGAGAGGTATGACATTGTTTTAAAATAAATCCAACTACAAACATGGTGCACTGCGTGTGGCGTTGCCCCTTTAAGGGTACGCACGCGACGGAGTGACGTCAACTCCGTCGCGTGCAGGTTTAAATAAACGGGGCGGCTCCTGGTGACGTCAGTTCACCGGGGAGCCCACACCGACAACATCCACGTCTCCGTGTCTCTGTTCTACAGGGGGTGGGGGGCTCACGGAGGCGGCCTACAAGCGACCGCCAACAGTGGCGACGAGACCGGGATCGCTTCCATGAACTGCGGGGGAGTTCCGACGCGACGCAGATGATCGAGTGTGAGCGCGCGGCGAACTCCGAACACCCGCAGAGAAGGAAGCGACACACGCGGCCGGCGGCCATTTTGATAAATAGATCCTGGAGACTCACGGCTTCGTAACGAAGCGTCGGTGAGCCATCCAGGTCTAATTTTTGGATAATTCAGCGGCGGATGATCGTTGGACACGACATATGTCAATTTCATAGTGAAATTTTGACAATTTATGCACATTTCGTCGAGCAGTGGCTGAGAGACTCCATGGGAGGCCTGCTGGTTAGATAGGGGTCTCCTCCTCTGCTCAATTTTTGGATACACCATTGTCTGCAGACGGGCTGAGGTGATCACTCCGCAAAGGTCAAGGCTGGTGGTGAGTTGCGGCCCCGTGTCTTGTCAATCCTTGGGGTGCCTGTGCGCTCTCCACCATGGATGCTGCTGCTGCTGCTGCTGCTGCTGCTGCTGCTGCTCCTCCTGCTGCTGTCGGTCAGGCACTGCCTGTCCCTCCGCCGAAGCCACCAGGGTCCTTGCAACCAATGCCTGAGTTTGATATCTCAGGTGCTCCAGCTGGCCTTGGACAGAGGTGGAAGATGTGGATGGACAGACTGGAAATGTATTTCAGGGCCACTATGGAAACAACGGATGACGGCAAACTGGCCACCCTACTGTATTCCGCTGGCCCGGCAGTGCATGAGGTATTTATGTCCCTACAGCCGGTGGATGGATCGTTTGCGGCGGCCAAAGAGGCGCTCCATAATCATTTTCTGCCGATGGCCAATGCGGACTATGAACGCTTCCTCATGGGTACAGCCCGCCAGAAAGATGATGAGACTCTGGATGTATTCTTTGGGCGACTACGGCGCATGGCAGCCCCGTGTGCCTGGAATGACCCCGATGTCATGATTAGGAACCAACTAATTCAGGGTTGCAGCTCGGGGAAGCTGAGACGCCAGATCCTGCGCGAACCCGGCATCACCCTCCCTCGCATCCTAGAACTGGGGAGGTGTCACGAGGTCTCTGAACTGCGTGCAACCAGGATGGAGGCGGGGGTCCGCCCAGCCAAGCTGGAGGAGGTCTGCGCGGTCGGAAGAGGCCGCGGGTTAAGGCGCCCTTTGAACAACCAGGGTCAGCGCGCACAAGGATCGAATGTCCCGTGCTCGAAGTGTGGCTATGATCTCCCACATCCCGCAGAGTGTCCTGCCACGGGTGTCAAGTGTGGCCGATGTGCGGGCCCTGACCACTTCGCAAGGATGTGCAAATCGGCCGCACCCAAGGTAGTGCCAAGAGGACCAGTTCGAGCTGGTTTCTTCCGCCCCCAGAGGGCCTCCAACGTTGCCCAGGTCGACCAAGGGGACGAGGGAGCACCCCAGGAGGACGAGGAGGAGGACGAAGATGAAGAGAACGTGTTCTTCGTGTCCAGCGTAAGCATGCTTAAGTCCCGCTCCAAGAGACAACCCAGGTGCAATGTGCTGGTGAATGGAGACTCTGTGCCGATGCTTGTGGACACTGGCGCATCTGTAAATGTAATGGCCCGCCAGCATCACAAGAACATGAGGGCCCCACCTGCGCTGGCGGCGCCAAGGGCACGCATATTCGCCTTCGGCGGGGATCAGCCTCTACCTCTGGACGGTGTTTTTGTGGCCCGTGTGCAGTATGGGGACTCACACATACGGGCTCGGTTCTACGTGACGCCGGTGAGCGATAACACCCTGCTCTGCTGTGCCGCGGCGGAGGCACTGGGTATCGTCACATTCGCTTATGCAGTATACTTGGAGGACATCCAGGTCCTCCTGGCCAAACATGGGTCCCTGTTTGAGGGCATCGGACAGCTGGTGGGCGAGCCTGTCCGGCTCCACATAGACGAATCCATACAACCAGTGGCACTGAAGCACCGACGGGTTCCGTTCCATCTCAGGGACCTGGTGGATCGTGAGCTTGACAATCTCGTGGGGCTGGACATAATTGAAAAGGTTGATGGACCCACCCCCTGGGTGTCCCCCATTGTCATTGCCCGCAAGCCTAAACAACCCGATGCTGTAAGAATATGTGTGGACATGCGACTGCCCAATAAGGCCATAAAGAGGGAGAGACACCTCACCCCCACCATCGATGACATCATCGCGGAGCTGCAGGGGGCAAGATTTTTCTCCAAACTCGACCTGAGATCAGGTTATCATCAGGTGGTTTTGCACCCCGAGTCCAGATATATCACCACCTTCACCACGCATCGGGGGCTATACCGATATAAAAGACTCAGCTTTGGGGTGTCCTCGGCAGCGGAGGTTTTTCAAAATATAATAAGAGGTGCACTGGCGGATCTGGAGGGTGTCATCAATATCAGCGACGACATCCTGGTGTACGCCAAATCCGAAGCAGAGCACCTGGCACGCCTGTCCAGGACTTTTGAACGGCTACGTCTGCTGGGCCTCACGTTGCATAAGGACAAGTGCGAATTTCTGAAGACGGAGATCGAATTCTTTGGGTTCGTGTTCAAGGCTGACGGGGTGTCACCAGACCCCCGCAAAGTGAGAGACATCAAAGAGGCGCGCCCGCACTGCGCACACTACCTCAGACGAAAAATTGGAGTGGGGGTCACGTTTAAATTCAAGCTATGGGCTGGTGCCCAGGCCTGGCAGGGTCCAGGGAGCATCATGGCGCAGGTGCGGTGTCAAGCAAAGGGACAGCCACCTAGTTCCAACACAACCACTCTCCCCCACGCAAGGTCACCCCAAGCTAAATGTCAGTGTCTTGGGTTGGGGTAAACCCTGGGACATATTCTCTGGAAACACCAGGCCCCATTCGCCCATTATTTCTTTCAGAAAAGCTACCTCCCACACGGCCTTCAACGCCACATAAGCTCGCATGATCGTGTACGGTCACAGCGTTCATGCCGCACCGTTATTAACTCTAATTAATATATAACGCCCCGCCCCCACAGAGCCAGACTGGCTCAGCGCGCAACGAAACATGCATTCCCACCAGCCATGCTCTCTATTCCTCAACTTTCTTCCGCGCGCCCCTTAAAGAGCACGGTTCGTGCATTCTGCGGCATTCGAGAAGGCAACTTTCCTGTCAGCGCCCGCCGCGCCGCGTGCAGCTGAAGAGGCGACGTGGAGCGCGCGGGAGCGGCGCAGGCTCCAGAATCTGACAGGACCTGCGCCTCGCCTCAGACGCACCGCCGAAAAGGGCGGGCTCTCCCGCGCAACTCCTTCTCGAGCGTCAGTCACCACGGACGCCTTCAGATGCGTCCAGGTCTTAAATCCACACATACAATAACATGACTTCACTGCGTACAAGTCGAGCAGTGTCGCAGACTGTGGTCACGCACTGCCCCTGCGCGTGTGCTCTCTCAGGCGGAGGAAATTCTTGCGCTCAGCAAATTTGAAAAAAAGAGAAATATGTTCAGAATAAAAGGGATTCCTTTACTTCATTGACTGAGAGCCCACTCCTTGAGAATGGGCGCCGAGGAGCCCAGCACCCCCTGCCCCCCCAGTCGCTACCAAAGGAATATAATACTCCCTCCCTAACCCGCCAACACCCCCTCCACCGCCCACTAGCCCCCCTGTTGAGCCACCCCAAGAACATGAAGTTGATCCTTATCAATGCCCCCCACGTCCAATTTTACAATAAGAAATCCACCTTTTTCTACCAAGAAAACATGTGAGGCAGCAAATTCACCCCTAAGCAACAGCTGCACTTGACAGTGCCTGACCAGGATAAGTGTGAAATATTAACATTGTGCAAAGTGTGTGGGCTCAACACTCACGCAGTTCGTGCACACGCTATTGCTCACTGGACACCGCGCCCCCAAACTTCTCACCCGCATCTCTCGCTGCATCCATTCTCAACAAAGGGACTTTGGTGCACAGACTCTCGGAATGTTGTATTGGGGTGATGAATTTCCGTGGAGACCCTCTTCCTGCCTTCCATGCCCCTCCTTCCCCCTAACTAAATCTGGTTGTTATTTATCGCAGCCCTCAATCCAGGGGGAAACATGCATGCGTCTAATTGGGGAGTCATATTCCCAAACAAATCCCGGAGTTCACAAAAAAGCCCGTGGGTGACCCGCCCGTAGTGACAGCCTGCCCTCCCCACTTCATTGCTCACGGCTGAGCTCTGTGGGGTGTGTGGGTGTTCCCCGTAGTCCGCAGCAGACGGTGCCTGCCTGGCACAGCCACTCCCTCGCAGCCGAGGTGCCCCGCCCCGCAGTAACTGCTTTACAGCGTTAAATCGAGGTTTAAAGCACACGGCGCTACAATAAACTGCAAGGCTTCAGAAAATAGCAAGCTGGTCCCCCAGCTGCCAAAAGTGGTAAGAATTAAAAGAAAAGCAGAGTGTGGATGCTTTCCTCCTTTGTCACAAGAGCCTGCAAACTTCACTCCAATGCCCAGCCCGAGATGGCGCCACTGGCACAATAGACGGGAGGAACACGCGCCATCTGTCTCGCCCAGGCAGGCAGCATGCCAGACAGAGTGTGCCCGCTGAGCACAGAGGCCGGGGTTTCCGGGTAACCCTCCAACTAAGGTGTACTGGTACAGGAGTCATGTGGATACGGGGTACGGCAAGTAGTGAGGACGGGGTGCGATAGACATACCCATAAGGCAGTCATTGGGAGGCGAAACAGACAGCTAGTGTGCAGGGGTGCAGCGAATAGCTGGGGGGGGGGGGCACAGGCATCCAGGTCACCGGATACTGGAAACTGACAGGTCACGGTGCAGCGGGTAGCCAGGTGTGTCGCAAAAATGCAAGGGGGACTGCGATTAGACAGGAGGTAAAGCGAGCGAGTAAGGTGCCCGGGGAAGGTTGGTCAACGTGGGTAAGAAGTTGGTGTCGGAAGAAGGTACACCAGACAGTTAAACGGTAAAGAGGGTGGCACGCGATGAGTGAGTAGTTGTGGAGTACCGTGCATCTACTGCAAACAGTGGTAAAGTGGGGATTGCAGCCCGCACAGCAGATGAGGGTAGGTAGGGTGGTAAAAATAAAATGTCAGATTATGAAGAGTGGTGACTTGAGCACTCTGGGCAGAGCAGCCCCGCACTCTCAACCCCACCCCTCCCTTCGTACTTGTTCTCCACAGCATCCCCTTACCTCCGGCGCAATCAGCACCCCCTCCTCTGCAGCAGGCGCTCCTCAGTCCCATCCACTCCCGGCTGCTGTTTTCCTGGCAGCCCCCCCTGAGCCCCTCGCAATGTCCCACCACAGTGTCCTCCGCCTGCAGCCAGAGCGGGCGCTCGCAGGTCGGCGTTGCCTCCCGGTGCCGCAGAGGGGTGGCACGGCAGCGAGGTGTCTGCGGGCTGCCTCTGAGTGAGGTGTCAGGAGGGGGCGCGGGATGGGAGTGGGAGTGAGCCGCCTCCAGCTGGCAGCAGGGTCCAGGCGGGAGCAGCTGCAGGAGGGGTGTGGTGTGGTGTGGTGCGCCGCTCACGCTGCTCACTCACTGCAGCAGCACCGTCTGGTCAGCAGCGGGACTCGCCTCCTCTGACACCAAGCTCTGACCAGGTCCGTGCGGTGCGGTGCTGCGGGGGAGGCCACGGCGAGCACTAGGGCGCCGCACGGGAGCGCCCCTCGGGACCGAGTAGCGTGGCACTGGAAATACCAGCAGCACGCGAGAGGGGCTCCACCGAAGCACTAAGTGCCCATTGTGTCCAGCGAGGCGCGCGGAAGGACCGCCGGGGAACCGACCGGCACGCGACGAGCACCAAGAGAAAGTGTCTACTATTTCTGCTCGTCACAGAGCTCCTCAGCACACCCGAAAATAACACAAAATGGTTTAATGAAAACAGCAGCACTAGCATTACGTGCCTTGCTACATGCTCTCGTGTCCTTTTTTTTGTCTCCCCCAACAATGTGTATTACCTTCTCCAATCTATCAATACAAGGCAAGGTCCATTTGGTTCTCCACATAATCCCCAGATCCTTAAAAACGGCTAATCCCTTGATTTACTCGTAAAAGGATTTGCCATCACTGTGGTCAGCGTTCCTAAGAAGGTAAACGCCGGGAATGGACTCGGGCGTCGGCTTGTTAGAGGTCGAGAATTTGCAGTAGCAGGTTGGCCAGCAATGAAGGAGCTTTCAGAAACATGTCCAGTGGGCAGGAAGGGGCAGTTCACCACACCTGACACAGTATATGCGTAAACATGATGCTCTGATGTGATGGGTCTAAACTCACAAACAGTTATGATCTGGCTTGTCGCCTGAATTAAGAGAATGGAAAGGTAGAGTAGCAACCAAACTAATCACACAGAACTTTTAATTATTTAGCTTGTGAAACAATGCAATGTTCATTCAGAGCATCTATAGTTTTGAGGTTATTTTTACCTTTTTCAATTGTATACAAAACATCTTCAGTGCATAACATAGGCCCTGATTCATGGATTATTTGCGGCGAACAAAAAATACGGGATTTGTGCGCCATTCTGCCCGCAATTCCCTGTTTAACAAATGGAGATTTGCAGGCAGAATGGCGCACAAATCCCGTTTTTTTTCCGGTGCAAATAATCCATGAATCAGGCTGTCAGTGTTCAAAACTGGTGGAGTAACAAAAACATACAATAATACATATATAGAAGTGTGACCACTTTCAATACATCATTCTTATGTTCAATTTGACAAGAAGTAATACAATGGCAAGCAAGTGTATCTAAGGCTTGCATTGATATGTCTCTTTCTCAAGGTGCCAGTAAATGGTCAATTAATCCAGGCTGTGGGGTGACCTAGTCAACGGTCAACGTCTTGATGTAAATCAACTTAAAAGTAGTTAAAAGGGGGGAGTGCTCAAACAGAAGAGGTGTTCCCATGAAGTTTCGGCAGGTTGGTCTGTAAGCCTTCATCTTAGGCCAAGACCAGGTCTCCCTGATCTAGTTAACTCGTAAGCACGTCTTCCAGAAATGGGGAAGCAGAGAGACTTAAGTCTTTTGTACTCCGGTGCACCGGGCAGGAGTAGCTGTCCTGGGGTGCTGCGCTGTCGCTGTAGGGAGTTACTTGATGGGCGCAGGAGCAGCGGCTGTTGTGATCAGCTGTTGGCTGTGCAAGGCGGAGGCCTTGTTTGAATTGAGAGAGTCACTGCCAAGAGGGTTGGTAAAGATGAGAGCGTGGATTAGTCAGCCTCATGTACATGTTGGTTCCTAGTATAGCTGGAGCCGCAAGACACGCTGCAAACTGTCACAGCGTGTTCACAGGATTGGGCAGTGATGCTGTGCCACAGCGTAAAGGCCACATTTGCCCACCAATATCTTATCCAAATCTGCATTTAACCTCTGTTCTTCCATCTATGAATATGTTTTATTTACTTCCCATCTAATTCCAGCTCCTTTTACAGCAGGCTTTTCGTATCTGATCACATGATTCTTAGTATGGGCTCTGTTTCTTTTCTTTGTGTCTTGGATATAGTCATCTTCCTCTGGATCTGTCAATTTAGTTGCCCATTTGAGGTAGGCTGTTCGACACATGAACTGGACACTTGTACTACAGAATGCTAGATGTAATATGCAGTGTGCAGTCAGAACATCTATTTCAATAGCTATAAAGATCTTAGATTTCCCCATACTGTATGGCAGGAGTGCACATACTAAGCATTCCTCCTTCGAAGGTCATCGTCCTACTTCGTTCATATACTGACACCATATGTTATTTCCTAGGTGAGCTGTGCTGTCCAGGTAATAAGTTAATTGGAAATCATCCTCTTGGGTGCTTCTTTTAGGCCTCGTTCTTTTCATATGACCTTCCATGATCATATCATGGAGTGTGTTAGCATAGCTCCTTCGGACTGGATCAGTTACAGGAACATCTATCAGTGCTCCCTGAGTAGGAGAAAGTTCAGCAAGTTTCATTCTCAACATATCATTTAGGCATAAAAATGTCTCACAAAATCTCCATGTGTGACTGCCCCTGAGAAACTATCCTTGGATCATTTATCACAGGAACAGGTGTGTTTGCATGCATTACTTGTATGGGCTCACCATCTAACAACCTTTCCTCCTGTCTGTCTTGCCAAGCCTGTATTTATGTCCTAACATGTCTTTATGTTCTAAGACACGTTTTGCATGTGAACGATTATTAGTTACACTTATCTCAAGCTCAGGCAATTTGTCGTCTTTGTTTGGAACAGGAATGACTACATAGGGTCTTGGCTGCCTAGTAGTTGCCACGATTACACCATCCTTCTGCTCAGGACGATTCACAGGAGTCCTAGCTCCATGTACTTCAAGGTAGTACGATGTCCGTACTGTGAGTGAAAGCAATATGATTATGAACACAATGCAAGAGTAAATAACACAGAGGTATGTCAATTTACAGCATCTACTTCATGGACAACGTGGACATCTCTCTGCATCTGGTATCATTATATCACTGCTGATACTACCCATTTTTATTGCCTAAGGAAGGAAAAAGCTATCTTTAATACATCAATATTATGTACTGCTTCTGCAAGCTGCTGTCTTGAATCAGCAATTCGTCCTTGATCAACTGTCTGTTTACAGGATAGCAAAACCGACTCTTAGGGGCCGATTCATGGAACAAACGTGTGCCGAAAATCTTTGCGCAAGCGCAAAAAAACAGGCGCACGCGCACGCGTGCGATTCATGGAAGTCACTGCGCGTGTTTACCTCGGGATGTGCGCCAAACCCGTGCATGGCGCACAAGTCACTGCAACATCCCGAAAGGCGTGCGCGACGCGCACAGTGAAAGCGCACAACCTCGGCGCATACACCAGAAAGTGGGCGGAACACGGGGCGTAACGCGCGGAATGGGGAACAACGCGCGAAAATAAGGGCGTAACTGGGGATGTACTGCAGGGAAGCAGACAGAACGCCCACACGCACTCGAACCACACGTATTCATGGAATCGAATAGGGCAAAGCCACGCACAGCCAAAGACACGGACAAGCCGAAACACGTCCGCCACACGAAGGCAGGCGGTAGCGTCCCTGCGCATTACAAAAGTGGCAACATACAGCAATTGGGCCTGTGCGAGCGGGGCACGTGTATTTCGGGGGTGCGCGGGAAGTTACACACGCGATTGAGCGGGGTACGTGTATTTCAGGGGTGCGTGGGAAGTTACACATGCGATTGAGCGGGGTACGTGTATTTCGGGGGGTGCGCGGGAAGTTACACACGTGATTGAGTGGGGTACGTGTATTTCGGGGGGTGCGCGGGAAGTTACACACGCGATTGAGCGGGGTACGTGTATTTCGGGGTTGCGCGGGAAGTTACACACGCGATTGAGCGGGGTACGTGTATTACGGGGGTGCGTGGGAAGTTACACCCGCGATTGAGCGGTGTACGTGTATTTCAGGGGTGCGCGGGAAGTTACACACGCGATTGAGCGGGGTACCTGTATTTCGGGGGTGCGCGGGAAGTTCCACACGCGATTCCATCAGGGTACGTGTATTACAGGGGTGCGCGGGAAGTTCCACACGCGATCTCATCAGGATACGTGTATTACAGGGGTGCGAGGGAAGCACCACACGTGAATTGCACGTGTGGGTCCTCCCAGGTGTTCACTCTACACCCTCCACGGCCCCTGCAGGTGGCTCACACCACAGGGGCCTACCCTGTACATGTCCTGCAGGCACCCCATCCACCATGGCCATGCCCCCCAGCCAACCCACATGTCAACTTGCACTACTGCCCACCAACGCATGTCCCCCTGCACCCCCAGCCACCAGGGGCACCCTCCACCAGGCCCCCACCCACGTCTCCCATCACCCCCACCCCCCAGCAGTGCAGGCTCACCCTCCACCAGGCCCCCACCCAAGTTTCCCACCACCCCCACCCCCCAGCAGTGCAGGGTCACCCGCCACCAGGCCCCCACCCATGTCCAACTCATGTCCCCACCTCCCCACCCCCCAGCACTGTGGGGCACCTGCCAGCAGGCCCACACCCATGTCTCCCACCCCTCCACCCCCCAGCACTGTGGGGCGCCTGCCAGCAGGCCCCCACCCATGTCTCCCACCACCCCCACCCCCCAGCACTGTGGGGCACCTGCCAGCAGGCCCCCACCCATGTCTCCCACCACCCCCACCCCCCAGCCACCAGGGGCAGCCTCCACCAGGCCCCCACTCATGTCCCCTATTACCCCCACCCCCCAGCAGTGCAAGGGCAGCCTCCACCAGGCCCCCACTCATGTCTCCCACCACCCCACCCCCCAGCAGTGCAGGGGCAGCCTCCACCAGGCCCCCACCCATGTCCCCTATTACCCCCACCCCCCAGCAGTGCAGGGGCAGCCTCCACCAGGCCCCCACTCCTGTCTCCCAGCACCCCCACGCCCCAGCCACCAGGGGCACCCGCCAGCAGGCCCCCACCCATGTCCAACTCATGTTCCCCTGTACCCCCACCCCCCAGCACTGTGGGGCACCTGCCAGCAGGCACCCACCCATGTCTCCCACCACCCCCAGCAGTGCAAGGTCACCCTCCACCAGGCCCCCACCCATGTCTCCCATCCCCCCACCCCCAGCACTGTGGGGCACCTGCCAGCAGGCCCCCACACATTTCTCCCACCAACCCCACCCCCCAGCACTGTGGGGCACCTGCCAGCAGGCCCCCACCCATGTCTCCCACCACCCCCACCCCCCAGCAGTGCAGGGGCAGCCTCCACCAGGCCCCCACCCATGTCTCCCACCCCCCAGGAGTGCAGGGTCACCCTCCACCGGGCCCCCACCCATGTCTCCCACCACCCCCACCCCCCAACAGTGCAGGGTCACCCGCCACCAGGCCCCCACCCATGTCCAACTCATGTTCCCCTGCACCCCCACCCCCCAGCACTGTGGGGCACCTGCCAGCAGGCCCCCACTCTTGTCCGAACTCATGTTCCCCTGCACCCCCACCCCCCAGCACTGTGGGGCACCTGCCAGCAGGACCCCACCCATGTCTCCCACCACCCCCACCCCCCAGCACTGTGGGGCACCTGCCAGCAGGCCCCCACCCATGTGTCCCACCACCCCCACCCCCCAGCCGCCAGGGGCAGCCTCCACCAGGCCCTCACTCATGTCCCCTATTACCCCCACCCCCCAGCAGTGCAAGGGCAGCCTCCACCAGGCCCCCACTCATGTCTCCCACCACCCCCACCCCCCAGCAGTGCAGGGGCAGCCTACACCAGGCCCCCACCCATGTCCCCTATTACCCCCACCCCCCAGCAGTGCAGGGGCAGCCTCCACCAGGCCCCCACTCCTGTCTCCCAGCACCCCCACCCCCCAGCCACCAGGGGCACCCGCAAGCAGGCCCCCACCCATGTCCAACTCATGTTCCCCTGCACCCACACCCCCCAGCACTGTGGGGCACCTGCCAGCAGGCCCCCACCCATGTCTCCCACCACCCCCACCCCCCAGCAGTGCAGGGTCACCCTCCACCAGGCCCTCACCCATGTCTCCCACCCTCCCCCACCCCCCAGCACTGTGGGGCACCTGCCAGCAGGCCCCCACCCATGTCTCCCACCACCCCTACCCCCCAGCACTGTGGGGCACCTGCCAGCAGGCCCCCACCCATGTCTCCCACCACCCCCACCCCCAGCAGTGCAGGGGCAGCCTCCACCAGGCCCCCACCCATGTCTCCCACCCCCCCACCCCCCAGCACTGTGGGGCACCTGCCAGCAGGCCCCCACCCATGTCTCCCACCACCCCCACCCCCCAGCAGTGCAGGGTCACCCGCCACCAGGCCCCCACCCATGTCCAACTCATGTTCCCCTGCACCCCCACCCCCCAGCACTGTGGGGCACCTGCCAGCAGGCCCCCACTCTTGTCCAACTCATGTTCCCCTGCACCCCCACCCCCCAGCACTGTGGGGCACCTGCCAGCAGGCCCCCACCCATGTCTCCCACCCCCCCACCCCCAGCACTGTGGGGCACCTGCCAGCAGGCCCGCACCCATGTCCCCCACCAACCCCACCCCCCAGCACTGTGGGGCACCTGCCAGCAGGCCCCCACCCATGTCTCCCACCACCCCCACCCCCCAGCCACCAGGGGCAGCCTCCACCAGGCCCCCACTCATGTCCCCTATTGCCCCCACCCCCCAGCAGTGCAAGGGCAGCCTCCACCAGGTCCCCACTCATGTCTCCCACCACCCCCACCCCCCAGCAGTGCAGGGGCAGCCGCCACCAGGCCCCCACCCATGTCTCCCACCCCCCCACCCCCCAGAAACTGTGGGGCACCTGCCAGCAGGCCCCCACCCATGTCTCCCACCACCCCCACCCCCCAGCACTGTGGGATACCTGCCAGCAGGCCCCCACCCATGTCTCCCACCACCCCCACCCCACAGCCACCAGGGGCAGCCTCCACCAGGCTCCCACTCATGTCCCCTATTACCCCCACCCCCCAGCAGTGCAAGGGCAGCCTCCACCAGGCCCCCACTCATGTCTCCCACCACCCCCGCCCCCCAGCAGTGCAGGGGCAGCCTCCACCAGGCCCCCACCCATGTCCCCCACCCCCCCAGCACTGTGGGGCACCTGCCAGCAGGCCCCCACTCATGTCCAACTCATGTACCCCTGCACCCCCACCCCCAGCACTGTGGGGCACCTGCCAGCAGGCCCCCACCCATGTCCAACTCATGTTCCCCAGCCAACATGTCATCACAATCTAGATCCCTGGTCCCTATGGTCAGCCTCCAAATGCAAAACACCCACCCGAGTATTGCATCCACCCACTCTATAATTGGCAATTACATGACAGAACACCAATTGCAAGTTCCGAAACAAACACATTTCCCTCACATACACCCAATGGGTGTCAGTGAATCTCAAAACCCATATCATGAAATGCATGAAACCAATGAGATACCACACATTGAAGTTCACTAAAAAAATATGTATTAAAGGAAACATAAATAGAATCAAAAATAAAGAAACAGAAATGTGAATGTACAAAAATGAAAAGAAGCATGTCCGTGAAAAAAAGCAAAACCAAAAATCAAATTCCAAAGTAATGGTGTCCAAAGTCACTGTCCAAAAAACAAAATCCAATGGGAAATAAAAAAGAAAGCTATTGCTCCATGGTTAAAATGTGAAAGAAAAATACAATCCAACAGTGAACTATGTACATACAAACAAGCCAGGGTGCATTATCCCAACAAAAGAAAGGAAACCTATCTAACTACACTAACTAATAAAATAAACTATATACAAAAATGTGGCCAATGTCCGAAAGGTCCAAAATAAATCCCCAAAAAAATGAAACCTAACACTACCTACATAACTATGTATAAGGGCAGCGGGCTAGTTTGATGGCTCACTTGTGGATGTCCCGGGCCAGGGCATCATCGAACTCCTGCTCAATGTCCCGGAGGCGGTCCTCCTCCATGGCCCCGAGGGTCCGCAGGGCCGTCGACGTGTCCACCTCCAAACCCCTGCGGATTGCCTCGAGGCACTCGGCCCGCCTCAGGGCCCTCCGCATGGAGTTCTCCGCCCTGACTATTGTGAGCCGTGCCTCTTCCGCCCGCTGCCGCTCCGCATCTATGGCGTGGCCCAACCGCTGCCACACGGAAGACACTCTCTGTCCTGGGTCCTCCTGCCCTCCGGCCGATGCCTGCCCCTCCGATGTTGAAGGCCCCGAGCCTTCATGGCTCCCACCACGTTGCTGCTGCTGCTGTGCCTCTGCCCGGGCACTGCCTCCTGCAACCTGCACATCCTCCGCTGGCTGGGGTGCAGTCGTTGATGTGGCCACCCCTGCTGGACGTCCGACTCCCGACTGTGGCAGGGATGCCTCCTCCACCAGCCTGGCAGCACCGTCAGAGGCAGCTCCACAGGGCACCCAGGTGACTGATGGGTGGGAAGATGGCACGGAGGACAACTGGCACGTAGGGGGTTCAGTTGAGGAGGGGGTCGTAGCAAGCCCCATCATACGGCGGAATCCGGCCTGGGTGACCTGTCCCAGCAGGCTGACGCGGTCAACGAGCCATTCAAGATGACGTGCAGTCTCCTCATGAAAAGACAGAGTTTTCAGCCTAATCGAGAGGTGGATGTTAGACAACTATCTTGCCCTCAACAGTAGCAAACCTGAATTAATGATTGTAGGGAGTCCACACGCACTTAAAATGTTAAATCCATCTTACAGTGCCTTTAAGTTAGGGGATGACATCATTAACCCTCTGCCCAAAACCAAGATACTGGGTGTTACACTAGATCAATCCCTTAATATGAAAGCGCACGTGTCTTCTGTAGTATCCTCAGCAGTATAATATGTAAAACTGTTGTCACAAATGAGGCCTCTTATCTCCCAGAAAAGTGCCGAAACTATCGCCAGGGCAATAATAGGGGCCAAATTGGACTATTGTTGCAGCTTTTGCTGGGATCCAGTAAGGGGGTCATACAGAGACTACAGGTGGTCCAGAATTGGGCTGTGAGAGTGGTAGTCGGCCTCTCTAGACAGGAGCACATTACAGAGGCTAGACGAGGGCTTCACTGGTTGCCAGTGGAATCCAGAATTACATTCCGAACACTGATAATTACTTTTAAGTGCCGAATGTTGTTGATGCCTCTGTACCTTCAATGTTATGTTACAGACAAAGTCATTAGGAGATCCTTAAAGTCGGATTCAAAAAACTTCCTGGAGCAACCTAGAGCCAGGACTTCTAAGGCCGAACATGGGGCCTTTGCATTTAAGGCACCAAGTCTATGGAACAATCTGCCAGATTATTTGCGTAATCTTGGTTGCCTTGTTGAATTCAAGAAGGCTCTTAAAACCTTCCTCTTCTGATTCTTAACTCCAGTACCAACCATATCGGCTCTGGTATTTCTAGGGCACTAGGGGACTTTATTTGGTTCCTTCTCTTTCTGTTGTCCGCGCCTTCATGCCTGAGGGTCTATAGTGCGCTATATAAATACCTTGTAATGTAATGTAATGTAATATGCCGGATTACAATATTCTGCTGCTGCTTTTAGTTCTCTTAATGGGTATAACCCATCGTCTTTCTTACTCTTGTCTTTTATTTCAGACAGCGCAGGTGGAGCAGAGGGCTCTTCAACCTCCTCTTTGCATACATTCAGTATCCAATCTAAAGGAGGCGGCTCATTTCACTCGTCTTGAAATAACTGCTCTTGTCTTTGTCTATCTTTTCTTTTCGCTCCTTCGTCTTCCAATCGTTCTTCCCTTTCTTTGTCTTTTTTTATCTTGCTCGTCTTGATCTTCCCCTTGTCTTACATCCTCAATGCCTTTACCATCGAGTTTCAGCAAAATCTGACCTCCCATCCAATCGTTCTGTAAGAACGGTATCTCATCAGTTTTATCACTTTCTCCTTTCCATCTCTTTATTTCTCTTCCTATGTCTAGAGATTTGCTTGCTTGATCTCTTCTCTCCTTATCGCTTTTCTCTATATTTGTCTCTGGACCCTCATCACTACTTTGCATAGGTGATTCATAAGCCGGATTTCTATATCCTGCTGCTGCTTTTAGTTCTCTTAATGGGCATAATCCATTGTCTTTCTTACTCTTGTGTTTTATTTCAGACGGGGCAGGTGGAGCAGAGTGCTCTTCACCCCCCTCTTTGCATACATTAAGTATCCAAACTAAAGGAGGCGGCTCATTTTGCTCCTCTTGGTACATTTTCCAGAGCTCTAAGCTCACTAGGAACTTGTCTAGCTTCTTCCCAGTATATGCTGCATGCAAATATGTTGTCATATGCTGCAGGACTGTCTTCAATAGTGACCCGCCTTGGGGCCACGGCATAAACATTTTATCTGCGGTTCCTTTAACCCATTCTGCACTGTACTGTCTAAGTTTGGGTGCATGTTTTGGCAATTGCTTGCAAAGATGCACAAGTGGAGTAACATCTTCAATTCTTAAGCCTTCACTCTTAACTTGCTAAAGCTCGCTTGCTTGAATCACAGGTTTAAAAACACGTTTCAAGAAAACAACACAATATGAGCGAGCTCCAATCATTGCAAGCTCCAATCCCATTATTTACAGTTTTACTTTAATCTTGCTGAACAATAACCATCAGTTTAATTCCAAAACATTCAATTAATGTTCTGAACTTCGCGCTTCTCTAATTAGCATCAGTTTTATTTAACAATGACATCATCATTTTTTCAAAACCACATAAAACATACAGACAAACCGGTCACATATTTCTCCCATGATCTTTTCTTTTAGACTCGTCTTGCCCTCTAAAATACTTCATAGGTAGTGTAAATTAATCCCTTCAGATCCGCCTTTAATCAGATTCGTTTTCTACGTGTTCCACCGTGGGACTGTGTTTTCAAATTTCTTCTAACGTTTTTTTTAAAACTTAGGTATGGGCGTATCCTCTTTATCGTGGCCTCTCACACGATAGACCTTTTTTATATTGCCCGGCCACATTCAAGTCAAAATCTCATTCCCCATATTTATATATTTTCTTTTACACTCTCACGTTATGTTTATCCCACCTCACTCCGCTACTCTCCTTTATTTTACTACGCTTGCATCCATTTGCCATACTCCTCTGTTTTTACTCACCATTCGCATATTTTCATCTTCGGTCCTTTGGGATCGTACGCCTCCGTTTACCTCCTCTTAAAAACTGTTTTCCTATCTGCTCTTCGTAGGCGTGGGAGGGGATTCTTAGGGAAACTAAGGGGACCCGTCACACCCTCCTTGCAAGGATTTTTTCAATTACACTAACCACTATCTATGGCAGGGGCGTCGCTAGGGGGGGGCACTTTGAAAATTATTTCCAGGGCCTCTTTTGGTCCCCAGTAATTATTTCCAGGGCCTCTTTTAGTTCCCAGTCCACCCATGCTTACTCCTGCTCCTCCACCTCCTTCTTCTCTCACTCCTGCTCCCCACTTCCTCTTCCTCTCCTGCTCCTCCAGCTCCACCTCCTCCTGCTCGCACTCCTGCTCCCCACCTCCGCTTGCTCTCCTGCTCTTCCAGATCCACCTCCTCCTGCTCAAACTCCTGCTCTCCACCTCTTCTTGCTCTCACTCCTGCTCCTCCAGCTCCACCTCCTCTTGCTCTCACTCCTGCTCCTCCGCCTCTTCCTACACTCACTACTGCTCCCCACCTCCTCTTGCTCTCACTACTGCTCCACCTCATCTTGATCTCATTCCTGCTCCTCCACCTCCTCAGGCTCTCACTCCTGCTCCCCACCCCATTTTGCTCTCACTCCTGCTCCTCCAGCTCAACCTCCTCTTTCTCTAACTCCTGCTATCTCTCCTGCTTCTCTGCTTCTTCCCGCGACCAATCTCCCTTCTCCACCCTCTCTCTCTCTCTCTCGCCTGCTTGTTGAGTTGTAGAGCTGCTTCTCTTTATACTTGCTACTTGATCTGTATAGCAGAATTATTTATTATTGATTTTCATATAGCCTCTCCCAGCTAATGATTAACATGCCCTTTCACCCGTTCAGTACCTTTTAGATGATGGCTAGTTTCAGTGCTGGACTGGCCTTCGCAGAACTCTGGGGAGCCCCCACTAAATGCAACTATATGCACATTCAAATGGAATTAAACCATAAATGTTCTTGTTTAAAAAGGCATGTTGGAATTGAAAATACTTTTCATTTGTTAGTTATGTTATACTGGGTATTTGTATTCCACCTGCCTGCTGCAGCTTATTAGTGGTACAGTATTCAGCAGCCCTTTAGATCACTAAGAAACATATGTACTATGCTGGTTATTATGGAAGAATCATGCTGAAATTTGTGTGATTTTGATAGCATGTTTTCCAAAATGTTCTTGCGCCCTGGCCCCCTTACCACCCTGGTCAAGTTGAGGCTTGCTTGCAGCGCTCGCTCGCTACATTGCATAATTACATTCGTTATGGCCCACCACTTCGTAAGCCCACTAGCTACCCCCTGTCAGTCCAACAACCAGCAGCAAGTGGCTGTATGGTTAATGTAGCAAACCGATATATCTCCATTTGCTGCTTAAATACAACTTCTCAATCCATGCAAAGTCTTTGGCTGCCCTGTCCAAATGCTTTTCTATGTCTTATGTAACTTCATAAAGTATTATATAGCACTACTGGATGAATGTTCAAGTTTTGGAGTCGCAAATTTTCCAAATGAGCAATTAGCACTTTGAGCAGCATAGTTTGCAATATTAACGCTTGAAATCGCAACGTGGCGCCCGTGTTCACATCATGTAGTTATGTGAAGTTCAAACTTACAATGGGCTCTAGCCCCAGATCTTTTACAAACCTAGCAACGCCCCTGATCTACGGGGAGCTTCACGTCCTGTCAGCCAAATGGCAAAGGTGGTGCGATATTGCTGAGACTCTAAAGTTTACTTATGTCAACGGTCGATGGATTTTTTAATAAACCATCCTCTCTCTGCTACCACGTGAACTGGGTTGCCCAGCCCTTTAAGATGAGTAGCAATAGCCTGGAGATGGATGGGGATGCAGATTTTATTCATACATCAATAATCAAGACGACTCAGGTAGTTTGGCAAAAGGTAGTCCGTTTTAATATCAAGTATCTAAAACAGGGAGTACAACGAACATCAGCATTCGCTCGATCCTCTTACTCAACTTATTTTAGTAAAACCTGAAGTTATATCATGCAAAATGGTCATCAGTGATGTGCTGACCTGTGTCATTACCAACGTCATCCTACGTGGCAAACTACAAAACCTATTGGAGGGAGTGATAGGCTCTAAGTGAATATCTAGGTATAAGTTCCATATCAGTATAGAACATTGAAGGAGAATGATAGGGTACTTAACATCAGGTGGGGCAACTAAGCCCTCCCCTCAAAATGGCCACTATGAACGTCACTAAATACACAACGTTCCATTGGCTACACAAACTATAGGACACTTAATTACGCGGTCCTATACAATAAATTGGCTTCTAACCCCGTCAGTACTTTTCAAACTATGTCTAGCCGCATGCAGACTGAACATCCAGGTGCTGGTGAGCTCGTCTTAACACTAGCTTCCCACCAATTAATGTATCAATCCATCATCACCTCAATGGTCCAGTGTCAATTAGTGCTTTGAAGTTTGGCCTTGAGTTTGTACTGCCCTCGTGCGTAGGTGTGACCACCTCGATCGTCCAACTTCCTTCTTCCACGTGACTGGACACTATGAAATCAAGCCTTTTTGCGTATTTAATATTATTTTCTAATAGCCCTCTGACATCTTTTGTTTTGCTCAAGCCTTTTGAACAGAAGTCTCTGTTCTTTCACACGATTTGTATCCAATGTCAGCCAATTCCAGTTTGATAAGACCTTGGCTTCTTGGCTCATCCAACTCCTTCTGCTGAGATTCATTTGTAATTTAATTTGCCTTTTAACTGGGACACCCTGAAATGAGGCCTTTTTGCTAATGTTCAGCACTACTTATAATGCGTAGTAGAAACATCCATATTTTACTCGTTCATATGCATCTATTACATGGACACGGTAGCGTCCATGTAGTTATGGTTAAGTTGGTGTTTCCATAGGAAGAGCATTATTTGGGTGGCTTATAACTTTGCTCCCTCTGGACGAATCCTCACCAAACTTTGCAAAAAAGTATATGGCCCACTCTGAATTTCTTTGCAAAGTTTGGAGAGGTTTGGTCCAGGGGGGGCAAAGTTATAGGGGGGGTCCCAAAACTTTTGTTTTTTCCCATAGACATAATGGGAAAAAACTTTGCGCACGCCTACAGCCCAAACCGCTGGACGGATTTACACCAATGCGGCAGGAGCGGGGGCTTGGTCCCGAAAGCATGCTTTTGCAAATTTGGTGTAAATCCGTCCAGTAGTTTTTTTTAAAATGGCCAAAATGTAAGGCAAACAAATTAGTGATATCTCTGTTTGCTTCACGGACTGACTTCCCTGTTCGCTCCACGGACAGTGCCGTGATTGGCCGAGCGGCTTGCGCGATGTCCACGGACACCCGACGTGTTCGCTGATTGGATGGCGTGGTGCGTGAAGCGCGTCAGATTTTCTGTGGCGCCCGCCATCTTGCATTCGCGGACGACCGCGGACAGCGCGGTGAAACTTGGATTAAAAATTGTATTTAGTGGAGTGTGTTAGTGTGTAAGAGTAATTGGGGAGGGTGGGGGAGTATGAGATAGGTTCAATGTTCTGTTTTTTTTATATGCTGGACGCTTTTGTTGTGTTCGATTTGTCTGCGGACAACACGGCTGTTCTGAAATGTTCTATATAAACTAAATGGTGGGGTGTTCTGAGGACAGAGTATGTGTACTGTTTTTTTCGCAAGCAAGCTACAATTGAGCTAAGAACACTCGCGGTGTCCTTAAATGTTCATTTGTTTGTTTGTTTATTTATTTGTATTGCACACCAGAACCAGGGGTATTCGGGCGCGAAGGCAAAAAGACGGTTGTAAAACTTAGGTTACAGTTACATATTAAACAAGGAGGTACAGCTACGGTTACAAGGCTGTAGACATGTATAGTCAAAGAATCGCAGATGTATATACAGTAAATTTACAAGAATACACGTGTGACACATAAATAAAGCAAAACAGATATACAAAATATACATAATATCCCAGGTGTCAGTGGGTGGAGGTTAGGCATCATGTTCTTTTAGCCGTTGAATCAGATTGGATCTAAATTGCCGGTAGGGGAGATCTTCCCTTAGAGCAGGGGGAATGGAGTTCCAATATTGTGCTGCTTTAACAGCGAAGCTGCTCCCAACAGATTTAGTGAGTTTGAATCTTGGTACTAACAAAAGATTGGAATTAGCTTTTCTTAGGGGGCGAGAGGCTGTTTGTCTGGTGAATCTGTCTATAAGGTATTGCGGGGCTGCGTGATTAAGACATTTGTGTGTGAGAGATGCCGTTTTAAGGAGGATTTTGTCTTTTGTGGAGAGCCAGTTGGTGGATCTCCTAAGGTCTGATATATGGGCGTTTTTAGGGAAGTTTAGGGCGGCTCTCAGGGCATTATTTTGAAGTGTCTGTATTTTGGCGGTGATGTGTTTATTACTACCTATGTAGAGGGCGTTGCAGTAATCTAGCTTCGACAGGATTAGTGCTCTTGCTAGGGTGACACAGTTATTGGGTGAGAGGTAAGGCTTGGCTGCTCTAATTAACTTGCAGGTGTAGGAGGTGGCTAAGGCCATGGCACTCACTTGTTTACCAAAAGCCAGCGTAGAGTCTATGTAGAAGCCGAGTGTTTTCACTACTTTGGCCACAGTAATGATATTATTGTCAATTATGAAGGAGTCATAGTTGGGACCTAGTTTTTTGATGTTGGATGAGGTGCCTAGAATGAGGAGTTCGGTTTTGTCATCATTCAGGCATAGTCCGTGGGAGGCCATCCATGCCTGGATGATGAGGTAGATGCTATTCACAAAGGCCAAATCCTTTTCATAATCTCCCGTCAATGGGATGCGGATCTGTGTATCGTCTGCATAGTTAGTGTAGGTGATACCTAGACCGTCTAGATCATCGAAAAGGGGTTTTGTGAAAATATTGTAAAGTGTAGGAGATACACATGATCCTTGGGGTACGCCGCATGAAATAGGTGCAGGGTCTGCAGCTGCTAGAGGAGAGAAAACTCGCATTGTCCTGTTATTTAGGAAGGACTGGATCCATGCGACTGCTTCATGGGAGAAGCAGGCTGCCGTGACCAGATGTTTGCAGAGTATTGCATGGTCTACCAGATCGAATGCGGCAGAGAGGTCAAGGAGTAGTAGGAGTGAAGTCGTACCTTTGTCTCTTAGTGTGTCTATTTGTGCCTTAAGGTCTAGGAGTGCAGTCTCAGTACCATGCTGTGGTCTGAAGCCGAATTGTCGAACTCCTAGGATGTGGTTTAGTTCCAAGTGGTGCTGAATTTGTAAGTAAGCTACTTTATACATAAACGTACATAAACAAAATGGGGGTGTCCTGAGGATGCTGTCCGTATTGTACTCTGGCAAGTTGAATGTGTTCTAAGAACACTCGTGCTGTCCTGAAATGCTCTGATTACTTACCGGTAATCTTCATTACTCCTAGTCCTACTCTTCCGCGTCACAGTCTGACGACCCTCCTCACCCTCCCTGCGGGGAAGGTCCCATGCTCCGGCTTGGTAATATGAAACTGAGTGATGTGGATGTGGGGGAGGAGTTATAGGAATTTAAAGAAATAGAAGAAGGTCCTGTGTCGGAGGCAGGGGCCTCATGAAGTAAGTACTGGGACGAGGAAGAGTGGACGTGGAGGTAATGTTTGCAATTAAACAGTCTGGGGGTGTTCTGAGAACGCTGTTCGTATTGTTCGTTGTCAGTTTGAAAGTGTTATAAGAACCCTCCTTATGTCTGTTGACATTACAATTTCCTATGGCCCTTACCTGACTTTTTGTCCACTAAACAAACGATAAATCAGGCTGCTGTGCGTCGACATTATGTGATAATCCTATCACTTGCCCCATCGACCTGGCTGACCTGCTTTTGCGACACTAAATCATATCTCCCACCCCTAAGCCTGACATTATCAAAGCATTCATATTCCCCGTCCCTCTCCATGACGTACAGGGTGCGTAGCCAAACGCGCCCCGTCGTCTCCAGTCCTACGCGACTTTACACAGAACCCAGAAAACAACACAGATCATCTCACAACACAGCGCGTAACAATTTGGAATATGAAACTGTGATTTAAAAGCAAACAGCAAGATTGTACATTTCGTAAAGTACTTTTATTTGCCATCAAATGTTTAGAGAATATTCAGCGATTTGCCTTTGTGGTACTCAGGGTGTTGGTTTATGATAAAATAAGCACTATGGTGGCACTGATAATCGGAAGGCTGTTCCAACAACAAGGCATTAGACCACCATAATGGTTGGTATGTTGCTTCTAGCCGTTAGTACCGCGTAAGGGCATATTGGTCCTTGGCGATTGTCCCATAAAATGGTGAGGGTCATGAAGTTGTTTAGAAGTAGCTGCAACCGGCAGTTAAAAAATCCGTCGGCTGGGGTCTGAAAATCATGGCATTCACAGTACGGGAGGACATACCTGTTTTAAAAAACATAAATTAGTCTCACCAGCCGATCTTCATTAAAAATATTCATCTTATTTATTAGGGCGTGAAACTATTTGCTAGCGAGGATAGTGCAACGGAGTATGTTAACTTATTCCCATTAACTCACCCTCTGTCCTCTGCCTTTTTCAGAGCCCTCTAAGCGACAGAGGACCAATTCGGGGTGATAGTGCGCGGTAGAAAACACTATGCCACATTGAAGGAACAAGTACAATTTAACCGGGCTTTAACGCCACACTATTGTTATTATATTCCGGTATAAAATAATCTAAAGGGTTACTTACATTATATTGGCATTTTCCATTGTCAAAGCGTAGTGCAGTCCCAAAATACGACTCCGTCTGTGCCAACGATCTTTCTCATAGTGATATAATATATAAAAGTGGTTTCGTTTCAGAAATGTCATCCTTATCGTGTCTTACGTTTTTGCAACACTCCTTCAAAAGAAGTCTTTTAGCACAATCCCTGTCTGTCAAGGTAAAAAAACAATAGTTTTCAATGACATTTGTGATGTCATCTTTGATGTCCTGGGTGTTAGTGTTAGCAGTGCACGGTGGCGCGTTTTATGGTTGCTTATCTTACCATAACTGCCGAATTTCAGGGGTTTTTCAGTTTTACTTTGAACCATAATGTCCCTTTAACAAAGTTTTTTCACTGAATTTCATAGGTTTTTAGTAGCGCAACTTAACCATAACGTCCCTTTAACAAAGTTTTGTTTACTGAATATATATATTTATATATATATTGGTGCTTACCGCAATCTATTTACTATAAAGCGTGAGGCTAGCTTTTAAAATTACTTTGCTGCTGGCGTTTCAGTTGCATCTCTACACGTTTAACATAGCTTAATATCTTCATCTGTTTCTGTGGCATAAGCTTCTTCACCTTGACCCCAAGTTGCCACTTCTCCTTGGTACTTTCTTGATGCCTTATAGAATATCTGCATTCTTTGGTATCTGCATATCTTCTGTATCTGTATCTGCACGTCACCATTCAAATGGCCATCATATTATCTTGTATGCAGATACGGTTTTCACAATGGGTACCTTGCCTCCCAGATCTCCTTAGGTATTGGTACTCTTATTGGTACTGCACAGAGTCCATACTCTGCTTTTTGTTTGTTCAACTGCTCCGTGTATGTCTCATACTCTGGTTTCCAACAGACAGGTAATATGGGTGGGGCGGTTGAAGTAGGGGTACTTGGCTCCTCCCCTACAGAAGCATGTGGTACACCTCGATGATGATAGATCATAGCCACACAGAGTCACTGAAGAACTTGTCCCAGCAAGGCCATCGGGTCATTGGTGTCTTGGTGGTATTCGGGTGGCAGGAGACCCACCAGTGGATTCTCCTCGGGCCGTCGGCGGCCTCGACTTTCTCCGGCGGGACAAATTGGTCAGTGGTGCAGGCAAGAGAGTCCTTGGATTCAAATGTTCTTAGACAATGGAGAGTTGCGGCTCCGGCCGCCAGCGGCACAGAGTCAAGCAGTCCCTGCTTCTGGGCAACACGGCTCAGACGGGCCTCCAGCGGTTATGGCGGTCCTCCGAACCCTGGTCGATGATGGCAGACGGAATGTCCGGGTGCTTTACTTCGGATTCCTCGGCAGTCCCTGTCTTTAGTCGACAGTCTTTCAAAGGCTGGCTTCCAGGGAGCTTCGGCAAGGGTTAGCGTTCTGCACGACGTTCCCTCCTAGCTCGGGGAGAGGTCTCCTAGCCAGGTCCTCTCTCGGATCAGTTCTCGACAAACTCGACAACTTTTGGATCGGATCGAAGCAAATGCAGCAACAAGTCTTCTTCTTCCAGCTGGGCTTCAATGATAAACATCAAGTATCAACTTCAGCTTCTGAACGTTGTCCATCAGTGAGAGGTACCTAGATATACTGTTTGGACTCTCATTCACTCTGCTGGGTCACACCCAGGCAACCAATCATCCAGGAGAGCATTCAGGCAGGCAGGCAGCCCATCAGTCTTGCAGTACATTCAGGTCATTCTCCTCCCTCCATACACTCACAACAAGGAATGTGTATTGGGATATGTACCGAGCCATTCAGCACTCCACACTGCATTCATACCAGTTTCGGGCAGGGCTGTCTCAGTCTTTGTGACACATACCAGAAACCAGACACCCATAACAAGAAGTGCATATTGGTTACACACTCCATTCACCCAGGTCCCATCACAGGGATGCACCTACAACATACAGTCAATGGGAAGGCTCCAACCAGTCTGGCCTGGACTTCCCCACAAAACCATCTATGGAACTTCCGACCAACAGCCAGTCAGGGGGAAGGGACAGAGTCAGGGCCTCCCAGGACTTTGGGAAAACAAGGTAACAGGCAATAGAAAGCTAGAGGCCACAGGGGCCATCTTGTCTCCTATGAGGAATCAACTGATTCCAATGCCAGGGCCTGAGTATCCCAAAATGGAGGATACTCAGAGCACCTCTCAAATTCAGCATGGACTGCCACAAGCCCATAGCCTGCTCTGTGGGCCACACACAGGTGTCCAAAAACATTCATTAGGGGTACAGAGTTGTACACCCACCCATGGGTGCCATAAGGGTATCCCAAGGGTCTGTACACCAAACCAAAAAGAGGAAGAGCTACACTGCCAGGAGTCCCACATGGACTCTTGGGCAGAAACTAATACAGAACACACATGAAAAAGGACTACAGGACAAGGACAGGGAGGCCAGTGCTTTAAGTGGGCCGGGGCCTGCCGGGGCCGGGCCCCGGCAGTCTCCAAAAAGTGGGGCTGAGCCGGGGCCCTGCCGGGGCCCCCCGGCCTCACCACGCCATGGCAGGACGCATTATCCCGCCGCGGCCGCAGCCGCGACGGGAGATGCGCCCGCCACTTTAACGTCCGGCAAGCTGACAGAAGTGCCAGCCAGGCACAGCGTTGCTGTGACTGGCTGGCACTTCCGTCAGTCACTGTAACTTTCTCTGATGACCCCTCATCTGAGGGGCCATCAGAGGAAGCTAGAGTCCCTTAGTTTTCCCTCGCCAGGTCACTGACCCTCAGCGAACCCACGGGCTCCGTGATCTAATCTGCAGATTAGATCACGGAGCCTGTGGGTTCGCAGAGGGTGAAAGACACCTCGGGCTCTGTGATCTCTGCTCTAAGCAGAGATCACTGAGCCCGAGGCGCCTTTCTGCTTTGGCAATGCTTTATGAAAGATGCCTTCAACTGTGTACGTTTAAGCCATCTTTTATAAACGTAGACATATTTCTATGTTTATAACAGACGGCTTGAATCGTACACAATTCAAGGCATCTTTTATATAGCTTTGTCGACGGACAAAGCCACCTTGGGTTTTGTCCGTCCTCAACGCTTTATAAAAAATGGCTACGTTTCAAGCCGTCTTTTATAAACATAGACATATGTTACAAATGTCTATGTTTTTAAAAGGCAGCTTGAAAAGTACACAAACCATAGTAAGGTAAGCACACAAGTGTGCGTAACTTACTATGGTTTGTGCACTTACAAGCCACCTTGTATAAACATAGAAATATGTAACATTGCTATGTATATAAAAGAAGGCTTGAAAAATCACAAACCATAGTAGTACGCAAACAAATATTTAAATGCTCAAATACATTTATATATTTGTTTGCGCATCTTACTATGATTTGTGCACTTTTAGGCCACGCCCGCAATGGAAGCCACGCCCCCAAACGAGGGCCCCCCCTCAATTTTTTACCCCACTTAAAGCACTGAGGGAGGCCCTGTCCTTCCAATGCTTTTCCAGCATCACATCTTCCTCCTTGCATGCACGTTCCCTTGCCAATCTGTCCACCTGTAACTTCCTCTGTTCCCTCTTAATCAACTTGTGTTTTTCTTCCTACGCTACCTCCCTCTGCCTCTCTCTACTTCTCTTATCCTCCTGTCCCGATGTTCCTGCTCTTCTCGCTGTCTCTCCTTATGATCTTGTTCTATCCTCTTTTCTCCTTCCCCATGCACCTGCTCTTTCTCTTCCTCTCTTCGCCTCTCCCAGTACGCTCTCTGCAACCTTTCTTCTCTTTCCTTCTCCTTCCTGTCAGTTTCCTCCATTATCTCAGCCCACTGTGCTGCTTTGCCTCTCCCCCTCAAGCCTTCCATTGCCTTGGTTGCCCCCTCTGTCTCTCCATCTGTCTTCCCTTCCAGCTTCAGGAGTATCTGTCCCTCTATCCATTCATTCGTGGCTATGTTCCTTAGCCCCTCCTTCAATTCTTTCTGAGCCTCGCTGCTTGCTTCTCGCCCAGTAGTCATTTGCCCTGCGCCTCTCTGCCCCTCCTCCCTAGTATATGGTGGTGGCTTACATGCAGTGCCTTAAGTGGCACTACAAATCGAGCCGGGGCCCATCGAGGGGGCGTGGCCTAACAACGGGGTCTTGATGGGCCGTTAGGCCACGCCCCCTTGACGAGCCCCGGCTCAATGGGCTACTGGCACCCCTGCCAGGCAGCCTTTTGTAGAGATTAGCACCCTCTCCCCCATGGGGGAGAGGGTGCTGATCTCTGCATTTATTTTGTATAGGCTTGCCTGGCAGGGGACAGCGCCTCGCCTATTCAGCCTTAATGGTGGTGCTGCCCCTCGCCAGCTGGGGAGGGGCAGCGTCACCATTAAGGCTGAAAGGGTGAGGCCACTGGAAGCAGAGGCCTTTTTCCTAAAGACTGAAACTCCCGCGAATCCGCGGGAGCTTCAGTATTTAGAAAGCAAGGACTCTGCTTCCAGCGGCCTCACGTTTCTCCATAATGGTGGCGCCGGCCCACGTGCATCCCTTGATTAAAGGGATGCCTCGCAGGTGCGGCGCCACCATTATAGCTGAAAGACATTTTTTTCTGAAGCCTGAAGCTCTCGCACACGAGCGAGAGCTTCAGGCTGTAGAAAAAAATGCCTTTTCGTGTAGTGGCCGGGGCTGCCCGGGGAGATTAGTGGGCCCCGGCAGGGCCCCGCCTCAAAACGAAATTTCGGAGCCTGCCCACTTAAAGCCCTGCTTACATGCCGTATTTACATACCCCTCTGATCCTCTTAATTCTCATATTGGGTACATCCCCTGCTCATCGTCTGTGTCATCAGAGACCATGCTTGGAGGGACGTGCGGAGGAGCGGAGGGTGGGGCCGTTGGCCCCTGCACCTCCTGCTGGTTGAGCATCCACTGATGCCTTGCTGCGTCCCTTTCACCCTCCTGGAACATCCTTCAGAGTTCGAATAGAGCAGCCCTGCAGCTTGCTAGCCTCTTCCCTTTGTAGGTTGCCCGTATTTGTGTCACTAGCGATTGCTGCACATCTTTGAAGGAACTTCTGCACAGTGGCCACAGATTAGTTAACTTTCCCTCTGTGCTTTTAAACCATCCTATGCTGGAGGGGCATGTCACCCTCACACTTCCCTTGATACATTGCTACATTGCTCTTGCATTTACCTGACCTCAAATTGAGGGTTTCGATAATCCACTGTTAAGGAGAGAACACAATGTAACCACTATGTTGTTAGCTCACTACGAGCCTCTCCGGCTTCACAACCTGTCAGGCGTGCTCCACGCACCACCCCTTCACAAACACACTTGGGCACACCAACAGCCTTGCGCATGCGCCTTCCGCACACCGCCATGCATTCACCTCATCTGCAAATCCCACGTTTTCCAATGCTAGCTCCTCACCGTCTCGTGCTCTCTGTGTCCTATGTACCAACCTACAAGTGATGTCACCAATTTTTCTAAATAAGGTAGTGCTGAAAAATCAAATACTGTGTGCACAATGTTAAATGCCTATTACCCCCACAATACACAGAATTGTGGGGGTAACAGGCAGGAAGACAGCTGTCACAAACCCCACAGCTGTCTTCCTGCCTTCCGTCAGAGTATACCAATATTCACTTGTGATCGTATTTAATCCACATACTCAGAATGCAAGACTCTGTCAATGCGACACTACACAGAGCAACGCGAGGGATGCCATAGGGCACACTTAGCAGGGATCGGACCCTTGTAATTGGTTGTACACCTAACAACGCTTGATATTTTAACAACGCTACAAAGTTATGAAACTACTATTAGCCCTGATTTGAGAAAGGCTTTCAGTAGCCGAAACACGTGTCATCATTATGGGCATAAATTAAAACTTGACTAATGCAACATCATAAGTCTGGCGCATGTCTTGCATTCTGAGTACGTGGATTAAATACTATTTGTAAGGTGGTTGAACAGACTCTTTTCCAACTCAGATAAGAGGCGACAGTGTGTATGGATTAATAACAATCCAAAAGCAGCAGGACTAAAGAATTAAGTGTCGCCTGACAGACTAGTCTCTCAAAAGGAGTCCAAGTGTACATATATTCTCTTGTGATCGAACTATACCCGCTGCGTCATCTCACGTGCAAAACATCTCACTTCAGGAGACTTAACCAGTCCGCTCACCTTCTACAATCTTGGTTAGCTCCCTTGTTAAACCTTACGGGGATACTGTCATCTATGACCCAAGCTAAAATGCCCAACCCACAGGAAACCACTATTTTCATATACTTCTGTCATCCATGCTTTCGAGTCAAAAGTCTAGGTTGTTCACCAGAACCGTTTACCTCTATACTCGAATGGGCCCTAACCACAGATAATGATGTTACCTCCACTCTTGCCCCTACTAAGTTTGACAATTCTAAACAATACTTGATGATACTCAACAATGTTTGAAAATACTAAACAATACTCCACAATACTCAATACCCTTCCTCACATCCACAGTTGCCGTGTGACTTACACTCTGTGGTCTGCTTGCGCTGCTCGGCTGCCGCATCCTCCAAAGCTGCCACTTCCCCCTCCTGGTCTGCCTGGACTCACTGACTTTAGGCATGATATTCTCCAAGCTGGTTCCTGACGGCCTCTCCACAGGTACGTGTTCCCCATCTTTCTCGAAATATGCAAGGGTCATGCAGCCTCTGAGGTTCTGCTTTCGGAGGAGATGGCTTTGTGCCGGGCTGGCGCAGCCAACCATCCTCTGCTACCAACTTGTTGGGTGTGAATCCGAGGTATGCCAAAGCGATGCTTGGGTCCACTGACTTTGAGGGCCCAACACCCTCCCAGAATAAACGGAGCACTCGGTCAACGACAAGTACACACTGCGGTTTATTGAAAATAAAAGCAACCAGGATCAATAAAAGAAACAGGAAGATTCTGGTACATCTTGAAATTACAATGTGTGCTCCCAAGTTTTGCTGTAAGATTACGTCATCTCCTGGGCCCTTCGTCCTAAAACCTGTCAGTATGAGGGATTGGGCGTGCAGAATTCTATAACCTATACTGTATCCTATAGATGCTATTCTACTGGCTCTTACATGTCAGGTGGCTGGCCTGTCCCATCGCAAAAGAACTATCTATTGCATTGTTGCAGAGTAGTGGGCTTACCATTGGTCTGTGCCCATTGCCATCCACCCTGCTGCCGTGTCTGATTGGCCCTCCTGCCCTGATAATCAGCCAATCCACGAGCCGGGAGGCGTAGCCGGCCCGAGCACCAAGGCCCCCATGAAGGCCGACTCCCCTATCCCAGCCTGTCCTTGCCTTTCCGGCCATCGGCCAGAACCCCTGCCTCACTACCGGCAGATATGGAACTCCAGTAGAACTTCTACTAATTCAGGTACACTATTGCTGGCAGCATTAAAATTTCTCTACCGCCTGCACTAATTATACTCCTGCAGCCATCCGACATGAGAGTACCAACATGCCTGCACTTCTAACCCTACTACTGTACATGATACAAGTTCACCTTGTGATGTTCTTCACGCCGTGCCTCCTAGCAACTTATTACCTGCTTGAATAATCTGTCTAACACAACTCTGCAAATCACCTCTTTGGCAACTCAATTCAAGTGATCCCTATGATTCTGTATCTCGGATTTAATACACACAGCAATCACTGACTCATAGTGAACTGCCTATACCTAACTGATTACAAATGATCCACTAATGTATGCTTTGCACTCTAGGCTTGTCCGCCTAACCCGATTCTAGGTGATCCATTGAGTCTAAACTGTTCTTAGATAAGCATCTGGCTACCTACCTGAGACCCCTTGGTCGCTTGCCATTGTATGTTGCTACCTATTTGAGACCCCTTGGTCGCTTGCCCCTGCATTTTGCTACCTATTTGAGACTCCTTGGTCGCTTGCCACTGTATGTTGCTACCTATTTGAGACTCCTTGGTCGCTTACCACTGCATCCTGCTACTTATTTGAAACCCCTTGGTCGCTTGCCACTGCATTTTGCTACCTATTTGAGACCCCTTGGTCGCTTGCCACTGTATTTTGTTACCTATTTGAGACCCCTTGGTCACTTGCCACTGCATTTTGATACCTATTTGAGACCCCTTGGTTGCTTGCCAGTGCATTTTGATACCTATTTGAGACCCCTTGGTCGCTGCCACTGCATTTTGGTACCTATTTGAGACCCCTTGGTCGCCTGCCACTGCATTTTGCTACCTAGTTGAGACCCCTTGGTCACTTGCCACTACATCCTGCTACTTATTTGAAACCCCTTGGTCGCTTGCCACTGCATTTTGTTACCTATATGAGACCCCTTGGTTGCTTGCCACTCCGTCCTGCTACTTATTTGAAACCCCTTGGTCGCTTGCCACTGGGCACCTTTGTCACTTGCCACTTTGACTAGGCATGTTAGTATACCAGTACTGTTATCCAAACTGCTTTTAGCTTGATAGTTGTACCTAGCCCTTTATATCCTGCTAATTTAAAATGAATTCTGCTCGATAGTTGCATCTTACTTATGCATACCCTGTGACTCAAAATTGCATACAGCTTGTTAGTCGCATCTAACCTATGTGTACCCTGGGACTTAAAACTGCATAGAGCTTGTTAGCCGCATCTAACCTATGTGTACCCTGTGACTTAAAACTGCATTGAGCTTGATAGTTGCACCCGACATATCGCTACCCTGTGACTTAAAATTGCATTTATTAGAGTTTACCCACAACACACCTGTCATATGATGCCCTAGAACTAGCTAACCAGTAGCATATCTGGCACATCCTGGCATATCTCGGACAGCACACTGCCCATACATCAGAATGTACATTCTAGCTCTAGGTAAATTCCTAACAGGTACCATCTCTATGATAGCCTGGTTACTAATTCTCATAGCCTCTTCCTGCGCACTAGCACCACAGACCTACAGCCTGCCAAATATAATTAGCACCTCATCCTTATGAGCCTTAACCGCTCCTAATTACCGCACCAGCCTAACTGTGCAAAACACTCAAAAGCAAAATATGGCACATACAGCTAACCAGCTTCTTGAATACCCCATTATACAAATGCCTTGCAAAACTACGGATAGAAACTTGAGACTACGCGCCCGTCTATCCAAACTGCATGAGATACTAGCTAAAAAAATGGAACAATTAAACCTCCAAAAAAAGCCTCCAACCCACAAAGTAACTAGTGAATCAATCTAAGATAAGTCCTACTAACCACAAAAAACCTATACCTAACTGTACTAAACCAATGCCCAAAGATAGTCCTAACACCACTCACACCATGCCAGAAAGTTGTAAGAGGATTCAATTCAACACTACAGCTAAGTCAAACCCTTATTGATATATCTTTATGTCCAGTTCCTGACCCCACTGAGCCAAGAAGTAGTTCTGTTTTGCAAGTTTAAAAGGTTTATTTGAAAACAATTAACAGTATATATATATATCACACTTTTATAATGAATTAATAATTGAATATCACACTTAATCTGAGCAGTAATCAATAATGGATAGTCTGGCACTAGCACACTTTTTTATAATCAATAATGAGTGGGTATAGGATGGATAAGATAGCAACAATACTTTTATGATTTCAAATAGATGCAATGTGGAATGAAAATGCAGTACAGAAAAGAACTTGATAGGATTTCAGCAAAAGACAATGTAATCACTTTCTTGGACAATTCACCCCCCCCCCCCTTTATGCAATATAAGGAGATGAAGATGAGAGCACACAGTTCTTAGGAATGCAATCAAATAAAATTCAGTTCAATTCCCCCCCCAGCAGCTCATACAACAGATAGGAGTTTTGAAACACAGGCAAAATGATTTGAATATGGTGACAATGCAGTGAGAAATATGCTGAAAATGCTTTTAATTCCCTTTAGGAGGTTCAGGGTGAGTGAGAGATACTATATATGAGTTCAGGCTCCCTTTAACAATGCTCTAGGAGTAACTAGCAAGTTAAACACATTTTTGGCAAAGGAAAGCAAGGAAGCTGCTGTTTTCACACGTGGCTGGATTTTTAACCAAATCGCGAATCGTGGCAAAATTCGCGAATGCGTGAATCACGATTACGGCAAAAGTATAAGGAGTAGGTTCGTCGAAAAGATACGATTCTAAGCTTTCAGAGGAAAGTTAAACCAAGTTTCTAGCCGAAACGGTTCCAAAGATATGAACGATTTTGTAGAGGTCGTTTTTCGAATTTAAAGTAACTCAAATTGACAGGTGACAGCTTTTAAAAATGACAGGTGACAGCTATGCGGCTGCAGAATTGACAAGTGACAGTTAGGGGGCAGTTCTACTTAGATTAAATAGATTGAATTATATCACTGGAAACTAAGAGATTTGGTTTCACACCGTCCTAGCTGTACTCACAATGTATTTGGAAGGTCTAGGTCTCACGGACCGGGTCAAGATGGCTTCGGTTCTGGTTTCGCCCCGGACGGTCTCTGCGCACAGCGTCTGGTCTCTGCTCTGCTGGTCTGGTCTGACACTGCTCCTGGCCCGGCTTCTGGATCTCTGGATACAGCGACTGTGCACAGCTCCTGGATCTTTCTGCACAGCTTTCTCTGGACACAGCGCTGATCTGCACGGCTCCAGGATGCTGCTACCACTGTTAGGTTTGCTGGATGCTGAGGCCTGCTGAGAAGAGTTCTCAGTTTGTGGGTTTAGGCCCTTGCTTTGAGTTCTGAATCAAGTTCTTTGGAGTTTTAAAGTCTAAGTGTTGGATCTGGTATCTTCTGGATGTTGTGTGGTCCGGCAGAGCGCGTTGCAGCAACTGGATTTGAATCTCCTCTCTAGCTTCCAGTGGCTCTTTTTATGTCTTTTGAAAGTGGGTGTGTGTGCAGCATCACTAGCCAATCCCTCTCTCAACTGCCCATTGGTCAAGCTTTCCGCACTGTTTTGATTGGGGGAAGGAAACGTGAGTCAGAGTGATGCTGTAGGTTTTATGGGTCAGAGGATCCTCCCCTGGTCAGTTTGCCCACAAATCTATATGTGATTCAAATACATATTGCACAGATACACAGTTGTTTAAAATTACATGCACCCATCACATATCACATGAGGTATACTCTGTTCAAACTCTGCTCTTCCTGGGGGCTTGCATTCAAAAATGGCAATATATTTTCGATTTTAGTGGGCTATGTAACATTGGTTTGTCATTAAAATGTATACAAATGTGCGCAAGGCATGTATGCATTTATATAAGGAAGTGTCAGATTTTTAACATTCATACATTTGGAGTGAAACCCTATTTTCCCCTAGCAACCCCCCAGATCATACCACCAGGTCCTAAAACCTCTTAAAATGTGGGCAGAAAAATCACAAGAATTATGGTATCATTTAGATAATTTTGACAAGTCTGCACCATGAGTTATACATCTTTCTTAAAATCATATTCTGGCCAACAGGGGTGTGTCTTCCCAGGTCACATGGTGTAGAAACCAGTTTATCCAGTTTCTGCCAAGCTCAGAGACCCTGCCCCTCCCAGCTTCTGCCAAGAGGAAGCTATTTTACGCCCCCCCCCAATAAACCATCTGCCTGGGCCCTGTAAGGGCTTTGTTCAATAGGAAGCCATTTACGACCACCCTAATAAACCATCTGCCTGGGCCCAGGACAGGCCTTTGTTCAACTCTCTGTAGCTGCTCCACCCCTAATCTAATCAGAGAGGTGACAACTCCTTTTGGCAAGGGGAAGAGTGGCTGAGCAGGTTTTAACTCCTGTGGGGGTAGATGTCAGGCAGAATTCAGTTTCATTAAGCCAGGTTTCAGCTAAATGTCACTTTTTGTCCCCCAGTTTAAGTCTATTACGATTTTTACATACACATTAAATAATTACTTCCTTCAAGTCATTTCAGAGTATAGTTTTACATTGTATCCACCTCTTAGCAAGTCTTTCCTTGGTCTGGTTTTGTTTCATTTGTTCAGTTTTACACAAAGGTCTGGTGATTTTAAAACGCCGGCTTTCTGATAGTGGTGAGTACTGGTAATGCAACCATTTTTGGGATTTAAGAAAATGAATTCCCCACAGTTCTAGGTTGCTTTTGGCAATCAGCATTGCCATTCCCAATGGTTTCAGGCTACTGTGTGGGTAGCCCAATGGTGGTTTTAGGCAGTGCCCTCCTGTGCTCACAACATAGGCAAAAATGGGTGGCAGCCTATTCTTCATGCATTTCCCTGTGCATTTTCTGGGAAGTTCTGGCCATCATGATGTTTTCCATGCCAGTACTGCACAGTTTTCCTATTCTGGCGTACATGTGGGCTTTTTGGCCATCTTGGATTTTCTAAGCCCACAGCACCAAATGTTGCAGCATGATAGCTCAAACATGGGTCAGGACACCCAACAAAGCCTCCCACCTAACCTCAAAGGAGCTCTCTTAAACGTCAGGTCTCTAATTGCCCATGCAACTGAGATATCAGACATCATTCTAACAGATAATCTGGACTTCTTAGCCATCTCAGAATCTTGGCTACATGAGGCAGCTGGCCCAGCCTTATCGCTGGCAGTCCCTGATAACTATACGATCCTGAGAGCGGATAGACTCACCTCTCGAGGTGGTGGAATAGCAATTATAGCCAAGTCCACCTTAGACATGAGAATTGTCTCATCCCCCACTATGAAATCCTGCAAATGCCTCTCGGTTAAACTGGCCACTGCCAACTCACAAACATTAAACATCTTTCTCATCTACAGACCACCAGGTCCCATCGGATCCTTTGTGGAAGATATTTCTATAACCCTCTCAAACAATCTAAGAAATACCTCCCAATCGCTAGTACTAGGTGATTTTAATCTAGGTTACAACGACACTAAGGATACCCAAGCAACTGCCACAGCCACAACCCTGAAAGAGTTGGGCTTCTCCCAGATAGTTAGCTCACCCACGCATAACAAAGGTCGAATTCTCGACCGGATAGTAGACTATAATTGCGAAGTAAAGATCACTGATATTAGACCACAGATCTGGACTGACCACCACCTTCTCCTATTCACATTGACAACCAACCTAATTATGGCCCAGACCATACTCGCCCCTTCTGTGCCCACGAGAAACAAAAAACATATGACAACTGAAAAACTGCTGCCCCTTATAATTCCTAAACTTAATCTGGCTGCAGACGACATAGCCCCTGACGCTCTAGTAGAACAAATTAACAAAGCTATGAACTCAGCCTTTGACCAGATCGCTCCACTCAAATTAAGAAGCAGCAAACCTACAAAACATCTTAACTCCTGGTACAACCCTCATCTAAAAAAACTCAGGCTAATCAAAAGAAAGTGTGAAACGGCTTAGAGACTCTCCCCCTTAGCCAAAAATAAACTTAACCTAATGAAAGCCTCAACCCAATATGAGAAAGACATTCTATTAGCCAAACAGGAAACCTATAACAACAGAATCTCTCAATCTAAATCCAGTGTCAAAGAATTGTTTAGTATCTTGAAAGAATTAGAATTGCCCATTGTACCACAGGAACACTGTACTAAAGACAAAAAATGGTGTTCCAACATCCAACATGCCCTAACAAATAAAGTGTCCAACCTACAAACCAAAATTGTGCTTAAGAAAGCCTCCTTAATGCCCCAAACCTCACAGAGCACAGTTCTCCTCCAACATCCTAAACAAGAAGCATGCTTCAGTTTCTCCAAAGTATCAATTATCGAGGTGGAAATGTTATATTGGGACTTAAACCGTCCAACTGCAAAGGTGACCAATGCCCGGCACAACTCATCAAGGATGCTGCGAGAGAACTCTCCCCTTTTATAACCAAACTTATTAACTCCTCATTTACTGCAGGTTCCGTCCCCGACAACCTGAAGGAATCCTGGGTATTGCCACTATTAAAGAAGCAAACCCTTGACCCGGCCATTCCCACAAACTTCAGGCCTATCACAACCGTGCCATTTATCATAAAAATTTTGGACAAAGTGGCATATATCCAAATACAGAATTTCCTCGAATCTAGCCGTCTACTTGGATCCCGGCAATCAGGATTCCGCCCCCAACATGGCACGGAGACGGCTCTAATCGATCTTAAGGCCCAAATAGATGAGCGCAGATATCAAGGCCAAGCTGCCCTACTCCTCCTGCTAGACCTCTCGGCTGCTTTCAACTTGGTCGACCACACAGTCCTGTGTAGCCACCTAGACTCCGCTTCCCACTTCTCGGAGGATGCCATAATTTGGATCAAGTCCTTCCTGAGCAACCGGAATATGAGAGTCTTCTCTCCATCGGCCTCAGCTGACCCGATCCCCATAACCTGCGGCGTACCACAAGGATCCTGCGTGTCACCCACTCTATACAATGTATTCACTAAGCCCCTCTTCGACGAAATGGACCATCTGGGTATCACCTACACTAACTATGCAAATGATACCCAGATCCTCCTTCTGCTTTCAGGAGATTACGCCGTGGATTTGGCCTTAATTAATAGAATCTACAGTATCGTTCAGGCATGGATGGCCACTCACGGGTTATGCCTGAACGACGACAAAACTGAGCTCATTATTTTAGGTACCCCAACCCACATATTCAAACTCAGCCCTGATTACGCTAACTTTAATATCGATGGCAACAACATAAAAGTAGCTAAGGAAGTGAAGACTCTAGGTTTTTACTTAGACGCCACCCTGAACTTGTCTAAACAAGTCAACTCCCTAGCCTCTGCTACTGCATACACATGCAAAGTCATCAGAGCTAGTAAACAATTCCTTTCTACAGACAGCTGCCTTACACTGGCCAGGGCCCTCATTCTCTCCAAATTGGATTACTGTAACGCAATCTACATTGGAGCTAATAAACATATTATCTATAAAATACAGGTTCTCCAGAACAACGCCCTAAGAGCAGCTCTTAAAATTAATAGAAATGAACACATATCCTCGCTAAGAAGAGAACACAAGTGGCTATCCACTTTTGACAAAATTCAACTTAAGATTGCCTCTCTCACACACAAGTGCCTTAACAATAACGCACCGCCATACCTCATGGATAGAATTTGAAATAAAACCTCTCCCAGACCTACAAGAATAGCCAACCAGAACTGTCTCCAAGTTCCACGATTTAGATTCTCTACCATAGGTGGACACAGCTTCCCAGTCAAGGCTGCGCAATTATGGAACTCCTTACCACCCGGCATTAGAGAACCCCAACCCTTCTTTAAATTCAGACGACATCTAATCAACTTGCTATAAGAGAATGATACTTAATCACTATGACCACTACCTTTCCACTGACTCCCCCCTTTTTGTTCTCCGAATTGCCTTTAGGGGTCTATTGCTGTGAACTACCGGTGAATGCATTATGCCTTCCTAAACATTATGCTACCTGATAATGTATTTGCTTTGTAAGGAACGAATGCTAGGTCATGTCCTACTCTGCACTATGCCTATGCCCCTGTAAATGTGTCATGTATAGTGTATACCTATGTACCCTGTAACTAAGTTGAACATATTCTTATCTCCTGCGCCCTGAAGCCTCGGGGTATGGTGCACATTATAAATAAAGAAACAAACAAACAAACAAACTCCTGGAATATTAAACTGTGATTGGTTAGAGCTGATCCCCCCGGACCTGGGACTCGATCGAGTTCTCAGCTCACTGTGTACCTCTTGAAGGTGATGTGAACGATTATGTGTCTGTATTGTAACTTGTGTATACCACCGTTGCCTATGAGAATATTCTCCTTACATTGCAACACTTGTTGGAGTCTGCATCTGGCTTGCTGAGATCGGTTCTGCTTTCCCACCACAGAAGACTGTCCATTGTCTCATTCGGCTGAACCACATGTTTGGAAACCAGAAAATTGAGTTCTGTAGCTCTCTATGAGGATTTATTCTGTTTCTCTGCAGCTGGTCCCCTTGCTGTCTGGAGATTGGAATGTGTCCTCGTATCTCTGACCTTGGCTGTGGGCCTGTCTTGCACGTCTTGCTTTCTGTGTAGCCTGAGTCAGTACGGCTCATCTCAGATTCAGTGGCTTGAGGCCTGCTGCAATTTTCCTAAACCTTATAATGCAGTTTCTATATTGTACATTCTATGCTATGTTCTCTACATGTTAGTCACACCTATCAGGTTCCATATATATCCCGTAGTTCCATAGGATTATTCACATTAAGCATCTGCAAGCTTGCTCAGGATCTCTTGTGCCTTGCCGTTCTGTGTTACTACATTTGGCTAATGACAAAAATAATAAAAACAATGACAGTGTGTATATGTATCTGTCCTCTAGCTATATAACTGTGGACTCATGTTCTTCATGTATACGAGTGTGTGTTTGTGTGGTGTAGTGTGGACTGTGAATATGCTTCATGTCTAACGTTGCTATGTCATGGTGTCACTAGTGCAAATTGCAAAGTTACTTAAATATGCACATTAACAAGGGGGGACCTGGGAGTCTCCAACCAGACCGAAACACGTGTCTGGTGATGTTGTTGGTACTCTTGTTCAGAGGAGAATTGCCTAGCATTTCGGTGCTGGACTGCCCCAGGGCAGGACAAAGACTGATATGTTTAGGATATTTCTTCTCTGTGAAAGATAGTGAGGTAAAGACTCTGGGTAAGTCTCTCGCACCCAGGACTAATGTCTGGCAGAGGGACTCCCAGGAACCCCCTTGTTAATGTGCATATTTAAGTAACTTTGGGTCTCACCCTAAGTTACTAGGGGAATCCAGACGTGAACCCCTTGCTCACTATTCTTAGAGAGGCACAGCTCCTCCCTACTGATGAGGTCCAACAAGACCGACACACGTGTCTGGGGATGCTGTTGGTACTCTTGTTCAGAGGAGAATTGCCTAGCATTTCGGTGCTGGACTGCCCCAGGGCAGGACAAAGACTGATATGTTTAGGATATTTCTTCTCTGTGAAAGATAGTGAGCTAAAGACTCTGGGTAAGTCTCTCGCACCCAAGACTAATGTCTGGCAGAGGGACTCCCAGGACCCCCCCTTGTTAATGTGCATATTTAAGTAACTTTGGGTCTCACCCTAAGTTACTAGGGGAATCCAGACGTGGACCCCTTGCTCACTATTCTTAGGGAGGCACAGCTCCTCCCTACTGATGAGGTCCAACCAGACCGAAACACGTGTCTGGGGATGCTGTTGGTACTCTTGTTCAGAGGAGAATTGCCTAGCATTTCGGTGCTGGACTGCTCCAGGGCAGGACAAAGACTGATATGTTTAGGATATTTCTTCTCTGTGAAAGATAGTGAGCTAAAGAATCTGGGTAAGTCTCTCGCACCCAGGACTAATGTCTGGCAGAGGGACTCCCAGGACCCCCCTTGTTAATGTGGTGTCACTAGTGACATCAGCATCGTGGCTTCTTGGTGCTCAGTTGAGGCTGTTCATATAGGTGTCTCTGTGCACGATCACAAGCTCTTCTCCCACACATGGAAAGATTTGCATTGTATTCGGTCGGTATGGCTGGCTGAGAGGATACCTTTCAGTGTACTTGTCAATCATTTCTGCACTTGGGATTCGTCTGAAATAAGATGGGTGGCTTCATGCATTTCTGACATTTTGCTTCATCATGAATTTAGGAGGGCGGAGGGGTGGTCTTGGGACCCCTAGGGCTTACTCTTCAGGTCCCATCATCATAATAGTGTTAATGCAAGGTCTGCAGAGGACTCCAATTAAGATTAAAGTCTGTGTGTCAGTGTCGTTAGACAATATGTGGGGATGAGCTGTAAGCCCTGCTGTTGGGTACCCTAAGGTGTTGTAAGCAGCGCATGCTTTACAACAGACTCCCAAGCCAGCCTGGGAAATCAGGCATGCACAATCATACTGCTATGCTACAGGGGCATGCCATGTGCTGCAAGAGGTGAAATATATAGAAGTTTGATTTTGCATCTTTCACATAGAGTAGAAATAGGTGGAGTGGATGCACCTGGCCCTTATCCTCCAATCACACCAGTCACCACTGTGCACAGCCAGTAACATTATTATACTGCAGAGGTAGCTTTTGTTGCCAGGGGGCAACTGACCTTGTAAATGATTTAAGGTCATTGGCGGCAGGTGTCTATTCTTAGTGGAGGGGCATTAACATCCCCCAAGAATTAATGCAGGTGACGGTGCAGGTGACGGAGTGCAGCGAGGGAGCCCTAAGTATTGTAGGGAGATTAACCCAGATATTTTCTTTTAAATAATATGTTCAAATAGTGCAATGTTATATTATGTTATTGTGATTTTTACCACTCACTGCCAAAAAGGAAGTAGGGCTGGGGGGGCTTAGTTAGTGGGATAGAGAGGGAAAGCGCTAAAGAGCGTTGATGGTGCTGATGGTAGCTTCAGTTCGGAAAAACCAGTCACTGTGTCCTGGGTTTGTTTTTAGTTGGTAAGGTTTAGGTGGATTTTGTTGTATGAGTGTGTGTTGGATGATTTGTATGTAATTGGTTTAGCTGTCTGTAGTGTGTTGTGTTTAGTTGGGTGTTGCTGAGTGTGCGTGTGCATTTTGTGGAGGTTGTAGGATTCTGCTGAGGTAGAGGAATGCGTGTGCGTCTGTTTGGTGTTTGACAGTAAATATGCAGGATACTGGAACATTTTTAGAAGGGTTAGTAAGTGAGGTTAGTAGTGTGAGGGGCCAGAAAAGCGAGACAGACAAGTAGATGGAGTTTTCTCACAAGTAGCCATTTTATTAATAAATAAGGGTGAGACAGCCACCTAACTTTCCCTAACCTAACAAGAGTTTCCCTACCAGTCAAACTAAGGCTAAAGAAAAATTACCTAATGTCCAAAGATCTCTTTCAATCACACTTATGTATACAACAAAATCATACAGGGATTATCTGGCAGTTCAAACTTCTTAAAATAACATTTAAATTCATACAGAGAAATATACATACATTCTTGTAACTAAGGTTGAATCCCCTCCATGGATCAATTAATGATGTTTCAAACCAAAGTCCAACATTAATAAAGTTATGTTTAATAACAAAGTTCCATGCCAAGTATAACACACAAATCCTCTTTTCCACAAGCCCTTCACTTCACTTGGCAATTGGAATGTGTTAGTTTCAAAATAGGATTTCTCACTCTTCAAGACATTGGTTAAAGTATTCACAGCCTGTCCTTTGACAAACCAAAAAGTCTCTGTCTTCATAAATCAAGTCAGTGTACAATATAATTATCCTCTTCTTTGAAAACGAATCACTTTTCATTATATCACATGTCTTTATAAGCAACACAGTTTTTTTTCAGAATGGTTTCACAATACTTCAACAAAGCCCAGTGGATGTATCACTTTCTTTCCACCACAATCTTCTACCACATTGCAGTACATCACCTTCTCTTCTTCCTGGTCCACTTGCCATCCAGGACAAACCACTAATTGTCCCTTTCCTTGTATACTCACCTGCTAGGATAACTTTCTTAAAACTACTAGCAGCACTTTGTGGTGTGGTTTGCTTCATACTTTCCACACTTCAATCTTCTGGGCAAAGTTAGATCAACATTTGTTTCATGGATGTCTTTTGATTTCCAACAACCACAATGATTTTGTAACTTCTTCTACAAGGATGCAGTCAACATTGACGATCTCTTTCACACTGATTCATTTGCCCCATGCAATGCAGGTTATATTTCTCTCCCACTTGATGATTGTCACAAGGAGGACTTCTGTTCTACAATCTTTGGTTTTCTTTAATTGCCTTTCTTTCTGGTTATGCTGGTTATGATCATCTTCTACAAGTAATTTTTTTCAAATCACATTCACTTTGTCTTTAATTGCCTTTCTTCGGCTCAGGCAATGTTGGTTACAATATTCTTCGACATTCTTTTTAAATATTGTCCCCTTTTGGATTTGACAATATTAGTTGCAATATTCGTGAACTTGATCTCTCTTAAGATAAGAGTATGCCCAAATTGCTTCAATTCAGTAGTTCAGTATTCAAAAGTTTTGATTTGAGCCAGCTATCTGTTTCGGCGTGCCCTGGGTTTTTCTGCGCATCTCTGTTGGACCCGCTGCTCTCGTTTCTTCTTTTGGCGAGTTCGCACAGGCGTCTGACAGCTCTGGTAATGTTCCCATTGCTTGTGCCTCCTGTAGTTGGAGCTTTCTCTGCTCCTCTTGCACTCCGGTGAACGCCACACACCGAATTAGCATGCAGGACCATGGGACAGCTATTCTTAATGTCGCTTCCTGCTGTGCATCCTCTGCCTTCAGGTTTCCTGGCCTATGCCACACTCTCGACACAGCATTCCGCTTGCAACACAGAAGCGGCTCCGGTGGCTCCTTCTCCCTCCTGCTTCTTCTGCTTCCACTGATTCTTCTTAATGGGTCGCACCTGAAGGACCTTTAAATGTTTAAAGGTCCCACTCAGGTGTGGGTCATTACAACTACTTGACCGCACATTACAGTTTTGCAACTCTAAGCCCCTCTTCCTCGTCTCAATACACAGAGCATTAGGGGACTTGAAGTCCCTAATATTCTTATTTGTTTTAAGATCATGCAATTTACTCTGTTTTAATGATTTATAGGATGTACACTGAGGGAATGGTTTCTAAGGAATTAATGGTTGCTTCTTGACTTCACAATTCAAACAAAATGTAGAATTATAACAATCAGAAGTAGCATTAACTCCTTGACATTTACATGTTTTGTATTCATGTTTACTATAAGGGTTTTCACACTTTATGTCTAGGGGAAGTCTGAAAGAGGAAGCCGTATGTTGACAACAAGCCATCAGATATTCAGGCATTGGAGAGGATGAATGTCGTGTTTCCCCTGACAGAATCCTCACATTCCCTTGATGGCCTTCTCCTCCCATGTGATCCACCTAGCTAATAGCACCCCCAGGGTTAGGATCAGGTTGCGGCTGCCTTCCCCTGGCCACATGGAAGGAGACTTTAGGCTGGGATCCTTTGAGGATTCAGCAGGATTCATCATAGTAGTCTGTGCCCTTCTGTACCGTTCTGTACAGTGGTTATGTTGGTCTGGCATGGTTCACATTCTTCTGTGGTGGTTTATGCTAAAATGCTTTATTTCGTTGGGGCATCCAGGCTTCCATTCATTAGGTTTTGGTAGTTTTGAGTGTTTCTCTTATGCTGTGTTGGCTGTTTCCATTTCAATGGGAGTACCGTACAAAAAAAGATAAATGTTTTAGCACACTCCTATCAACATGATAATCACTTAATCAAGACCCTTCCTATGGTAACCACAGCTAACACTCTGACTCAGTTCTTGAGAAACATAAAGCAATTACATTTTTCTCATATTTGGAATCCTCCTCCTAACTGAGGTCTTGCGCCAACAGCCCATAGGAGTAACAAACTGTGCACTAATCTGTGAGCTACTCAAGTATTGGGTCTTCACCTCTGCGTCCTGGGAAGGAGAAGCGAAGCAGCAGAAACATTGCAGAGTCCTTGTTTTTTTCTGTATGCTGCAAAGCACCAAATATTTTGCTTGGGTGCAGGGGTATGCTGTGAAAGGAAGCCTTGCCAACTGTGGGTAGCACACCGTTGCAAACCCGATCGCAGTGCAGGGCAGGGCAAGGCTGCACCCCAGAGAAACCAGTGATATTGAGAGGTGGACACCCTTGAGGCAAGCCTTATGTCAAACACCAGGGAAACCTGCCACGAATCTACCACGGGGCGCTTGTCTCTCTGGCAGGTTAGTTGTGGTGGTATGGAAAGCAAGGGCAAAACCTGACCAGCTATGTGTGATTGTCCCGCGGGGCAGATCCTTCAGGAGGGTCAGGATCGCATGCCCCTGTGCACAGGGCCAAGCACGTCACGCTGCGCAATAAGACGATGGGCAACAGGAGCGCTTTTGTACATCTCCTTTATTCATACGCTCAACAGGAACTGCCCCTCTTCCCCACACCCGCCTCCCTAGTCCCAACGTCATTTCCCTCCACGGATGGCCGCAACGGCGGCCATCCCACATAACAACGTGGGCGGGATGTCGTCTGTGCTTTACGACTATGCAACATCTCCCCCCTTTTTAAACAATATGTTCTTCATTGTCCCTTACCCCATTTCATCAATCAGTCTGTGGGGCTTCATGCGAGACCTCTGGGGCTGCATCCGGACGCAAGGTGTCGGTGGGGTGGACGAGGCTTGCCCCCAACGTCCCTTGTCTTCTGACATTTCTCCGTCGCTGTGGTAGGGTTCATCAGACCACTATCAAACTTAAAGAGGACTGGTTTTGTTTTTGTATTAGAGGTTAGGATTGTGCCCCAAACAAGACGTATCATTTACAAAAAAATCCTAACACCTCTCGGACTGACTCCCGAAAGGATCAGGGCTTTAATGCCCAAGAAACCTTTTTTAAGCTGCCCTCCTCATCTGCAACAGATAACACTCACAATTGTTTTTTAGGAAAAATATAAGTCTGTGTTTTATTACAACAAT